>NC_090730.1:102139461-102234461 GCF_036898095.1 Palaemon carinicauda
TATATATTATATATATATATATATATATATATATAATATATATATATATATATATATATATATATATATATATAAAATAAAAAGGAGGACGAAGAGTCTGGACAACATCTTTCAGTTTATTGGTGCCAACGTTTCAGGACTCATCCCACTATCAAGGCTAAAATGGACATATAAAACATTATAAGCAAAACTCAGTAAAATTATATAAAATGCAAAAAAAGACAGTCAAAATTAAAAATCTAAATTATAAATAGTTACAAGTAAAATCTGGAGATAAAATAAAATTGACTAAGAGAAAAGTATCTTAAAATTAAATATAAAAAAATTAAAATTGTCTAAGGAGACCAACCTGTCTGGAACAGACTAAAGAACTGAGTGACTATCTGAAGGACAGCATTCAGGAATAAAATTCTAAATTTGCCGGCTTAAGCGATGTGGAGGGGGACAGAGGATAATTGGCTGTTTAGTTTAGGAGCCTTTTCTTTAATCATTAACGACTCTAATACTAGTAGAGAGTTGTTTGGGGCTTGAGCAATGATTTCAAAGTTTTTATATGCAATGTTGGTCTTGCATTTACTTGCATGTTCTCTGATGGTTGAGAATTCTTTGGTTTTGAGCGTGCATCCAGTTCTATGACTCACTCCCCGATGAGCATCTATACGAACTTTCAGCAATCTTTTTGTGGAACCCACATAATTTCCGAGATTACATCTTGGACAAGTAAACATATAGACCACTGAACAACGCATTAGATCGGGGAGAGAATCCTTAATTCTAAACATAGATCCCACTATCAGGGGATTCTTAAAAATAAGTTTAAAATCCAGACTCGGAAAATTGTTTAAAATGACGTTTTTCATTTGTTTTCCATATTTTCCGTTATTAATAAATGGCAAAAAAGCATAGTAAATCATTTTTGGTACTTGAAACTTAAGTCCTTCCACCCCTTCGAGTGCGAAACCTCGTACAACAACCCGTGGAGCTCACTAACTCGTTTAGCGGAAGCCAAGGCGAGGAGGAAGACTGTCTTAAGGGTAAGGTCTTTGTCATGTATGTTCCTGAGGGGTTCGAAGGGTGGTCTAGAAAGGGCCTTAAGAACTCCCATTGCGGAACTCTGGAGGAACGTGGAGAACACGATTGTTTGAAGCTCCTAATGAGCATCAAGATCTGCCGGGAAGCTCCTAGATTGAGTCCCTTGAGGAGAAAGACCTGACCCAATGCGGCTCGGACACATTTGATGGCCGGGATAGATACTCCTAGGTCGTCTCTCAGGTGAACTAGGAAGTCCGCTACCTTGTGAATAGAAGCATCCAACGGCCTGAGGTTCTGGGAGGCACACCACTTCGTGAATGCGGCCCACTTAGCTTGTTAAACCAAGACTGAGGATTTCCTCAGATATCCAGTCATCCTCGTGGCGGTTTTAGACGAGTATCCCTCCTTCCTCAGGAGACGCTCTATAACCTCCACGCGTGTAGGCGGAGGGACCGAGGGTTTTCGTGAAACTTCTCGAAGTGGGGCTGATGGAGGAGGTCTTCTCTGTCCGGAAGCGGCCACGGTGGAAGAACCGCTAGCTCCTTTAGGTCCGCGAACCACTCTCTCTCCGGCCAGCAGGGCTCTACCAAAGTCATCTGCAGGTTCTTTGCGCGTCTGACTCTGTTGAGGACTTGTCTGAGGGTCCCAAAGGGAGTGAAGGCGTAAACGTCGAGACCGTCCCACGTGTGCTGGAAGGCGTCCTCGAACGCTGCTGCTGGGTCTGGCACTGGGAAACAGAACACGGGAAGCTGGGCGTTGAGCTTTGTGGCGAACAGGTCCATCACCAGCGACCCCCACTTCAGGATGATTGTCTGGGCCACTTCCAGGTGTAGGGACCACTCTGATCCTACTACAGTATTGTACTTGACCCACCCTGCTGAGGCCATTGGCTAGGACATTTCTTTTCCCTGGAATGAACCTGGCTGTGAGCTCGATGTGTTCCCTATCGGCCCATTCCAGGATCTTTGATGTGAGGTCGCACAACTCCCTCGATTTAAGCCCTCCTTGCTTCTTCACGTAGGCTACCACGGTGGCGTTGTCGCACATGAGCGCCACCGTGTTCCCCCGAAGAAGGTGGACGAACTCTAAGCAAGCTCTCTGAACCGCCATCAGTTCTAGGACGTTTATATGTAAGTCCCTCTCCTCGGGAGACAACTTTCCCTTCGCTGATTCGTCGAGGAGATGGGCTCCCCACCCCTCCTTCGACGCGTCTGTGAAGAGCAACATCTCTGGAGGGGCGGTCGCGAATGGCATCCCTTTGAGGGTGTTCGCCCTGTCGGACCACCACTTCAGGGTCTCCTTCGTCTCCGGGGAAACAGTGACTATTTTGTGGGGGGGACTCCCCCGGGGGCAGAGTTCTTTTAGGTTCCATTGAACCGCCCTTAGCTTGAGTCTCCCCCGAGGGACTAGCTTCTCTAAAGATACCAGGTGGCCCACTAGCCTCTGCCAGTCCTTGGCTATGCTTGGGAAGTCCGATAGGAAGGGGAGGATTATCCGGTCCAGGTTTTCGAGCCTCTCTATGGAGGGGAAGCCTCTCCCCAACTTGGAGTCCAGGACCATCCCCAGGTAAGTCATCCTGGTGGAGGGGATCAACTGTGACTTTTTCATGTTGATGGTGATCCCCAAGTGTTTGCAGAACTGTAGAAGCTTCGCGCCTTGCTCCTTCAGTGCTTCTTCTGAGGCTGAAAGCAGCAACCAGTCGTCTAGGTATCGGATCAGGCGGATCCCCTGCTCGTGAACCCAGACCGACACTGTTGTGAAGACTCTCTTGAAGACCTGCGGAGCTGTCGACAGCCCGAAGCGTAAGGTTCTGAACTGCAACGACTGTGAACCCCACTTCACCCTTAGGAACTTCCTGCTGGAGGGGTGGACAGGGATCTGAAAGTATGCATCCTTGAGGTTCGACATCATGAAGTCCCCTTCCCTCAAAGCTGCCATCACCGACTTCGGAGTGTCCATCTTGAAGTCGGTCTTGCTTATGAACTTGTTGAGGGCCGAGAGGTCTATGACCGGCCTCCAACCCCCTGTCGCCTTCTCCACCAGAAAGAGCCTGCTGTAGAACCCCGGGGACGGGTCCTTGACTAGTTCTAATGCTCCTTTGCTCAGCATGGCTGACAGCACCTCTTGTAATGCCGCCCTCTTCAAGGGGTCCTTGGGAGCCAACCACTCTGCACGTTGGTCGGGGATCAGAGGGGGCGGGCCCGCCAGGAAGGGAACTCTGTACCCGTCCCTCAGGACTGCCACAGACCATGGGTCCGCCCTGTTGTCCCGCCATGCTTGCCAAGAACGTTTGAAGCATTCCCCTACCTGAGGCTTCGGCAGGAGTAGGGGCCTCTCTTCCTAACTTCTAGAGGTGCGGCTAGAATGGCCTCTCCTGGAGCTGGAGTAATTTGGCTTAAAGGAGGCCTGCGGAGTAGTACTTCTCCTACGGGGGGGGGGGGGGGGGGGGATTGCAACGCTTGACGCCAGGACGACAAAGGGGAGTCTCGTTTAGGTTGTCCCGCAGAAGTGTGGGGACCATCCGGCGCAGCCCTTCTGTGAGTGGAACGTCTTGCTGCTGGGGGCCTGGAATCTCCTGTCTCCTTGAGCTTCCGTACCCTCTCCATAGCTTCCTCCACTGCCTTCAGGGGGAAGACGGAGTCACCCCACACTGGGGAGTTCCTCAGGCACTTCGCTTCCCTCTCGGGGAGCCTACGGACCAACTTATTGAGGACAGTGTCTCTCCTCCGTAAGATCCAGTTGGCCGTCTGTGTGAGGGACTGGAAGGTGAGGAACTTCATTGCCTTCCCACCTGAGCAGATCAGTTCCTGTAGTAACGTCTGGTTTTCAGGTACTGCCAGGTCATGGGACAGTTGAAAACCCACTAAGGTGCAAGCCCACCAGTCTAACCACGACGTGACGTTCACTATATCCTGGGCTGTGTCCTCCATCACCGAAGCCTCGGCTGGAGAAAAGCACACTGGGGCAGAGGAGGCTCTGTCTTCCGCACTGACCTGGTTGAGGGTGGCTATCGCCGCTTCGACTGCGCAGGGCCCCGAGTGCCGCCCGTCAGGGACGTAAAATTTCATCTGGGTCCTTAACCCCGGCAGCAGCTTGAAGGACCCTTGGGCCCTGAGAGAGTTTACTTGACCCGCGACGTACCTGTCCACGTGGTCCATCCCCAACTTAACGTCCGGGGCCAACGGAAGGGTTAGCGATGGCTTTTGTTGGACGGGGTTGTCGACCATCCTTCCCAGACCCGAGAGCCAGGCTTGCTCTGTCGAAGGTTTCGGGTCGTCCAGTCTGTGGTGTCGTCTGATAAGGGCCAGCACTTTCCTATAAGAAGAAACTTTGTCTGCTGAGCACTCCCCACCGTCTATCAGGCCTTCCACCACTTGATCCTCCACGTCAGGTGCATCGCCGATCATGGATGGGGCCCGTGGGAGGCTAGGTCATCTCTCTCTCGCCAATCCAATGGCGCGGATACTTCTAACACGGGTGGATCCGCCGAGATGGAGGTAGCCGTCATGGGTTTACCCCCTCCTGGGGAGCTCCGTAGGACCAGGGGTCCACGGTGAGCCGCCGGTTGGCCAGAGCGCTTGGACAGAGCTGCCGTGGGACCGGGGATGGGGGCCATGCTACCCGGCCGAAGCAGCGGCTCTCTCCGCTGGGCAGGTGGAGCCTGTGACTTCGCGGGTAAATGCATGGCGAAGTCGACGTGTGTTGGCGGCTTCGGCCGACGGGCGGACCGAGCGGACAACATGTGTGGTAAGAGCGAAGGAGCAGCTCTAGCGGGCAACGCGGATGATACTGGAGCGGCGGCTGCCCTGATCAGCTCGCTACGGGGAACCGTCACTCAAATCCACTTGTCCCTGGATGAGAGCCCATTCTTGCTCCTCTTCCTGGACGGGGCTGAGAGGGAGCGAGATCTCCTCCTACGAGCTCTCTTTCGTTTCCTTCTCTCCTCACAGGGATCGGAGTCTTCCGAAGAGGACGAGTCTGACGATGATGATGAGGAGGAAGAGGAGGAGACGGAAGAAGAGCTCGACGAGTCCTCCGAGACCTCCTCTGACGATGTAGGGTCTTTGTGCTGCTTCACCGGCGTGAACAGCTGCATAAAGTCGGGCGGGAGCGTCGACAACGGCGCCGGGGGAGTCCGAAGCGCCTTCCTAGACGTGAACCAACCGTCGAACTCCTCCTCTTGACGCATCGGCAACCTGAAGGGCGTCCTAGGCGCCGTCCAAACAATGGAGTCGAGGTTCGACAAACCTGTAGGCTGCCTCTATGTCTACTTCTCCCCCAGGCGCTAAAGTACCTGAAATGCACTGCCACGACGTGGGGGAAGGAGCCGAACCCATCTTCCCCCACACCGGGTCTTCGGTCGAGACGGGTCCTGTGGGCACCAGAACCTCGTTTCCCGAGCACCCCCCACCCCCCACACACGCCTGCGAATCAACAACAGCTCCCACATCAGTTACATCAGACTCATGGGGAGCGGCAATGGGCCGCTTCCCCGCAATGGACTTACCTCGTCCCCTACTCTGGGTAGGGGAAGGTGACGGGGAACCTCTCTCCGATGGAGCGGTAGGTGAAGCCAAGGGCGATGCGGCGCCCACCTTCTTAGGCGACCTCTTCGGCGGCTTTTTCTTCTTAGTCGCGTACAAGGCCCACTGGATCTCCGGCCACGACGCGCACTCCGGACACGTGGCGGACGGGGAACACACGCTACCCCTGCACGAGGAGCACAGGGTAAGCGGGTCTACCTCCGGCTTCGACAGGAACGCACCACACGATTTACTGGCCTTAGGGCCGGGGCAACGACGTTGGGGATCCATACGGAAGCACAAAGAGCACCAAGCAACACAAGAACACTGGGATAGGAGGTGGATGAAAGGGTACAAGGGAATTGGTAAACACGCGGTAACCACGTGGGGACACAAAGGGTCGGACGGGATGTGAGAGAGCGGCGAGATGTGAACTACGCCGCAACCAGAAGCTTACTGATGACCGAGACCTAGCTCCATGCTCTCGCACGCTGACCCGGGTCGCCACAGGGCGAGTATCCATCCGCCACAGAGGGACCCACTATAGAAAACGGAGATAGGGGAAACTATACAAAATTCTGGTCGGTTGGGAGGGGAATACCAGATACTCCTAAGAAAGTAGTTCGAGGTAAGTACTCCGTGTTAAAACAATCACATTTTCTATGCGTCCGGAAGTCCTGGCAAACTATAGCTCGAGTGTTTTGATCAAGTTTTATTACTATTACTGAGTTTTCATTACTGTTACTGTTCTTTTTGGGTGAATGCATTTTGTTGGGACAAGTGTAAACTTTTCCAATACTTGTAAAATGAGGAGTGAGGCTGGTCGGGAAGCAAAAATAGGGCATGCTAAGAATACAGCAGTCTAACGGGGGGTCGCAAGGGTGTGTCGGGCAGCATCCCTGGTATTGTTGTACTGTATTACAGGGCAATGTAACCTAGGAAAAAAATTGACAAATTCGGAGATAATTTGTATTTTTTCTAACCATACAAACCTTAGCTATTAACATAGGGTTTACTTTCGGCGTAGCTGAAATGACGAGCCATTTGAATTTTAACGAGGGTTTATTACTCCCGCGCTAGTCAGCAAGGGGGTAGGGGAGTGGTAGCTAGCTACCCCTCCCCCCTCTCACACACCGGTGAACTGCTTCACTTCACTTAGAGGTAGGACTTGCCTTGGGGGACAGGGCTGGCGGGCAAATATGTGTAAATAGCTAAGGTTTGTATGGTTAGGAAAAATACAAATTACTGTATCTCCGAATTTGTTATTTGTTCCATAACCGAAATACAAACCACGCTATTTACATAGGGTGACTTACCCTTAGGTAGGGTGGAAAGTCCCCAGCCTTACTGGCTTTGGCTTACCCCGGGACTCAGAATCCAAGTGAGTCGCACTCGAGAAAAAGAGCCCCTGCACCTCGCAAGTTTCTTGCTACGCAAGAAATGTGCGGCCTATATAAGCTTGTGTGTGGAGGGAAGAAGTGTGACTTGTCCTAGGAAGTCGACCTGAAGTCCTTTAGCTGGAATTCTAGGCTAGGACGTTCCCAATACTACCTCGTCAGGGTATGGGGGACGCGACAGTATTAACTTAATACTAAGAACACAAGGAAGCATGGTTTACCTGCAGAGGTTTGAGGTCAACTATGCAGAGAACCCAGGATGCTGCTTTCCTCAAGAGAGGGGAGGATGAAGAAAGAAGTAAGGGCCAGACATACTTCTTTCATTCATGCAGTCTAAAACCGGGTAACAATGCCCTCAACCTTCTGCTACCTGTCCATTAAGGAGCCTGAGGTTAGACCAACTGTTGTGTAGCCACCACAGGGCCGATAGAAAACGTATCCAGGCTCCTGTGGGTCACGTCCTGCAGGTAGTGGGCTGTGAAGGTCGTTAGACACTTCCAGACTCCAGCTTGTAGCACCTGCGTCACAGAGTAGTTCCTCTTGAAGGCCAGGGACGTTGCAATGCATCTGACATCGTGTGCTCTAAGGCGACGTGAAGGAGGGTCTGGATTCAGGGCGTGATGGATGACCCTTTGAATCCAAGCTGAAAAGGCATACTTGATGACCCTCCTCTCCGTCCTTCCTGTGCTCCCAAACAGGGCTTGCACGTGAGGACGAACTGCAGCTGTCCTTTAAGATAACCCCTCCGACTCCTTACTGGGCATAGTAGGAGAAGGTCTGGGTCATCTGTTACAGAACGGGGACTCGAAATCCTGAAGGAGTCGAACCGAAGGTCCGGGACGCTAAGATTTTGAGTCTAGTAACCAACTCAGGGACGAACCTGAACGTTACCTCCACCTATCCTCTTAAATGGGCGACGTCGTACGAGAGACCACGAAGTTCGGTGACACGCTTGGCCGAGGCCAGAGCGAGCAGGAGCACCGTCTTCCAAGACAGGTGACGATCAGAAGCCTGGCGTAATGGTTCGCAAGGAGATCTCTTAAGAGCCCGAACCATGTTCCATGGAGGAGGTATGTTCGTAGTTTCGTATGAGCAAAGAAAGATCCAGCGAGGAGGAAATGTCTATTCCTTTCAGCCTGAAGGCCAGGCTTAAGGCTGAGCGATAGGCTTCCACCACCGAGAGCGAAAGGCGCATTTCCTCCCGCCGATATACAATAACTCTGCTATTGCTGGAATAGTGGCATCGAGGGGAGAGGTACCTCTCCCACGACACCAACCACAGAAGACTCTTCACTTCGCCTGGTAGACCACTGCGGATGACTTTCGCAGGTGTCGAGACATCCGCTCCGCAACTTGTTGCGGAACGCCTCTCACTGTGAGGAGATGCTGGATGGTCTCCAGGCGTGAAGCCGAAGTGATGCTACGGCTTGTGATAGATGTTGCAGTGTGGTTGTTTGAGTAGCTCGTGTCGTAGGGGAAGCTTTCTCAGGAGTTCCGTCAGGAGATGCAGAAGTTCTGGGAACCACTCTGCATGATGCCACAGCGGAGCTATAAGAGTCATCAACAGGTTGACCGATAGTCTGGTCTTGGTGAGCCCCCTTCTCAACAGACAGAACGGTGGGAAAACGTAGACGTCGATGTTGTCCCACCGTGTAGGAAGGCATCATGCCAGAGTGCCTTGGGGTCTGGAACTGGAAGTAGTACAGCGGCAGCTTGAAATTCAAGGCTGTCGCAAACAGGTCCACAAGGTCAGGACTTGTTGGCAACCAGGGAGGGCCGAAGACCACTCGGTACTCTCTATCTGTGAGGCCCTGCTCAGACTGTCGGAGAGCACATTCCTTTGTCCGGAATGAAGCGAGCCGATAGGGTATTGAGTGGACTTCGGTTCATCTCAGTATCTCCACTGCAAGATGAGAAAGTTGTTATGAAAAGGTACCTCCCTGTTTGTTAAAAAAAGCCACTACCGTGGAGTTGTCGTCCACGGAGTGACTCGCCAGGGTCTGTTGGAAGTCTTGAAGGGCCAGAATACGGCCTTCATTCCTAGCAGATTGATGTGGAGGTACTCTTCTGGTTCTGACCATAGGCCTGATTCAGAACGTGGGCCCCCCTCCTTCCTTTGATGAGTCCGAGAACAGCATCAAATGCGGGGGAAGGACGAGAAGATCCATTCCCTTGCAAAGGTTTCCGTAAGTCAACTACCACTGCAGGTCCATTCGTTCCGCAGGTCCCAAAGGGACCAGAATGTCCGGGGAATCGTTGTCTTGATTCCACCGGGACTTGGGCCGCCGATGCAGGGATCTCATCCTGAGGCGGCCGGAGGAACTAGCCTGGCCAAGGAGGAAAGGTGACCTAGGAGGCATAACCATGATTGGGCTGGAAGCTCTCCTCGTCTGAGGAAAGGTTCTGCGACTCTCCTCAGCTTAGCTATTTTGTCATCTGATGGGAAGGCTTGGAGACTGAAGTCTAATATCATGCCTAGATATCCCAGTTGTTGAGATGGAAGCAGAGAAGACTTCTCGAGAATTACCATGATCCCTAGATCTTGGCAAAGTCCCAGAAGCTTGTCTCGGTGTCGAAGAAGGGTCGATTCCGAGACTGCCTGGGTTAGCCAGTCATCCAGAAAGCGGAGGTGGCCATGAAGATAACAGAGTGAACATCTGGTGGACACCTGCAGTGCTGTGGAGAGATCGAAACACAGCACCTTGAACTGGTATATCTTGTTGTCTAGGCTGAATTTCAAATACTTCCTGGAAGTCTTGTGGTCTCACTACAAGCCTGATTGACTCTGCTGTTCCACGCTGAACGAACTTTGTTCGACAAACTTGTTCAGGGCTGAGAGGTCGAGACAGGTCTCCAGCCTTCAGACATTTTCTTACAAGAAAGAGTCGGCTGAAGAAGCCGGGGAGCCGTCGAAGACCTTTTGGAGAGCATCCTTCTAGAGCATGGTCTGGATTTCTGCCCGAAGGGCTAGCCCCTTTGCCGATCCCATGGCATAGGAGCTCAGCGACACTGGATTCGCTGTCAGTGGAGGTAGAGATGTAAGAACGGGACGCAATATCCTTGGCTGATCACGGAGATCGTGCAGGAATCGGCCCCGAGTTGCTGTCACCTGAGCGAGCAACCTTAGGCATCCCCCCACTGGGGACCATGCATGGGGGTTGCCAATCCTAGCGTTTGCGGCCTCGGCCGCTCCCTCAGGATTATTGCCTCCCCAGGAGGACTTCCCGCCCTTCTTGTCTCTGACAGGAGGGGGCTGCTGTTTAGACACCTTGTCTTAGCTGCCGGGGCCAGTTCCGATGTCCTAGGCTGACGAGGCTTTTGTTGTTGAGGCACTGGAGGCTTGTAGTGTCTGGATGTAAGCGCCTTTGGAGGAGCGAATCGTGATTCGACTTTTTCCACCTCTCAGCTGTCCGTTCCCCGTCCTTGGGCTCAAAACAAGGTCTTTCCAAGGGTGGAAGAGTGTCTGAGCTTGCCGACATCCATGGTTGGGACTTCCGAGAGGAACCTCTCAGTCACTGCATCTCAATGCTTCAACATCGAGTTTGCCCACAAGTTCGAAACTTGGTGAGCCGGGAAACAATGGTGCTCGTGCCCGAGAGGAGGAAAGTTTCCATGACCTTCCTGGAGCTCTCCTTGGACAAATTCTCGGATCACAACAGGATGCCCAGATATCCAAGCCAGACGACCAGTCACGAAGTGGCCCACATGGCACACTTTGCGGCTTTCTCCTGGCTTAAGATCTCCGAAGACGAGAATGTCACCTGCCGGGCGGAGAATTTCTCGAGAGAAAAACTCCCTGGTAAGCCCCTTCCACAGAATGGTGGAGAGGAAGGGCTAAACCAGGTTCCCCCATGATCTCGAAGTACCTCCTCTGCTGACGGCTGACAGACGACTCCCGCTGGGGGGAAGGGAATCGAACGATCCTGAGGAGTAGAGATGATGGGGCCTGCCTGAAAAGAAGAAGAATGTTGCCCAGACCTCTCTGAAGATTCTTCCTGCTCTTGCACGTGCCATGCTCTGCGTTTACGGGGTGAAGATCGTGATCTGGAAGTACGCGTTCCAAAAGACTCGCCAGGTTGCCCGTGTTGCGAAAACCGACGGGAATCGCGGTCGAAATCGCCCTGGCGCTCGCGTGATGGTAAATCATTGGTTCGCGCGCGGGCGAACATGGGTGCGCCCGCGCGGCGAAAGTGCGCGTGGGCGCGCAGGTGAGGGCGAGCGCTGGCAGTCGGGAGACCGATTGCGCGTAGGCGAGCGATGGCGCGATGGAAAACCGTTGGTTCGCATGCGCGGTCGTAAGGGCGAGCGCAGGGGGCCGGGAGCGATGGCATGTCTTGGTGAGCGATGGCTCGTCGGCGGGCGAAGCGCGTTGGCAAGCGATGGCGCGTAGCGACCGATCGCGTACAGGAGCGTTAACGAGTGAGCGCATAGGAAACCTACGACGATTGAAGCGTTGGCGCATTGAAAACGCTTGCGCGTAGACGAAGAATCGCGCGGGCAAATAGGAGATCGCTGGCGCGTAAGGAGAGCCCAGGGGTGCCTGTGAGTGCCCGTGCGCTAGCTTAGGTGTCTCCTGGGCAGCGCGGTGTAAAGTGGAAGCGTGCTGGCGCGTTGGTGCGCTGGAATTGGAACCGCGCGCCCACCGCGCTTGGCGCGAAATTCCAGAAGGGTGCTGCGAGTCCAGAAGAACCTGTGAGCGCCTGTGCGCTAGCGTAGGAACTTCTTGAACTGCGCGCGACGAGGCAGGAACCAGGAGATCGTAGGCTCGTAGTTGCGTGGCCAGAAGATATGCGCGGCCAGACGATATCAGCGAGGGTGCAGAACCAGAGAGATCGTCAGCGAGGAGGCGAAGGAATAAATTCCTAGCCTGCGCCCAGATCCGAAGATCGTGGGCGCGTGGGCGAACGTTGGCGCGTATTGGGCACATCAGGAAAGGGGGCGCAGATGCGCGCTGGCGAGCAGGTGAATGTGGAGTTCAGTGAAGAAATAATCTCCCTGCTTGCGCCCAGATCCGGAGATCGTGGGCGCGCATAGCGCACATCAGAAACGGGCGAGCAGATGTGCGCTGGCGAGCAGGCGATCGTGGGCGTTCAGGAGACCGAGTAGCCGCACAGAAGGTCTCAGAAGAGTTGGCGATCAGGAGATCCACGGCGAGACTCAGCTACAGGAGGTCGCTGGAGTGTTGATTCAGCAGAAGTCTGGTCCACAGCAGGAGAGCATTTGCTAACTATTGCGCAGAGAACGAGGTTGCACAGGTAAAAACCTGGCACTAAAGGGACTTACTCACATTGTGAGATAAGCCCTTTGCCCGAAGGGACCGGTGCCCATTGGAAAACGGGGTGGAGTGGCGCCTACTGCGCTACTGCATCCAGGAACGGGGAAGGAAGACAAGAAGATCTGGCAGGTGTCGGAGATAGCGAACAATCTGCCAACAGGACTAGCGAAGCAGCTGCAACGGTCTGTTCTCGTCGAGGAGGATCATCTGCGGCTGAAGATGAAGACAACCACGGACAGGAGAACCATCATCAGTCCTCCGAAGAGGAGTCTCTGTTAGTGAACTCCCCCGAGGGGGAGAGACACTCGCAGGAGAGACCGATGGACTCAGCTGCCCCCTCGAAGGATGTTCGGAGGGGGGAACTGAGCCTTCAGCAACAACGGCAGGGGAGTCCACCGAAGAGGAGTCTCTATGAGTGTCCTCTCTCGCGAACGAGAAAGGTGAACACTTCGTAGAAGAGACAAGAAGAACTGATGAAGGCGCCCCTTAGGGCCGTTGGATCAGCAAGCTGACCATAAAGAGCAAACCTACGAAGAGGAGCTCCTGCAGCTGCTCAGCCCATTGAGCGTAGCTGCAAGTGCGACCGCTCAGCACCAAGAGCATAATCGCACGAATTCCATGGTCCGGCCTTGCAACCGCTCAGCCCCTTGAGCATGGTTACAAAATCGGTCGCTCAGCACCAAGAGCATAAGCGCCCGAGGACCAGGAAAAAACCAACCAGGAATTATTGAGGTAAGAGAAGTTGCCCCCCCCCCCCCCCTGGAGGGGAAAAAACTCATACCTGGGAAGGGAGCCTCCCTCGGAAGGGAAGTTACCCACCCATGGAGGCGAACCTCCTGAGAGTTCTAAATGAACTAAGGAGCTGACAGTTGTCACGGGAGAACTTCTAGGAGAAGGGAACACGCCCATGACAAAGTCGTAGAGGAGGCGGCAACAGCAGACTCCCCAGGCCCCAACAGGACAGCTCTGCTTCGTTGGCACATTAGGCAAACGAAAAACTAGATAGTTAACTGTGAAAATAAAATAATTAGTTAACATTTATTCCCCCGGGGGAACTCCGAAGAGGAACCCTGAGGGAAAAGAACATAAGAATTACGCACCAGGAATGCGCCCTCCTCCCCCTCTGACACTGTAACAAAACAGAATTATAACAATTATAATTATGTAATTCATCTAAGAATGTTCACTAATAGTAAGAACGAATGAACCCTGAAGGGAAGCGTTCTACACAGAAGCTGAAAAGTTAACAAATACAATTAGATTTGATTAAAAATAATTGAGATAATAAATGGAGTAGCAACTCAACCCGCAACGGGAAGGAAGCTAACGTAATATGTACAGTAGTAATAAAAGGGTGAACGACCTCAAGTAGAGAGAGAGAGACCGTAGTCAAACTAAACTCCCAAGTTCCCTACGCTGATAGACCAAGTTCCCCGTAGGGAAGGAGGAACAGCGGAGAAACAGATTAATAAATAAAGTCCAGCGATGACGAATCCCCACAGCGCCCGCCAAAGGGAGACCGAAGGACCAAGGGAAAGATCGCGACCCATGAAATGTCACCGTGGGGGCCTGGGACCACACGGAGATGTTGTTGTACAAATGAGTGGACTTCCACACACACACACAGCACAAACACTGAAAAGGAAACTTACTGTATTTCTATACTCAAATATATACATAAACATAAGAATGTTTACATATATATCAAGTATAAGAAAAGTAAGTAAATAAGTAAAGACAAAACATTAATGGCTGCCATGCGAGGACAGGACAGACACATCTGTTCATCGTAGGAGCCAAAAGTGAAGTGAAGCAGTTCACCGGTGTGTGAGGGGGGGAGGGGTAGCTAGCTACCACTCCCCTACCCCCTTGCTAGCTA
Source organism: Palaemon carinicauda (assembly GCF_036898095.1). Classification (NCBI taxonomy): domain Eukaryota; kingdom Metazoa; phylum Arthropoda; class Malacostraca; order Decapoda; family Palaemonidae; genus Palaemon; species Palaemon carinicauda. The sequence goes on from NC_090730.1 coordinate 102,153,568, forward strand.
GCGCGGGGGTAATAAACCCTCGTTAAAATTCTAATGGCTCGTCATTTCAGCTACGCTGAAAGTAAACCCTATGTAAATAGCGTGGTTTGTATTTCGGTTACGGAACAAACTACTTTTTCTTATAGAAAAAATTACGCTCTCTTTGAAAATGACACTCGTTCAGGTTGCAAATATGACAAATTCGAAGATAATTTGTATTTTTCCTAACCATACAAACCTTAGCTATTTACATTGGGTTTACCTTTTAGCGTAGCTGAAATGGCGAGCCATTAGGATTTAACGAGGGTGTAATACCCCCGCGCTAGTTAGCTGGGGGGGTAGGGGAGTGGTAGCTAGCTACCCCCCCCCCCCCACACACCGGTGAATGCTCCACTTTCACTTAGAGGTAGGACTTGTCTTGGGGGACAGGGCTGGCAGGCAAATCTATGTAAATAGCTAAGGTTTGTATGGTTAGGAAAAATACAAATTATCTTCGAATTTGTCATTTGTTCCGTAACCGAAATACAAACCACGCTATTTACATTGGGTGACTTACCCCTTAGGAAGGGTGGAAAGTCCCCAGCCATACTGGCTTTGGCTTTACCCGGGGACTCAGAATCCGAGTGAGTCGCACTCGAGAAAAGGAGTCCCTGCACCTCACAAGTTCCATGCTCCGCAAGGAACCGTGTGGCCTACATAAGCTTGTGTGTGAAGGAAGAAGTGTGACCCGTCCTAGGCAGTTGACCTGGAGCTCCAGAAGGAGCTCTGGGTTAGGACGTTCCCAATACCACCTCGTCAGGGTATGGGGGACACGACAGTATTGACTCTATACTTGGAACACAAGGAAGCATGGTTTACCTGCAGAGGTTCGAAGGTCAGCTATGCAGAGACCAGGATGCTGCTTCCCAGTAGAGGGGATAATGAAGAAAGAAGTAAGGGCCAGACATACTTCTTTCGTTCATGCAGACTAAAACCTGATAACAATGCCCTCAACCTTCTGCTACCTGTCCAAAAAGGAGCCTTAGGTTGGACCAGCTGTTGTGTAGCCATCACAGAGCGATAGAAACATATCGAAACTCCTGTGGGTCACGCCCTGCAGGAAGCGGGCTGCGAAGGTCATTAGACGCTTCCAGACTCCAGCTTGTAGCACCTGCGTCATAGAGTAGTATTACTCGAAGGCGAGGGACGTTGCGATGTATCCGACATCGTGTTGTAGGGCGCCGTGAAGGGGGAGGGTCTGGATTCAGGTCGAGATGAATGTCTTTGAGTCCGAGCTGAAGAGGTATACTGGTGACTCTCCCCCGTGTCCTTCTTGTGCTCTCAACCCGGCTGCACGTGAGGACAAACTGCAGCTGTTCCCAAAGCTAACCTATCGATTCCTTTACTGGCAAGAAGGAGAAGGTTTTGGGACATCAGATACAGAATGGTGACTCGAAATCTTGAAGGAATTGGACCGAAGGGCCGGGACCCAAAGATTCTGAGTCTAGCCAACAACTCAGGAGCAAACCTGAATGTTGCCTTCCCCCATTCCTTAGAAAGGGCGGAGTCGTACGAGACCAAGAAGATTGCTTACACACTGGCGGTGGCAGAGTGAGCAGGAGACCCAAGACGGAATACGATCAGAGGCCTGACGTAAAGGGTCTTGAGAAGATCTCTTAAGGGACTAAAAAGTCCGAGCCATGCTCCATGTTGGAGGTCTCACTCCGACTAGGGCAGGGACGTTCGCAGCTTCGCATGAGCGAGGAAAGGTCCAGCGGGAAGGAAAAAGTTATTCCTTTAAGCCTGAAGGTCAGGGAAAGGCTGAGCGACAGGCTTCATTGCCGAGAGCGGAAAGGAGTTTCCCCCCCCCCACGAAAGGCAATAAGTTCGTTATTGCTGGAGAAGAGGCCTCAAGGGAAGAGGTATATCTCCCACGACACCAACCACCGAAGACTCTCCACTTCGCCTGGAAGACCCCTGCGGATGACTATCGCAGGTGACGCGACCTCCGTCCCGCGACTGTAGCGGGTTGTCTCTTCTTGAGGAGGAGGCGTAGTGTCTCCAGGCATGAAGCCGAAGCGACGCCCCAGCTCGTGAAAGATGTTGCAGTGTGGTTGTTTGAGTAGCCTGTGCCGTGGGAGAAGCTCTCCCGGGAGTTCCGTCAGGGGAAGCAGAGGGTCTGGAAACCGTTCTGCGTATAGTCCCAGTGGAGCTCTCAGGGCCATTGAAAGGTTGACAGACAACCTGGTCTTGTTGAGACCCATTTTCAACAGACAACAAAGGAGGGAAGACGCAGGCGTCGATGTTGTCCCACCATCACCGGAATGCATCTTGCCAGAGTCTCGGGGTCTGAGACTGAGGGGAAGAACAGCGGAAGCTTGAAGTTCCAAGCTGTCGCGATCAGATCCCCCAGGCCCGGACTTGCTGGTTACTCAAGGCCAAAGACCCCCAGGTACACTCTCTCTACGAGGCTCTGCTCGGATAGCCGGAGAGAACATTCCTCTGCCCGGAATGAGAGAGCCGATGGTGGTATTGAGAGGATCTCAAATCATCTCAGTATCTCTACTGCAAGATGCGAGGGTATGAAAATGCGTCCCTTGCTGGTTAGAACACGCCAGTACCATGAAGTCGACGCGCATGGAGCGACACGGCAGGAGCTGTAGGATCTGTAGAGGGGCCAGACTACGGCCCCTAAGCCTGCCTGAATGATGGAGAGGTATCCTTCAGGTCCTGACCATAGGCCTGGACCGGAACATGCCCCCCCCCCCCCCTTTTCTTTGACGAGTCCGAGAACAGCATAAAAAATGTGGGGAAAGGACGAGAATATCCACTCCCATCAAGAGGTTCCATAGGTCAACACCCATTGCAGGTCTAATCGTTCCGCTGGTCCCATAGGGGCCCGAAAGTCCGGTTAATCGTTGCTTTGAAACCACCGGAACTTGGGCCGCCCCACAGGGAACTTATCCTGAGGCGACCGTTCGGAGCTTTAGACGGGTCAATGAGGAAAAGAGACCTAGGAAACGTTCTAAGGTAGGGCTGAAAGCTCTGCTTGACTGAGAACAGGTACTGCGACTCTCCTCAGCCTTGCCACAGTCAACTGAAGGGAAGGCTCGGAGGAGGCGGCAACAGAATCTGGCGTCCCCAGGCGGTCACCCATCCAAGTACTGACCAGACCCGACGTTGCTTAACCTCGCTGGACGGACGAGAAGCGGGGCTTCCAACGTGGTAAGGCCGTTGACTCAATATCATGGCTAGATACTCCAGATGTTGAGGCAGAAGAAGAGAAGGCTCCTAGCAAAATACCATGAACCCCCACTCATGGTAAGGATTCGGAAGCTTGTCCCAGCGCTGAAGAAGGTCGCACTCGAGCCTACCGGAGTTGACCAGACCTCCAAAAGGCGAAAGAGGCGGAAGCCTGCACCTGAGCGGCCATGAGGAAAGCAGGGAGAATTCTCTGGGGAAAAACCTGCGATGCCACGGCGGGATCGCCACGCTGCATCTTAAGCAGGAATACCTGTAGTCTAGGCTGAATTCCACGAGCTTCCTGGAAGATGGATGGAATGGAAACTGAAAGTACCCGTCCTTCTGATCCAGGGCCTAAGGAGTCCTGTCGCCTCGTTACCAGTCTGATCGATTCTGCTGTTCCACGCTGGACGAAGTTTGTTCGACAAACTTGATCAAAGCTGAGAGGTCGACTACGGAATTCCCGTCTCAGATACTTCCTTACGAGAAAGGATCGACTGAAGAAGCCGTCGACGATCCTATGGAGGACCTTCTCCTAAGGCATGGATCATTCTGCCCAAACGGGCAAACTCTTGCCGACCCTATGGCATAGAGGTTCAGAGACACTGAATTCGCTGACAGAGAAGGCAGGCGCGATATCCTTGGCTGATCACGGAGATCGTGCAGGAATGGGCATCGTGAAGCTGTCATCCGGATGAGTAACCTTAGGCATCCTCCCAGCGTGAAACCTGCAAGGGGGGGGTGCCAATCCTAGAGTTCGTGAACTCTGCCGCTCCCTCTAGGACTATGCCCCCCCGGGAGAGCCTCCCGTGCCACCTGTTCCTGACAGGAGGGAACTGCTATTGGACACCTTGTCTCAGTTGTTGTAGCCGGTCCGATAACTTAGGCCGACGTGGCTGAAAGAAAGAGGCGCTGGAGCCTTGCAGGGTCTGGAAGAAAGCGCCTTGGAGGAGTGAAAACGGAAGTCGACTTCCTCCGCACAACCGCTGTCTATGTCTCTGTCCTTGGGCACAAACAAACTCTTCCCAAGGATGGAAGGGTGTCTGAGGTTGTCGACATCCACGGGTGAGACACCCGAAAGGAAGCCCTCGGTCATTGCGTCCAGATGGTCCAACGTCGAGCTTGCCCGCAAGTTCGAAACTTGATGACGAAACGCCAAGGTGCTTGAGCCCGAGAGGAGGAAAGTACCCATGACCTTCCTGTAGCTTCCTTGAACAAAACCTCGGGTCGCAACCGAGGAGGGAAAGGACCTGGTAAGCCCCTTTCACGAGATGGAGAAGAGGAAGGGGTAAACCAGTCACCCCTTGGTCGATGGAGAAATCTCGAACAGAAAGCTCCCTGGCAAAACCCTTCCAGGGAATGACGGGGAAGGGCTAACCCAGGTTCTGGAAAGAAGAATGTTGCTCAGACCTCCCTGAAGATTCTTCCTGCTCTTGCATGTGCCATGCTCTGCGTTTACGGGGTGAGGCTGTGTTCTGGAAATACGCTCCAGAAGACTCGCCAGGCTGGCCATGCTGCGAAACCCCAACGGGAATTGCGGTCGCAATCGCCCTGGCGCTTGCGCGATGGTAAATCAATGGTTTGCGCGTGGCCGAACGTGGAAGCGCCCATGCGCGGGCACGCAGGAACGCAAACGAAGGTGAGCGAAGGAGCGCAGAAGGAGGGCGAGCGTGGTAGGAAGGGCGAGAGCTGGTGGTCGGCGAGCGATAACCCATAAGCGAGCAATGGATACTGCAAGAATTAAGCCGACGTTCGCGCGATGAAACACCGTAGGTTCGCGCGATGGAACACTGTCGGTTTGCGCGACGGAACACAGTCGGTTCGCGCGACGGAACACCGTCGGTTCGCGCGACGGAACACCGTCGGTTCGCGCGACGGAACACCGTCGGTTCGCGCAATGGAACACCGTCGGTCCGCGCGACGGAACACCGTCAGTCCACGCGACGGAACACCGTCGGACCGCGCGATGGAACACCTTCCGTCTGCGCGATGGAATACCGTTGGTTCGCGCGCGGGGCGAACATTGGAGAGCATGTGCGCGGTCACGCATGAGCGTAGGCGTGCAGGCACGTGGGCGTGCGGTCGCGCGGGCACGTGGGCATGTGGTCGCGCGGGTGAGCGCAGGCGGTCGGGAGACCGATGACGAGCGATAGCCCGTAGGAGAGTGAAGGCGCGTTGGCAAACGACGGTGCGTTGGCGAGCGGTGGTGCGTTAACAAAACGCTAGCGCGCAGGTGAAGACTAGTGACGGTTAGCGCGCATCGCGCTAACAGAAGGCGCGCAGGTGCATCAGGAAGGAGAGCGCTGAAGCAAGCTGTTAATCAGGCGATCCTAGACGGTCAGAAAACCGTTGGCGCCCATTGGTGCGTGGCAAAAAAGGGCGCGCAGACGTGCGCTGGCGATTGAAGAAAGCTGGCGCACCAAAGGACAGAAGTAAAGGTGAGCGCTGGCGAGCAGGAGGAAGATCTACGGCAAGACTCAGCTACCGGAGATCGTGGTCCACAGCAGGCGAGCGCTAGATCGCTACTGATGGTGTCCAGGGGAACTGACACGCGTGGCAGATCGATGGAGATCGTTGACGCGTAGGAGATCGCTGACGAGCAGGTGAACGTTGACGTGTCTATGGTCGCTGGCGAGCTGGTGATCGCTGGCGAGCAGAAGGCAACGCGTGGAAGTCTGTGCGTAGAAGAAGAGTCCTTGTCCAAGACCTGAACCGAAGTTCTGGATCGCGAGGCGAACGTGGGCGCACAGGGTGCGTAACAGGAACCAACAGGAACAGCAGAGATGATCATCATGAGAGCGCTGACGAGCAGGAGAGCGCTGACGAACAGGAGAGCGCTGGCGAACAGGAGAGCGCTAGCGATCAGGAAAGCGCTGATGAGCAGAAGAGCGCCTGTGCGCTAACATTGAGCAGGAGCAGGAGAGCGCCTGTGCGCTAACACTGAGCAGGAGAGAACACAGCAGAAGGGCGCGCAGGGGAACCCTGACACGCAAGGGAAGAACCCCCGTGGGAGGCAACCCTTTGCCCCGAAGGGATCGTTGTCCGTCGGGAGACTGATGTCCGTCGGAAGACCGTTGTCTGTCCGCCGGGAGACTGATGTCCGTCGGAAGACCGTTGTCCGTCAGGAAGACCGTTGCCCGTCGGAAGATGAGATCAGACTGCTGTCCATCTGCACCAGGGCCGGAAGATCAAGAAGAAGGAGTTGTAGGCTGCATACGGAGATTCAAAAAGGCGCCTCTTAGCACCCTTATAGGGAGATGGGAGGCCCTTACGACGAGGCGGACGGTGAGCCTTACGGTGAAGGAGGCCAACAGCAACAACAGCAGAAGAATCCTCCGAAGAGGAGTCTCTATGAGTGTACTCTCTCGCGAACGAAAGAGAAACACTTCGTAGAAGAGACTGGTCAGCCAGTGACCAAAAAGGAGCAATCCTCTGAAGAGGGGCTCCTGCAGTTGCCCAGCCCCTTGAGCGAAACTGCAGGTGCGACCACTCAGCACCAAGAGCATAGTCGCACGAAAAAAAGGCAAGAGAAGAACCCCCAAAAGGGGAAAAACTCAAGCCTGGACAGGAAAAACTTCCCTCGGAAGGAAAATTACCCACCCAAGGAGGCGAGCCTCCTGAGAGTTCTAAAAATGAACTGGAGAGCTGTCAATCGTCACGGGATTACTTCCAGAAGAAGGCGAAAACCCCTGACAAAATTCCATAGGGGAGGCAGCAACAGCCGAATCCCCAGGCCTCAACAAGACAGCTCACACCGTTGCCATATTACAGAAACGAACTAGATCGGTAACTGTAAAAAAATAAAACAAAAATCCTTAGTACACAATCATTCCCCCGGGAAGGCTCCGAAGAGGAATCCCGAGGGAAAGGAAAACAAGAATTACACAACAGGCACGTGCCCTCACAACCACTTACATTCACGGAAGGAGAGCTGTAACCAACACAGAATTATACAGTAACAATTATAATTATGTAACTATGTAATTATGTAAACTAAAAAAGAATAAACACTAAAGAAAGAACAAAAACCCCGAAAGGAATCGTTCTACGAAGCTGAAAAATCAACAAATACAATTAGATTCATAAACTACTTGAGACAAAACGTACGGCGTAGCAACCCCCCCACACGGGAAGGAAGCTACAAAAGGCGTAGTAACGTAGTAAAAGGGTGAACGACCTCAAGAGAGAGAGAGAAAGACCGAAGTCAAACTCGATCACGACCCATAAAATTACACCATGGTGGCCTAAACTGCCGAGGGCTCCACGGAGATATCGTACACTACACACACAAGCACAAACTCTGAAAAGGAAACTTACTGATTTCTATACTCAAATATATACATAAACATGAGAAAATGTTTACATATATATTGAGTAAAAGAAAAGTAAGTGATTAAGTAAAGACAAAACAAACAATGGCTGCCAAGCGAGGACAAAGACAGAGACGTCTGTCCATGTCCGAGCCAAAAGTGAAAGTGGAGCATTCACCGGTGTGTGAGGGGGGGGGGGGGGGGGGGGGGTAGCTAGCTACCACCCCCCCCCCCCCCCCCGCTAACTAGCGCGGGGGTATTACACCCTCGTTAAATTCTAATGGCTCGCCATTTCAGCTACGCTAAAAGGTAAACCCAATGTAAATACAGTAGCGTGGTTTGTATTTCGGTTACGGAACAAGAATAGTTTCAGAAATACATATACAGTATGTATATCTATATCCTACGATAATGGGGACCCCCAGTGGGAACTCGGGGTTTTGGGTGGGGAAAACATACTGGGGAAACGATATATAAACGTAAAACAAGCCATTACCTTCTTGGATGTATAATAATAGGAGGAAAAGTCAAAACAGTATAACTGGATAAACTTTGGAGGCGCCGTTGCAAAGACTATGTCTCATGAAAATATACAGTAACCAGTGCTGCCAACGTCTGATGTAGATCAAATGTTAGCATAACAAGCTATCATTAGCAGTGTTTTTCATTTAATTTTTCTCATTCTACTTGCCGGCCGTAGACGCTCCCGTTCGTGCGTTCGTACATAGCAGGTTTCGACCTTCTCCACAAAAACCCCGCCTCCCTGTGCAGAGGCTTTTCCTCCACCAATAGGATTTCTTCTTCTCTAATCGTGAAATGTAACTATTCGTATCTCTACCAGCTCTGTTCAAGTCTATTACTTGATTAGTTATGTAATACCCTCGTATACATATTACGTTTGACCCAAGAATTACTTGTTTTATTATCCGATACCTTGTAAAATCACCTCATTTTATATTCTCATTAAATATTATTGGTAACGTTTCTAATGTTATCGTTCTCAGTACATACGTGAGTGAAGTGACACTGTTGAACAAGTCATTATATTTAAAAATTTTAACACAACATGACAAATTCGTAGATAATTTGTATTTTTCCTAACCATACAAACCTTAGCTATTTAAATAGGGTATTACTTTCGGCGTAGCTGAAATGATGAGCCATTAGAATTTTAACGAGGGTTTACTCCCTCATCGAAAGTTAGCGAGGGGTAGCTAGCTACCCCTCCCCCCTCACACACCGGTGAACTAGTTCACTTTGCTTAGAGGTAGGACTTATCCCGGGGGACAGGGCTGGCGGGAAAGTTTGATTAAATAGCTAAGGTTTGTATGGTTAGGAAAAATACAAATTATCTACGAATTTGTCATTTGTTCTGTAACCGAAATACAAATCCCGCTATTTAAATAAGGTGACTTAACCCTTAGGAAGGGTGGTAAGTCCCAGCCGTATTGGCTTTGGCTTTTGCCCGGGGACTCAGTATCTGAGTGTGTAGAACTCAAGATAAGGAGTCCCTTCACCTCGCAAGTACCTTGCTCTGCAAGGATCGCGGCCTACGTAAGCTTGTGTGTAAAGGCATGAAGTGTGACTCGTTCTAGGAAGTTGACCTGGAGTCCTTCAGATGGAATTCTAGGTTAGGACGTTCCCAATACCACCTCGTAAGGGTATGGGGGATGCGACAGTATTATCTTAATACTAGGAACACAAGGAAGCATAGTTTACCTGCAGTGGTTTGAGGTCAGCTGTGCAGAGAACCCAGGATGCTGCTTTCCCCAAGAGAGGGAAGGATGAAGAAAAGAATAAGGGCCAGGCATACCTTTTCATTCATGCAGACTAAAACCGGTTAACAATGCCCTCAACCTTCTGCTACTTGTCCATTAAGGAGCCTGAGGTTTAGACCAGCTGTTGTGCAGCCACCACAGGGCCGATAGAGAACGTATCGAGCCTCCTGTGGGTCACGTCTTGCAGGTAGTGGGCTGTGAAGGTCGTTTGACGCTTCCAAACCCCTGCTTGTACAACCTGCGTCACTGAGTAGTTTCCCTTGAATGCCAGGGACGTAGCGATGCCTCTAACATCATGTGCTCTAGGGCGACGTGACGGAGGGGGGTCTGGATTCAGGGAATGGTGGATGACCCTGCGAATCCATGCTGAGATAGTATTCTTTGTGACCCTCCTCTTCGTCCTTCCTGTGCTCACAAACAATGCATGCACTCGAGGATGAACTGCAGCTGTTCTTTTAAGATAGAGCCTCAGACTCCTTACTGGGCACAGTAGGAGATGGTTTGGGTCATCTGTTACAGAACGGAGACTCGAAATCCGGAAAGAGTCGAACCAGGGGGTCCTGCACTCCTGAATTTTGAGTCTTAGCTCCAAACTCAGGGACAAACCTGAACGTTACCTCCCCCCATCCCCTTGAATGGGCGATGTCATACGAGAGACCATGAAATTCGCTGACTTGCTTGGCCAAGGGCAAAGCAAGTAGGAACACCGTCTTCCAAGCCAGGTGGCGATCAGAAGCCTGGCGTAATGGTTCGAACGGAGGTCTCTTAACCCTTTCTCTGCGGAGAACGACTTTAGTTTACTCAGATTCATAACCTTTCACTGCGGAGAACGACTTTACTTCACACTGCGTAAGAAATTTTAAGCTTAGCGCCTTTTGTTGACGATTTATCTGGCTTCTACATGCTGCCATCTGTTGCCGATTTTATGAACTACCCACTCTCTGGAGCTCTCGTCTTTCTTCTCCCATTTACTCTATTATTTTTTTTTTTTTTTTATTTTTACGTAGTGTCAACATGAAATTACGATATATATGCATGTTTTCTCAATATAAATCAATATTATTCATAGAGTTATCGTAATATCATGCTTTCCATAGTTCGTTTAGCGTAAGTAAAAGTTTGTTTACATTAGAGCTCAACAGTTGCTATGACAACTACACAAATAAAAACGTATTTCATAGTATTGGATGTTCAAATTGTGACAGATAATGGTGTTTTCAGAAATCAATATAGAAATTAACTCAATTAAATTAATAATAGTCAAATAACAAACACATTCACAAGAAAAGAAGTTTCGTGTTTTAAATCCGAAGCCTTGTTTACATTCTCAGATGATGTTCAGTCTGTTAGTTGCCTATCGGTCCCTTTATTTTTTAACAGCATAATTTAGTGATGCAAGTTATTAATAAAGATATAATTTGTATATAAATGCTTGTTTCACAGTATCATAAATTTCATATATAATTGTAAATTATGGTATTATACTACAGTGAACCCTCGCTACTTCGCGGTTCGACAATCGCGGATTCACCACTTCGCGGGGTTTTTCCATAACCCATATATATATACATATCGCGGATTTTCCGGAAAATTCGAAAATACCGCGAAATCTGAAGACCCCCAAATACGATATTTTGTTACCTGTAATTCCATTAATACTGTAATTAGTAATATCTGCTCTTACTGATTGTTCATTGCATTACATATGATATATAATTCAGCACAGAAAGAAATAAAACACGAAAAGAGAATGTGATCATACGATAATTCAGTACGTAGTAAAATTAAATCGAACATGAAACGCAAATCAGATGCAGTCATACCATATTAGAATGGTGTGTACTGTAATGGATGTGCTTCTTTTCCATGAATCTTTTGTATGTATACGTACGTAGTACAGTACTGCATCCAATAATATTCTTTGTTGCAAAAATCACATTTCGAATAAGCGTACGAGAGAGAGAGAGAGAGAGAGAGAGAGAGAGAGAGAGAGAGAGAGAGAGAGAGAGAGAGAGAGAGAGAGAGAGAGAGGCGTAAAATAGCGTACGTAAAGTGTGTATTATTATTATTGTTATTATTATTATTATTGTTGTTGTTGTTAATAAAATTATTATTGTTATTATTATTATCATTATTATTATTATTATTACTGTACAGTATTATTATCATTATTTATTATTATTACGGTATTGTACTTAATCTACGTACGTTCAGTATGCGCGGGGCATCTTCTATGAGTAGGTAACCAACGCATCATAGTACTGTAAGACGGGTTGTGATTGGTTCAAGCGCTGATAGATGACGAATCAGAACTCAAGTTTTGTTATCTAGCCTGTGATTGGTGTTTTGCCCGCATCTTCTACCCGCAGCATCAAAGTTCTCGCGGGGCTGGATCGTTCACTCTCTGTTACCGCGTATCGCTGAGTAGACGTTCTTAAGTTTGTGAAGTTTAATCTGTGCTGTGTGCGACCTTTTTAAGTTGAACTTTTTGTTACAGTACTGTACGTAAATCCTACTGTAATGGCTCCCAAGCGTTCTGCTTCTCTTAAGGCTGGTAGTGAGCCTAAACGCCACCGAAGGATGATGACGATAGCTGAGAAGGTTACGCTTCTCGACATGTTAAAAGATGGTAGAAGTTACGCGGCCGCCGGCCGCCATTTTGGCATCAACGAATCCACCGTTCGCTATATCAAAAATGACGAGGCGAACATTAGAAAGACGGCTGCAATCACCTTTAGCAGATCAGCGAAGCGAGTCGTTACAACGCGTAATAAAACGATCGTACGCATGGAAGGTGCTTTAGCTGTGTGGATTGCCGACTGCCGGAAGAAGAACATAGCGTTGGATACGAACACCATCCAAACAAAGGCTTTGAGTTTATATGAGAATTTTGCTGCAAAGGAACCTAAAGACGACGACGGCAACCATGCTGAAGATGATGATGATGCAGATGATCCTCAACCAGGGACATCCACTGATTCCCAGCCTCAGAAACGTTTTTCCGCAAGCAAAGGATGGTTCGCGAAGTTTCAGAAACGCTTCGCCCTGAAAAGCGTTTCCCTGCATGGGGAGTCTGCTTCCGCTGACACTGCCGCTGCTGAAACTTACGTGAACCAGACGTTCAAGAATATTATCGCCGAAGGTGGATACAAGCCGGAACAAGTCTTTAATATGGATGAGACTGGCTTGTTTTGGAAGAGAATGCCGTCGCGAACTTTCCTGTTCAAAGAGGAAGCCAAAGCCTCTGGCTTTAAGGCATTCAAGGATCGCGTTACCCTCGTGATGTGTGGCAATGCTGCTGGATTTTTGTTAAAGCCGGGGCTTATTTATAAGTCGAAAAATCCTCGCGCTTTGAAAAATAAAAATAAGAATCTCCTTCCCGTGTACTGGATGCATAATCAAAAAGCATGGATTACGAAGATGCTGACCTCCAACTGGTTCCACCAGTGTTTTATCCCGCAAGTCAGTAAATATCTCTTAGAGAAGGGCTTGCCATTCAAGATCCTTCTCCTTATGGATAACGCTGGTGGACACGCAACTGACCTGTCGCATGAGGGCATTCAGGTTGAGTTCCTGCCACCCAACACCACGTCATTAATTCAACCGATGGACCAGGGGGTTATCAGGGCGTTCAAGGCCCTCTACACGAAGAATACCTTGGCGGACCTCGTTGCGTGTGTGGATGCTGCCCAAGATGACGAGGATGAAGATTTCAACTTGAAGGCGTACTGGCGGCAGTACACCATAGCCACGTGCCTGCAGAATATTCAGAAGGCACTTCAAGAGATGAAACCTGCAACCGTGAATGCGAGCTGGAAGAAGTTGTGGCCCGATATTGTTTACGACGACAAGGGATTTACTCCGTCGGAAATCCAACACTCTGCAATACGCAAATCTGTGCAGTTGGCTGCCATAATTGGAGGTGACGGGTTTGGCGACATGACGACTGAAGACGTCGACGAGTTGTTGGACTGCCATTCCCAGCCCCTAACTGACGCAGACCTCGAAGACCTGACGAAATCGGCAAGTGAGGAAGAGAGTGATACCCAGGAAGAGACCCAAGAAAATGTCGAAGAAACGGGCTTAACATTAGAACGGCTTGCCAAGGCCTGCAACCACGCGAAGGAGTTGAAAGAAATGTTGCAAGAGTGGGACGAGGATATGGTTCGCTCGATGCAATTCTGCAACAAGGTTGATGACATAATGACTCCCTACAAAATGCTCTTGGATCGAAAAAAGAAGCAGCGGCAACAACTTCCGATCACAATGTTCTTCCAGCCTCGCAAAAAAGAGCCAGTTCCTCCTGCTAGTACGCCTTCGGAAGAAATTGAAGTTTCCCAGGAAGAAGTTGAAGAGGTGTCCCAGGAAAAGACACCTCCGTCTGAAGAGACGTAAAATACTATCATTGGCTGCACAGTAGAACACATCATCAGCTTCATCATCATCATTTCTACTGTGCAGCAAATTCATCGCCATCACCATTCAAGTTTTTCTTCAACTTCTTTCGTGGTGAGTACAGTAACAATCTTTATTTTTTACTTTAATATTCTTACTGCCTGTTTTATAGTTTAGTAATATACGTACTGTATGCATTAAGTTAAAGGGAAGGTTTTAAAAGTCTACATGTTGTAACCTATCATATTTTTTTTTGTTTAAAATTTACATTTACGTACGTAAAACAATCTCTCTCTCTCTCTCTCTCTCTCTCTCTCTCTCTCTCTCTCTCTCTCTCTCTCTCTCTCTCTCTCGTAAATTGTTTTCCTGCTTTGCTACGTACAATACTGTATAATTTATATTTGTAAGGTAACATATTTTGTAAATGCTTTTACTGTAAATACTGTATGTACTGTATCATTATTTATCACTATCATCATGCGCGTTAAATGCCTTGTTTGTTCTGAGCGTGGTTGTTTACTGAGCGTACACGCCGTCGTTTCAGGCGGCGTCATAAAGAAAAAAATTTCATTTGGAAGTCCTAAGAAAAATACGTAAACTAAAACATTGGTAATAAACAAATCAACATACAGTACAGTACTGTATAATCAATATAATCGATGCAAAAACTAACCTATACATATATGTGTACTGTACACTAAATGAGTTTGTTTCTTCATTATGATCAGAGATGAACGTAAACAAAACATTGGTTGCCATTTTTTATCGTGCTTTTTAGGTGTTTAGGAAACGCATGATATAAAATCGCCTTTAATATTTGTGCCTGTTTTAGTTTAGGGTGCTGTAGTACATGCATTAAGTGTTCTGTACATTAAAGGGTGGTTTGTTAACAGTACTACGTACAAGGGAAGGTTTTAAAAGTCCGAATATACATGTTAAATAAATAGGTAAATATGATGTCACTACTTCGCGGATTTTCACCTATCGCGCCCGCGTCTGGAACCTATCTACTGCGATAAACGAGGGTTCACTGTATTAGCAAAGCATTCGATATTGCTCTGCTTTTGTCAGTCAGCTGACTTTGTCCTTTTAATTTTTCCCTTTAACTCAGGGTTGAAGAATTATTTTTATTTCTTTTCTTTAATATGTGTGATATGGCCTCTACTTCTCGCCAAGTATCTTTAAAAGAAACAGTAGTTACATATAAAGGGAAACTTTATAAAAAAAGTGACAAATAGACAAGCAATGTGTTTATGTGGAATACAATAAGTATACGAGGGAAGTTGATAATTTTGATCAGCTATGCTCAACATATGCTTACAAAAGAAAGTGTCAGAAATGGTACCAACCAATTTGGCATTTTATCATTGAAGCCACATTAGTAAACTCAAACATATGTTACAACATTCAGAATCCCACAGCTAAGTTGGATAAAAAAAAAAATTCGGGGAAAAATTATTAACAATATGTTAGAAGGGTATAAGTGGAGCAAAACTCAAAGAAAGGGTACATTTTCCAATGCAATGGAATCTAGACTAACTGAAAGGCATTTTCCAGCTCAATATGTTGACAAAAACCACAAACCCCAATGTATTATATGCTCTATCTTGCCAAAGAATTGCTTGATGAAAGATAAATGTGAATGTAAAAGAAAGCAAACAACTTATTTTTGTGATCAAATTGTTGAAAAGCCCCCTCTTTGTATCATTCCATTTTTTGAGACATATAATACCCATAAGTGTACAAAAAGCATTACTAATGTGGAGAATAAATGTATGAGTCAATGATAAATTGGGTGAAGGATTATTAGTGGAATTGATAAAATCATCTTTGGAAAGGAATTTTTGTGATTTTTCTTAATTTTTACTTATTTATTGAAGAATTTAAGGCATAAAGAGATAAACTCAGGTGAAAATATTGTTAAATCCTAAAAACAGAAAGGTTATCGAACACAAAAAAGTTAGTTTCATTAAATTTTGAGCATTTTGAAATTTTAGTGAAAATGTGCACAGAGCTGTGCAACATCCTATTTGAATATCCGCAGTGAAAGGGTTAAGAGACCTGAGGACTCGAACCACGTTCCATGGAGGAGGTCTCACTTCCGACTGAGGGCAGGTAAGTTCATAACTTCGTATGAGTAGAGAAAGTTCCAGCGAGGAGGAAATGTCCATTCCTTTTAGCCTGAAGGCAAGACTTAAGGCTGAGCGATAGCCTTTCACTGCCGAGACTGAAAGGCGCATTTCTTCCCGCAAATACACAAGAAACTCCGCTATTGGTGGAATAGTGGCATCGAGTGGAGAGATACCCCTTCCACAACACCAACCACAGAAGACTCTCCACTTCGCCTGGTAGACTCCTGCTGATGACTTTCGCAGGTGTCGAGACATCCTTTCCGCAACTTGTTGCGAAAAGCCTCTCTCTGTGAGGAGGTGCTGGATAGTCTCCAGGCGTGAAGCCGCAGCGATGCTATGGCTTTGTGGAAGATGTTAGTGTGTGGTTGCTTGAGTAGCTCGTGTCGAGGAGGGAGTTCTCTCGGGAGTTCCGTCAGGAGCTACAGAAGGTCCGGGAACCACTCTGCGTGATGCCATAGCGGAGCTATTAAGGTCATTGACAGGTTGACCGATATTCTGGTCTTGTTAAGCACCCTTCTCATCAGACAGAACGTGGGAAAGGCGTAAACGTCGATGTTGTCCCACCGTTGTTGGAAGGCATCTTGCCAGAGTGCCTTGGGGTCCGGGACTGGGGAGCAGTACAGCGGAAGCTTGAAATTCAAGGCTGTCGCGAACAGATCCACCATTGGGGAACCCCACAAAGTAAGGACTTTGTTGGCTACTAGAGGATCCACAGACCACTCGGTACTCACTATCTGGCGAGCTCTGCTCAGACTGTCGGCGAGCACATTCCTTTTGCCCGGAATGAAGCGAGCTGATAGTGGAATCGAGCGGACTTCGGTCCATCTCAGTATCTCTACTGCAAGATGGGATAGCTGTTGTGAAAAGGTACCTCCCTGCTTGTTGATGTAAGCCACTACCATGGTGTTGTCGCTCATCACCACCACGGAGTGACCCGCCAGTTACTGTTGGAACTGTTGAAGTGCCAGATAGACGGCCTTCATCTATAGCAGGTTTATGTGGAGGCACTTTTCTGATTCTGACCATAGGCCTGAGGCCCTGTGGTTCAGAACGTGGGCCCCCCACCCTTCTTTTGAGGCGTCCGAGAAGAGCATCAAATCCGGGGGGAGAACGAGAAGAGCCACTCCCTTTCGGAGGTTTTCGTCTGTCACCCACTATTGAAGGTCCGTCTGTTCCGCAGGACCCATAGGGACCAAAACGTCCGGGGAATTGTGACCTTGATTCCATCGGGACTTGAGCCACCATTGCAGGGATCTCATCCTGAGGCGCCCATTTGGAACTAGACGGGCCGGAGAGGAAAGGTGACCGAGGAGACGTAACCATGATTGGGCTGGGAGTTCTTCTCGTCTGAGGAAAGGATCTGCGACCGTCCTCAGCCTTGCTATCCTGTCGTCTGATGGAAAGGCTTTGTGGAGATTGGTGTCCAAGATCATGCCTAGGTATACCAGTCATTGAGATGGAAGCAGAGAAGACTTCTCGAGATTTACCATGATCCCTAGATCTTGGCAAAGTCCCAGAAGCTTGTCTCAGTGTCGAAGAAGGGTCGACTCCGAGTCTGCCAGGATCAGCCAGTCGTCCAGATAACGGAGGAGACGGATGCCGATCCTGTGTGCCCACAAAGAGATCAGGGTGAACACTCTGGTAAATACCTGAGGTGCTGTGGAGAGACCAAAACACAGCACCTTGAACTGGTAGATCTTGTTGTCTAGGCTGAATCTTAAGTACGTCCTTGAAGACGGATGGATTGGGATTTGGAAGTACGCGTCCTTCAGATCCAGTGTATACATGAAGTCTTGTGGTCTCACTGCAAGTCTGACCGTGTCTGCTGTCTCCATGCTGAACAGAGTTTGTTTGACAAACCTGTTCAGAGCTGAGAGGTCGATGACTGGTCTCCAGCCTCCAGACGCCTTCTTTACAAAAAAGAGTTGACTGAAGAAGCCTGGGGACCCATCGACGACCTCTTGGAGAGCATCCTTCTTCAGCATGGTCTCAATTTCTGCCCGTAGGGATAGCCCCTTTGCCGATCCCATGGCATAGGAGCTCAACGACACTGGATTCGCTGTCAGGGGAGGTAGAGATGTTGTGAAGGGGATGCGATATCCTTGACCGATTACAGAAATCGTCCAGGAATCGGCCCAGAGTTGCTGCCACCTGATTGCGCAACTTTGCAGGCATCCCCCCACTGGTGGACATGCAGGGGGATTGCAAATCCTAGCGTTTGCGGCCTCGGCCACTCCCTCTAGGATTCTTGCATCCCCTGGAGGACTTTTTGCCTTTCTTGTCTTTGACAGGCAAGGGCTGCTGCTTGGACACCGTCGTCTTCGCTGCCACTGCCGGTTTCGTCGTCTTGGACGGGCGAGGTTGTTGAGGTGCTGGAGGTTTGTAGGGCTTCGTTGTAAGAGCCCTTGGGAGGAGAGAATCCTGATTGGATTTCCTCCACCTCTCAGCTGCCTGTTCCACATCCTTGGGCTCAAACAGGCTCTTTCCCATAAGGGAAAAGTGTCTGAGCTTGCTGACTTCGACGGCCGAGACCTTCGAATGGAACCTTTTTGCCACCGCATCACATCGTTTCAAGATCGTATTGGCCCACAAGTTCGAGACTTGGTGGGCCAGAAACTTAATGGTGCGGGTGCCCGAGAGGAGGAAGGTCTCCAGGCCCTACCTAGTGCTTTCCTTGGACAGATCCTCGTATCTCAGTAGGATGCCCAGAGACCCCAGCCAGACGTCCAGCCACGAAGTAGCCTGCATGACACACTTCGCGACCTTCTCCTGGCTTAGGATCTCTGTCGCCGAGAAAGTCACTTGCCGGCTCGAGAGTCTCTCAAGAGGGACTCCCTTGGTAAGCTCTTCCACAGAGTGGTGTAACGGAAGAGCTAGCAAGACTCCTCCATGATCTCAAAATACCTCCTCTGGTGGACACGAGGAGGTGGGAGGAGCTTGTTACCAGCAGTGGAACGGCTGGAGGAGGCGAGCTCGGAGAGCTGGCCCTCAACCTTATCTCTGGCACTCTTCACCCCTTGGGACCAGGACAAAGCCGCACTGGCCTTAGTGGGTTTCTGAGTGCCAAAGACTCGGTCCAGGACCGTGTCCTTGCCCTCACGAGGAGGCACCTCAGGGTCCTTGAACCCATTGAGATGACTCATCAGAGTCAAGACCTGCCAAAAGGCATGCTCTGACTCTTGCTGCTCTCCCCCTGGAGAACTGGCAGCGAAGTCTCCTGTCCCCAAAGGCTCTACTTGGGGGGACACGTGGACGTTCTCCGCGGGTCTCGTTGGCTCTGGTCAAATCCTGGAAGAAGATTTCGGGATGTTCTTTGAGTCCTTCGGTTCCCTCCTAGGAGAGATACAGGACTCCAGCAACGAAGTCTGAGGGCTCTTCTCTGCCCCAACACGGGACAATTCTCCTACTCGAGGTGGGGTTGCTCCCATTGGTGCAGTGGGAGAGGGTCTCACCTCGGTAGACTCCCCTGAGGACGGGAAATACTTGTCCACAGGTGATGGAGAAAACGTCTGAGGGGGGGAAGGAGCGTTCCTGACGGACTTCTTAGGAGCCAACTTGACCCGAGGAGAAGTCACCACGACCTCTACTCCTCTCTCCCTCTTCAGTGGGGTCGGGGGGGGGGGGGGGGGGGGGACGTGAAGACGACCTGGCTGCTCTCGTTCCTGAAGATTCGCTCGGAGGCTCGCGGGCGGACGTTCGCGAGGGAGCGCGTGGGCAAGTGCTGGCGAGCAGGAGAATGATAGTGCGCAGGCGAGCGATGGCGCGCAGGTGAGCGACTGCACACAGGTGACGGTGCGCGTGGGCGCGTAGGCGATCTACGGCAAGCAGGCTCGTGGGCGCGTGTGCGTGCTGGGGAGTGATGGCGCGCAGGAGATCGATGGCACGCAGGTGCGCGGTCTGGTGAAGACAGAGGGTGCGCAGAAGGACCAGCAAATGTGGAAGCGCGTGAAGGAGACTGCTCGTGGGCGCGCAGGATCCTGGAAGCCTCTGGAAGGACACACGGTAGGGGCTGGAACCTGTGCGCGCGATAGTGCGCAGGCGAGGGCTGATGGGTGGGCGAGTTCCGAGGGCGCGCAGGAGATCGCTGGCGAGAAGGCGAAGGATGACTCCTCATTGCTGTGCTCAGATCCGGAGATCGTGAGCGTGCAGGTGCCCGCTGGCAAGCAGGTGAAGAGCGCTGGCGAGCTGGAGATCGTGGGCGCGCGTAACAGGATCAGGGGGCGCAGATGTGCGCTGGCGTACAGGAGATCGCTGGTACGCAGGTGAGCGCTGGCGCGCAGGTGAGCGCTGGCGAGCAGGAGAGCGCTGGCGCATCGACTCTGCAGCAGGAGATCGCTGGCGCGTTGTCCCTGTAGGATGTTTCTGGGTCATTGGTTCAGGAACAGCAGGAACAGGCGAGCGCTTTGCGCGCAGGAGAGCGTGGGCGCATAGGGGATACCTGGCACTTAAGGGACTTGCTCACATTGTGAGAAAGCCCCTTTTGCCCTGAAGGGACCGGTGCCCGTTGGATAACGGGGTGCGTGGGCGCCCACAGTGCGTCAGCTGCCAGGAACGGAGAAGGAAGGTCATCAGGTCTGGCAGGCGAAGGAGATCGCGAACGATCTGCAGAGAGGTCCAGTGATGCAGCTGCAACGGTCGAAGCACGGTGAGAAGGATCCTCTACGGGGGACTGCGAGGGCGAGGAGCCGAAGAGGCGCCTCCTAACTCCCTTGTGGGGAGAAGGAAGGCCTCTTCGGTGAAGAGGAAGACGAGCCTTGCGTCGAATACTTCCTCTGGGAGCATCAGGAACACCATTGGCAGTCCTCCGAAGAGGAGTCTCTGTTAGTGAACTTCCCCGAGGGAGAGAATCACCTGCAGGAGAGACCGTTGGACTTGGCTCCTCCCTCAAAGGATGTTCGGAGGGGGGAACCAAGCCTTCAGCAACATCAGCACCCAAGGCAGAGGTTTGACACAACTCGCCGGAAGCCTCTGCCACAACAACGTCGACGATAGACAGAGGGTCAACCTTCGCTATCACCGGCGACTGTTTGACAGCGGCTTCCAACCGGATAAGATCAAACAGGGCTTCCCTGGAGGGCGAACCCTTAAGCCCCAAGGAAGCCCAAAGCTGCAACAAATCATCATTAACAACATTCAAAGATAAATCCTCCCCCGGAGGAGGAGGAGGAGCTGCCTCGCTATGGGAGGCAACTCCCTCTCCCGAACCCCGAGGTCGGTCAACAAAAGTACGGCCTACGCTACCACTCAACGGCCTATCGGGAGAGACCAATCAAGTGGGAGCTTTGGAGGAGGTTCGGGCAACGAAAGAAGAGTCCTTGGAAATTTCGTTTTTCAAGGAAACCCTTGAAAGAGAAAGATCCCGCTTGGACTTCTTTCGGCGCCGGGAAAACCTCTCCCACTGGGAGGTAGACCACTCTCTGCACTCACTACACACTTTATCCTTATCACACCGTTGGCCCCTGCAGAACGGACACAAGGTGTGAGGGTCCGTCTCGACCGCCAACATATATGTCCCACAAGGGCGGTCTGGTAATCCGGGGCACTTCCGCATAATAAGGAGAGAGGCCAACTTCCAAACACACAACTGAAAGAAAAAGCAAAAAAGATTAAGGCTGTCAATACGCGAGGGTGAAAGCAGACACGTCTGTCTATCACCGGAGCCAAAAGCAAAGTGAACTAGTTCACCGGTGTGTGAGGGGGGAGGGGTAGCTAGCTACCCCTACCCTATCCCCTCGCTAACTAGCGAGGGGGTAGTAAACCCTCTTTAAAATTCTAATGGCTCGTCATTTCAGCTACGCCGAAAGTAATACTGTACCCTATTTAAATAGCGTGGTTTGTATTTCGGTTACGGAACAAATATATAATAGTGATTATATTCAAAAATTTTAACAGAAAATATGTTTTCCTGTAGAAAATAACGCGATTTAACCGGTTTTCACCTGCATTTGATCCGTAATAACAGCAACCAGTTCGTTAACTTAAAGTTAGTCGAATTGGTTGTTCTGTTTGTTTGCGGTTGAAATGAGAGTCAAATTCGGTCAAATCACGTTATTACTACAGGAAAACATATATTTTCTGTTCGAAATCAGAACCTGTAATACAGTAAAACTTTATCGCATCCCATCAACACTCTAGGTATGTAAGGATACAGTTTGGCTAGGTGGGGAACCTCAGGTTAGATGGTGTTCTTGTATAGTGGTTTTGTAGTATGACATCTAAAAAATTAGAAGGAAATTCCAATTTTCTATGCATGCAGGATGCCTGGCCAGCCATATATAAAGGCTTCATAGGCAAGGATTATGGCTCCAAGGTTAGATGGAGAACCTTAAGTTAGGTGGTCTTATATTTGTTACCCCTTTTAAAATGTGGGTTTATGGGCATAACTTTTGCAATTTTACACACGGTCAGTTTCAATGACCTACAGCCTCCGAATATACAATTTTACTGGTACTCGGTATATTTTAAGGTGGTTCGGATGCCATTGATGACATACCGTAGCTTTTCAGTTATGGTATTCGAGCCACCAATACTCAAAAACTATAGATTATCGGGAAAAAAATTATCAAAATCGTACAAAACACCAACAAATACACTAAATAAGTCTTTTCTACAAACCATGTTGTAATTTTACCCAAATTCATGCATCTCTGGCATTTACCGGATCATTTGATGTCAACATTGTTTAATTCGCCATAACAGTCCGTCCCTTAATTGAAGAATGCAAAAATATTAATTATCACTGTTAAAAACCTACAAGAGCTTCAACACAGTCCTTTTATCAGTATAATTCATTGATTTAGAATGCCCTGTCCGTAAATGGTATAAGGAAAGAACCTTCTTACACTTTACTCTTTATCAATTCCACTTTGACAGTCATAAAAGATGCTCTTACCCGGTTTAGCAGTACCCAATATACCTGGCATGAAACGTTAAACACGTAAATTTAGGTTTCACTATCACAAAACCCAAGAATATTTTCGTGTAGCTTCTTTTGGGTTTTGTTTACAATATGGAGGCGCGGCACTGTTGCCAACTGTATTGGACATAAATTAGCTAGATTAAGGTCTGAAATGCGCTAGAAATTCGCTAGAAAGAGTTTTCTCTCTGTAGGCCTACACGAATTTTTGTGATGCTATACTTCACATAGAAGATGAACTAACAACAACAAAGTCAAGGCAATAATTTACAATTATTGAGAATGTTGGATACGGGTTTGTTATACGAGTAATACGGCCGACCTACAGTGCAATCGAGTACAATTATTGCCTTATAGAAGAAGTGCTACACAGGCTCAAACTTTATTAACTATAGACGTAAGGAATACAATTTATCAAAATCGGTAATGAAAAATAAACAACAGTGATATATTCTGTAAAATTACTGTAAATATTACAATACTAGTAGCCCCGAAATCATAATGCCGAGTGACAACTATGGTTTCAGATATTTCACGGAGAGAGAGAGAGAGAGAGAGAGAGAGAGAGAGAGAGAGAGAGAGAGAGAGAGAGAGAGAGAGAGAGAGAGAGAGAGAGAATATATATATATATATATATATATATATATATATATATATATATATATATATATATATATATATATATATATATATATATATACATATACAGTATATATATATATATATATATATATATATATATATATATATATATATATATATTTAATATACATACATACATACATACATACATACATATATTTCAGAAATGCACTAGAAAATGTACTAAACCAATTAAATTTGCAATAACAAATGCGCTATGCGCCAAATACAAAATCTTTGCGCCGTTTGTGATGCCAAAGCACTAGATCTAGCGCATTTTGCGCTAAGTTGGCAACACTGGAACTCACGCAGATGGAAATTGGCACTGTTGAGTTGACTGTGGTCAGTGGTCACTCGCGCAGCCACATTCACGAGATGGACCTATCTCTTAATGATGTGTAATACATGGGATAGAAATTATTCATTTTCAAATACCATAGGTATCATTTTATGTCTTAATCTTAAAACAAAATAAACCGACATAATATGACATCGTTTTCTGAGATTAAAAACTCTTAAAACAAACTAAACACAAAGAAACAATATATTTCATATTTTATTACTTCATCCCTGTTGCCTGATGAATGTGGAAAATCAATTAAGTATATTTAGAGAAACTTAATTTCACTGCATGACATGTGAGTTTTGATTACCATATAATTGTATATAATAGGGTGAAAAAAAAATTTATATGATAACGTATAGTCCCTCAGCTATGGACACTATTAATGAATCATGCGAAAAGAGGAAAAGTGTTTGATCGTCTGAACTGATGGGTTTTTTTTTGTATGTTTTAGTGAAATGGACTCCTGACTGACTGAATCCCGTACTTTAAGACCAGAGGACTTCATCCCGACCTCACAAAATTCACTTTAATCGTGTATTCTGAGGAGTGGATGAAACCAATTCTTATAGGTTCGTTGTATGGTCTGGGCTTCAGATACGATCTTGCCATACGTTTTATCATGTTACCACTCACCTCAGACAGAAGGTTTATAGCAGGTCCAAAATGCATGGGTAGTCATGTGAAGAGAGGAATGAATGAAACTTGGTGCAATTCAAATATTGCAGTTCCTTGACCTCAAAAACATCAATGCCAGTAATTTTACTCTGTACTTTTCCCCTGCCAGAAGCCCATATATGACCATTCCTACCTGTAGAGGACTTTAATTCATGCATTATGAGAAATGGATAAAACCCATTTTTAATGGGCCATGTCAATGAACTGGGCCACATAAATGATCATGCCAAAAATTATATCTTGTACATTTCCCCAGACAGAAGGTTTTTGGGTGTCCAAATAGCCTACATGTTTAATCGTGCAGAGAGAGAGAGAGAGAGAGAGAGAGAGAGAGAGAGAGAGAGAGAGAGAGAGAGAGAGAGAGAGAGAGAGAGAGAGAGAAAACATTAACGGGAAAACTGAAAGTAAAACTCAAGAGAAGATTTGTAAAAAGTTTCATATGAAATGTAGCATTATACGGTTCTGAAACATGGACTATAAAAGCAACAGACAAGAAGCATCTGGAGGAATTTGAAATGTGGATATGGAGAAGGATGCTGAAAATAGGTTGCAGAGACCCCAAGACATGTGTAATATATGTAAAATTACATGTTTAAATACATGACCTAAGAGGTTAATATGGAAGTAGGAGCGAGTGTGAGAGATGCCATAGTCATATCATAACCAGGATGCAAATGCCAAACCTCAGCAATGTAACATTTTTATGAAGAATAAACACAAATACAAACCGTGAGAAAGAGTTGTGTCGCACCAGATGCAGGTGTCTTCCTATATTAATGTTTAGTTTACATTATGTGTTTAAATGTTGAGATAACTGACTATACGATATCTGTGATATTGATATTTTAGCCAGTTCTTATTAAGTTGTCATACGGAATGGTCATCCGACCAAACCATCTATACTCCTGTGATGGAGATGTTAATAACTGTTTTAAAGGAATAAACTGTTTTAAAGTTAACTTACCTAGACTTACTTGAAGATATAACCTACCAAGTCTAATATTACAACACATTGAAGATGACATTTGATGGGAACCCGAATGTGTGTTGATAACAGTATCACACCAACAATTGGTGGCAGCGAATAAAACTCTAAGAACCAGAGAAAGATCTTCACGAACCAGCGAATAAAACTCTAAGAACCAGAGAAAGATCTTCAAGAAATCAACAGTAATGAATCTACAATTTTGACAAAGTATCTACGTCCACCGAAGAAATGAAAACATTGAATACCAACAAATAAATGGTATACAAATTGAGGAACTGGATCTTCAATCAACATCCTAAGAAAACCAAGGACTGACATTCAACGTGTACTAAACATTTGAGAATCATATCCAGGAATCACTACATTCAACGGAAATCGGACCGTAAACATTCACCCAAACATCAATAAGAAGAAACAATCCAGTGAGAGAGAGAGGAAATGAAGACATCACCCTTCGCCCATATAAACCGAAGCTAAGTACATTTCTTTATTCATTTCAGTTTTAGACAGTGAAGTGTAGTTATCACGAGTCAATCATCCATTATTGCTGGGGTGAGTTGTTTGTTAATCTTCCTTTTTCCTTTCATTTAAGGAAACTGTATTCAACTTCAAATTCTCGTTGAGAATTTTTTTTTCTCCCTGTGCTAATTTTGTTTTCTTTCAGAAGTTCTCAGGAAATATCTTTATATTTGTATCATTGTACTGGGGGATTGTGTTATAATCTTTATTATACAGTATTGTGCTTATGCGTTTACGCAGTGGACGTCTGTATTCATATGGATATTTTGATAGGATTGCAAGGAGTCGTAGAGATAAAAAAGAAGTAAAGTAAACATGATGCCTTTCTTAAGATTAATCTGTTTAACTTGCATGACACTTTTGTTGCAAGAAGCTCTGGTGCGGTGTTTTGATAAAAAGTTAACGCCAGAAAGTACAGAATTGGATGTATATAAACAGATAAAGAAACATATGTCTAAGTGTCCTGATCTTGATCCCGTGTTTACACAATTTTTGCAAAGAATGAAAGTAAGCCACAACAAGTAAAATTAGTTGATAATAGTCAAGTCACGGGAATGGCGTGTTATAATTGTAAACGTCAAGGTCACTTGATTGCAGACTGCAGAACGAGATTCTGTTCGTTTCATAATAGTTCTACTCATTCATATAGTCAGTGCTACTCGCGTAAGACACAACAGAATCCTAGATATACACAATCAAATCCACAGTCAATTCCACAGACAGTTCCATATGGAAATAAAAAGAAAAATCCTCAGTTCAATAAGAAGAAACAGCCAAACGTCAATGTAGTTCAAAATCAGAAACAAACAAATATTACTTCAAATAACGCTGATCCTGGGCCGTCAAACCAGAACTCGCAAGGTCAGACTAATTTTCAGAATGTGCAGAGCAAAGCAAATACCACATAATTAACTCCAGTGAGGAAGAGAGTGATGTTGGTACAAGGTCATTCATAGCAACATCAGTAGTATTGAATAATCCATTTAATGTTTTACCAGATCATTATGAGGCAATAGATTTTCCTATGAAACACACGGCCGAATTAGATAAATCAGTGCATGCTCCCGTAGATTTGCAACGAATTCATACAATAATAAGCCAAAATGAGTTACGACCAACATTATATGCTGTAAATTTAGAACACAGGTCATTTACATTATTTTATGACTCTGGTAGTCCACGTAATATCTTGGATTTGAGGACACATCATTTGTTGTTTTCGAACTTCCCTATAGAGAAGTCCGGAGTAAGGCTCTCGGGTATAGGAAATAATGAATTAAATGCA
The DNA here is from genome assembly GCF_036898095.1 of Palaemon carinicauda. Taxonomy (NCBI): domain Eukaryota; kingdom Metazoa; phylum Arthropoda; class Malacostraca; order Decapoda; family Palaemonidae; genus Palaemon; species Palaemon carinicauda. The sequence continues at coordinate 102,180,755 of NC_090730.1, forward strand.
ATAGGCGTAACTCATGTTCAGTACAAGGTCGATAAGCGCACGTTTGCTGATACATTTGTTGTTGTACAAAACATTGATATGTATCCAGCTGTAATTATAGGATACCCATCTATGGGCAATCAAAACATTATCTTAGCCCCTGCCAAGCATGGCGTGTATATCAAAGGAAAATTCTAAAAGTCTTCTTATACCTTAAAATCAGTTTTGGATAAAAAGGAGACGACAAATAAAACAGTGACCAATAACTTGTCTCACTAATAAAGAAATAATATACGCGACTTAACAGAATTCTCGTTCACACCCGTAATATCATCTTGTACGCAATCTATCGAGCCGAACGTACCTTCGAATTTAATAGTGCAAATAAAGAAAATGTTACCGGGATCTGAAATATTAATCCTTTCCGACACTTTGAAAACTAACGGATTGTCTGTCACACAAGCTATTTATACAGTAGGCTCACATCAACAATGTAATATTGAAGTCTGTAATAATTTGAATACCACTTTAGTAATTCACAAAAATCAACATATCTTGGATTAGTCAGGTAGCCGAACTCTGTATTTAGCTTAAAAAATGGCTCGCAGCTGATTTCATGTTAGAATAGTGCAACAGGTGTTTTTTAAGTGTCAAGGCATGGGGAAGTCTAATTCATCTTGTTGGACTTAGTAAATGTGGAGGGTACAGCCACCATGACAGTTTCCAAGATGGCCGCCGTCAGAATTTGTTTTATTCATACTGGAGGTTGTAATGGACAGAAATTTTTTGTTTGTGACAATTACACTATATATCAACTCGAGAAACATGTTTATGTACTTCATTTTAGTTTTGGGCCACAAAAATTCGTATTATTGCCAGTTTTATGAGAAAAATGAAGAAAAGGGACTAAAAATGAAATGAGGGTAAATGATCTGAAAAATAGACTTAGCAGAACAATTACTATGTGCATTGAAGGAAACATTGAAGGAACAAACAGACATTTCACAAATTCCTATTGAACTTGAACAGTAAATGAATTTCTGCCAAGGCTTTTACATCCACATGCTTGTGTGCATCCGAGTCCATTATGTGTACATTTGCAACGTTGAGTTGCACAAACTGCTAGACATTTGCATGTTGTGAGCTCAAAACAGAATGCAGTAAATGGCTTCCCAGTCATCAGTTGTGGCTGAAGCATCTCACTACCTTCTTTTACCACCAGTTCCCACCCACTTTCCTCAAATGCAGGAAAATGCGGTTCTGCTTCCAAGGCTCTTCTCCACACTAGGGACTGATAATGTGTGTGCCTTATGTGAAGAATCAAAGCATCACTGGTTGGAGGCAGATTCTCAATTGATTTGGTCAAGCCAAGAAATAGATCACACCTTACTTTTTGGATGGAGTTTTCTAGGCTATTGGGAACATACAGCTTGCAGACAAAGGACTCTGTATCAGCAATCACATTCTCATCTGGAAAGTCTTCCTTACCAAGATTCTGCAGAAGCTGTGAGTTTTGTTGGAAGATAGCCCATGCAGAGCGCTTCCCAATTCCAGCAAATTGGCTTGTACTATTCGAATCTGTTACAGCATGAAATGTGAGAAGTGATGCTCTGTGCAAATCTGTGATGTTGATGGAATGGACAGGAACAAAGTGTTGCTTTTTAGGTGTTCCGGCTTTCATCCAGAGAAAGTGTCTGAGTTGTGGCTGAAAGGCAAGAAGGAGAACAAGAACATCAGTGTCTCGGCTCACAAAAATAGTTTGTGGGTATCCCTGTTCACTTGCATCTTTCACACTGAGAAGAATCCTAGTGTCTGCCTCTTCATGCTCAGAAGATGACCACTTTGAGACATCTCTCCCTGACGATGTCCACACGTTTGCAGGGTACGTGAATCCTTCGTTCAATACCAGCTCTACTCCTTCGTGATTGTGGAACTTGTTTGCTAACTCTAGGCATAGAAAATTAGCCAAGCTCGCTTTGTTTTCATCTAAGGAGATGAATCTATCCCACTGCCCCATGGACTGACTTCTTGTTTGCACATCTCGTATGATTGCTTTTTTGCCTCGTACTCTCCGACTTCGAGCTGTTGACTTGACTGTTTTCTTCCTGTACTGGTCAAAGGCAAGGTCAACCCTAGAACAACTGTTGGAAAACAAGTGACTGACATGATCAGCAACAGCATCGGCCCATTCGCCGAGAGTTTTAGCATTCATCCTATTTCCTAGTGTCTGGATCATGGCCATTCCATCAATGACAGTGCATGTTTGTAATGGTTCAGGCGTAACATTGTGTGGCAAGCCTTGCTAGAGAATCTTGCCAAGGTCTGCTTTGTTCTGAGATAGACGCAGTCTGCCATCAGGCATTGCCAGAGAAAGTGGCACTGCACAAATCTCTTGCTCCAACATTTTTCTCATGTCAATATCTCTGCCTGCTTGCAATGCTGTTACCACACGCGTGAGTAGTTTTCTGTCAGCCTTTAGTGCAACAGTTGTTTCCTTTCCGACGTTGACTTCCACAGTGTACATGCTCTCAAACGTTTTAAGATTCTTTGACTTGATTCTGTCGTGAAAACCTGTTGTCTTCTTAGTGAGCCTGTTCTCCACAAACTCTGACACAGTCTGCTTCTCTGTAACTTCAGCATGCAGAAGGTCATTCGTAACCGCTTCACTTGCAATATCACCTGTTATAATTGAGACTAGTTTTCGGGAATTGCGATCAAATGGATTGTGAATCTCGTACAAGTCAATGAGATTTTGCATATTATCTTGGTCTTGCTTCATTCTTTTGGAACCAAAATCTTTATGTGCAAATTCATGCTCATCATCGTCTTCTTCATTACACGTTACATTGAAAATCGTCTTAGTATCTCTGGTTAGCTGAGCTCTCTCATTGAAAATTAGGCCCTATCTGTCATGGGCAGTGTCTGTTTTTGTAATCCCCACCAGCCCTCCAGCTACCTTGCCGGCCTTGTTAACATGTTCAATAGCCTGGTCGTCAGGTATTTTGTTGAACTTGTGCTTTGTTTCTTTTGTTACAAAGCCTCCTGCAATAAAACCTCTGTGCACTTCTGGAGCAGTTGTGAGTAGCATAAGCATATCAGCGAGGAAGACAGCTCCCCAGCGTGAGTAATGGAAATGACCAAATGCTCCAAACCAAGGCAGCATTTCAGAAAATGATGTAAGGAACAGGCCCCAGTCTCCCTCACGAAGAGAGCGAATGAACCTCAGGAGGATGGAGATCAACTTCATGTAGGTTCTCTAATAACAAAAAGTGGCATTCTCTGAACAATAATCCTCAAACTCACTAAACAGGACTTGCACCTCTTCATTATCTGACAAAAGATCTTCAAGGGAGGAGTTGATTTCTCTGTCATCTTTGTTCGTAGACATCTGAAACTCTCCCAGCTGCAACTTTTAAGTCGTCTCGGCAGAACTTGTCATTTTCCTCTGTCCATGTTGTGAAGCTTGCCCACAGGACTGACCAAAGCACTTCTAATGTCAGCTTGTGAATGCGAATGATGCGGTACCACCCTTTTCCTTTCATAACTTGTTCACTTGCTTTTTCACCGATGACTTCACTTTCAATCCAGATGTTTTCCAGGCCTGAAGAATCCATGTACTGGCCCAACACTTTAGAAAAGTTCATTTGGGTATGAAAACTTCCAAGCATGATTACCATATCCTTACAGCTGTCCTTGTCCTATTGGAGCAGTTTTGCTTTGCAATACAGCTGCTTTTCAAAGGTTATGATGGTGTACTTCTCCCCCATCTTCTTTGTCATGGCTTGACAGTTCTGCATGACAGTCCATAAAACCCCACAACTCAACAGCCATAGTTAGATTTGATGATTAATAAAACGTTTAGATAAGATAATATCAAAATAAGAAATTACAGAATTTAACATACAGCTAAACATACAAACATATAATCAAACTACACCCAAATTCCAATGTTATACGTTACATCAAACGACCACAAAACACAACCGAAACACGATGATGCGCAAAGTTTGCAACAGGTCAACCACAGTCAAATCTGATTACTATTATTAGTAAACATAACTAAGTTACCAACACACTAAAAATATCAAATACAATACAAAATCAAAGCAATTTAATCAATATGAGTTCACCACAAGTATAAGCTAGGTTTAAAAATCCATGAATTGCATTTTGCATATTAAGTGCTCTAATTCTTGGCAATGTGAATTAGGAACCCCTACAAATTTTGTCAAATATTTTTGAAAAATAACTTTTTTGGAGAATGTATCCACCAAGGTTTATCTTAATGCCAGAATCAACTTATACACGATGAAAAACATAGGTATTGACTCTAACATTGTGAGTGTATTGCAATTAGAAGCTGAAATATGACAAAAAGTTTAGAAATTGGCGGCCATTTTGAAAACTGTCATGGCGGCCATACTATCCATATCTATAATGTCCAACAAGTGGATTCATATTCATCTGTATCTGAACCATCGATTTAGACTTGTTGGACTATTCTAACATGCAATCAGCAGGGTGTTGCACATTTTCTGACTTTGGCTTCCTGACTAGATGTAGAAGTTTATAAACATCGTATTCTTACCATTGCTGAAATAAATCACGCTCAATCAGTTGCGGATGAATCCCTTTTGCAATCTATTAAAATTAAAATCAATAAAGACATTCAAGAAGAAGAAATTCAGCAGAAATTTTTTGGACTTTTAACTGAGTATCATGATGTTTTTTCCACTACGGATGGATCCTTAGGAAAAACAGATGTGATCGAGCATCAAATAAGGTTAAAGGACAAGCAGAAAATTATCTATGTACCCTCGTACAGACTCCCTATGAAATTCCAGAATGAAATCAATGATGAAGTAGGTAAAATGCTAGAAGAAGGAGTCATTAGGAAATCGAACAGCCCTTATAATTTTCCATTAATAGTTGTACCGAAAAAAGATCGTACATGGCATATCTGCGTAGATTTTTGTCGCCTAAATGAGGAGACGATCCCAGATCGATTCCCAGTGCCATGTACTGACGATATTTTATCTTTGTTAGGTCAGAATAAATATTTTACCAGTTTGGACTTACTTAAAGGCTTTCACCAGATATCATTAGAAGAAAATAGTATCCCATAAACAGCCTTCAGCACAGCCAGCGGACATTATGAATTTTTATGTATGCCTTTTGGTTTACGTTGTGCTCCCATAACATTTACAAGAATGATTAACATAGTGTTTGGAGACTTACTAGGGGATATATTGCATGCCTATATGGACGCCTTGTAATCTTTTCCAATACCTTAGAAGAACATCTATATCAATTAGAACTAGTACTACAGAGACTAAGACAACATACCTTAAGAGTAAAGATTAGTAAGTGTGAATTTTTCAAAACAGAATTAGTCTATTTGGGTTTTACGGTGTCAAGCCAAGGTTTTAAAGTAGTCCATGATAAGGTGTCGGCTATCCGTAACTTTCCGATACCTACTAATGTCAAGGGAATACAGCAATTTCTGGGGTGTAGTGGATATTACAGGCGTTTTATACGCAATTATTCAATAATAGCCTCTCCCCTAACTGATCTTATGAAGAAGGGCGTAGATTTCATATGGTCTGAGCAGCATCAACAGGCGTTTAATACCTTGAAAGATGAACTGTGTAGTTCTCCTATCTTAAAATTTCCTGACTTCGGTAAGGAATTCTTCATTGCAACAGACGCCTCAGACTTAGGAGTAGGTGGGAGTATTGCTTCAGCAATATGAAAAATAATTTTTCCCGATAGCTTTTTATTCTCGAAAACTGAGAAGTTCCGAAAGTATATATGCAGTAAAAGACAAGGAAGGGCTAGCTATTGTTAATTCACTAGTGCATTTTAAGTTCATAATATACGGTTATCCCGTTAAGGTTCTTACTGATCATAAACCACTAACCGACTTCTTTAAAGACTTCAGTCACAGCCCCAAACGAACTCGGTGGCATTTGATCATTCAAGACTTTGTTGCGAGAATCGGGTATTTACCAGGGAAAGCAAATATCATTGCTGATGCATTATCACGCAACTCCGTGTCATCTTGTACGGAGCCTTTAGCTGAATTAATAGATATATCAACATCCATGCCTATTGTTAAAACTATATCTGAAAAAGAAGATCTGGGCTGGAGTGCTGAATTATTACAGACTGAGCAAAGAAAAGATCAGATGTTAGACAAAATTATAAAAGCTTTGGAAGACAATCGTAAGGAAAAGGAATATATAAAGTATACGCAGCAGAATTATATAATCAAAGACAATATTCTGTGTAGATCCGTGACAAGGAAAACCTGCAATACACCACATGTGACTAACGACCAGGTAGTGGTACCAATCTCACTTATATCCACTGTCCTAAATTGGTTGCATGCAAACCCATTGCATGGACACCCAGGGTTCTCATTAATGTCACAGAAAGCCAAATCATTGTTTTATTGGCATACGATGCTTACAGATATAAAAAAACACATAGCTAATTGTCGCACTTGTCAGGAAAACAAAGGGCACACGAAAACACCTGTCAGCCTAGGGGCTTATCCCGTGCCCAATCAACCCTTTGAAAGGATACATTTAGATTTATTAATAGGATTTTACGAGTCAGACTGAGGAAATAAGCACCTCTTAGTAATTGTAGATGCTTTGACTCAATATACAGAACTAATAGCGCTTAAAACTAAAACTGCGATTGAATGCGCTTGGAAGTTTTACGAGTGTTACATTTGTAAACATGGAATTCCACACATGATAATTTCAGACTTGGGTGGAGAATTTAATAATCATTTCCTTACCTCATTGTGTGAATTCCTTAGCATAAAGAAAATCAATACTATGATCTATCACCCAGAGTCGTATGGGCTAGTGGAAAGAGCGAATAGGAAGGTTTTAAATATATTAAGAGTAACGCTAGGGGGATCAGACCCCAATTGGGATATTGCAATACCTGCGGTATTGAGTACTCTGAATCATTCATATCATATATAAATTAAAATGTCGCCGCACGAGGCATTGTATGGTACCCCAGTTAGAACGCCTTTCCATGTATTAACGCCTACAACTAATTTATCAAATCCTCTAAAAGGTTGTATAAATGCAAGCAAAAGTCGTTTTGATATCCTTCGAAAGAATTTAGAAGAATCACAAATTATAATGAAAAGGAATCATGATAAAATAGCAAAGCCAACTAAAACATATACCGTGGGTGATAATGTATACATACAGGTAAATGTACATAAAGGTCTTAATTATAAACTAACACCTAAGTTTGAAGGCCCATTTAGCATTTTGGAAACATTAACGGCCAATAGATTTAGAGTTCAAAACGTATCCCAGCCCACTGATGAAAGAATTGTACCATTGGCTCACATAAGAAATTAAAATAAGAGAGAAGGAAGTGAGAGAATTTTTTTTTTGCTCTTTATCTACGAAGTTTATATGTTAACGTTTTTTTCTTCTTATTACGGGAGTAATTACATATATTTTTCTCATTACAGGTTTCCAAGATGAAGTTTTTATTGTTAGGAGTGATATTGTTTGCTCATACATTTTTCTCGTGTAGGAAGAGCTCTAAAACTAAAAGTATAGATTTTAAATATGGCACTATAGTAGAAAGACAAGAAGACATTTTTATTACATCAAGTAACGTAGTTGTTGAAGTACGCATGCAAGCAATTTTTCTCCCAGAGAATGACGTCACTAGCTTAAAGAGCGCCATTTCAAAGTTTGCTGTTTCATTAAAGGAAATGCATAGAAGACACTTTCCTTTTAATACAGTGAGTTCGCTTGCATCGACACTAAAAGTTGCGGAGATGCTATCCGACGACTTGCAAAATAAGACTTACGGGGCAGAATCTTTGGCTCGTGACCTTTCTATGTGGACAGTAAGACACGATAACCTTGAAAAACGTAACCCGTTTATTTTTGCTGCACTAAACATCTTTGGTTCTATTGCAAGTTTAGGCTTAGGGATTTCCAATTGTCTTAAGATTAGTAATCAAAATAAGAAAATTGAGTTTTTGATTCATGAAAATGAATTGATTTTGTCAGAACTAAGGAATCAGTTAGCTTCAATCAATCAAATTATGAGTTTGGTGAACGAACATTCTAGTAATATCAGTCAGATTATGGAAGTACAAGATTTGCTGGCAACGTTAACGTGTTATGATTCAAAAATAGATCATATACATACACTAATAGAATTGCACATTTCATTGAGAAATCAAAAGACTATGTGGAAGCTATCACGTTAGCGACTAAAGGTGTACTGTCACCGCATTTGTTGCCGATAAGAGACTTAACGTTGATTATGGAGAACGGACGGGAGAAATTAGGTTATGTTACAATTACCTTTGATTCTTCCGATGCCTGGCAATCTTACAGGATATCACCATTTCCGACTTTCATGAGGAATCCCTCAAATCCAGTAATATCCAGTTTGACAGGACACGTATTGATTTCCCCGGACAAGGAAACATATACGGTCATTAAAGACTTAAATAAATTAACTCACTGTTCAGACACAATGAATAAAAAAATATGTACAGCTGACTCCTTTGAATTCCATAAAAACTCAATGGATTCATGCGAGTTAGGTATAGTGCTAGACGGTGCTCTCTCCCATACACATGAAAATTGTCTGAAAAAGCTTTATCTCTTTGACGATAATAAGTTCAATTGCAGACTGAACAACGGCTCGTGGATACGATACGACAAGGCCGGCTTCAATGTACCATGCCCGGACGGATCCACGTCCTATTCCCAAATCTTCGTTGCAGCAGATGGTTGTATTGGTACATCCCCGAATTACATGGTCCGTGGAATCAAGACTATCATCAGAGAACGGGCATACTTCGCGAACTTCACGTGGTCGACTACAATTCCATCTTTACCTCTCCCATACAATGCACATGTGGCTAAGCGGTTGATGAAATTAACCGAGATGGACCACCCGACACCGACTTATGCAGACCTTCGTTTCTACGTGTTACTAGCAGCAATCAGCGTTACGGTGATGATATTTATCGCCGTAAACATCTTTGTTTGGCGTAGGTTAAGAACACAGAAGTTGGAGATCAAACAGAACGTTTTGCCATGTCCAGACATAACTCCTATTTTATTTCAATTTAAAGCTGTTTGAAACTGGCCCCTTCATTCGCTCAAAGGAGTAAAATTGTCTTGGAAAAGTGTTGTGCACGAAAAGCAGTTAGTACACTAGTAATATGTAGTTGAAGAGACTATAGAACATTTGGATTTTAAAAACATTTAAAAAAAACATTTAAAATATAAATAATTTTTTGGGCACCTAATAAAATATATAAGCCCTATACAGTATATAAATATATATATATATATATATATATATATATATATATATATATATATATATATATATATATATAGATATATATATATGTATATATATATATATATATATATATATATATATATATATATATATATATATATATATCTATATATATATATCTATCTATATATATATATATATATATATATATATATATATATATATATATATATATATATATATATATATACGAAATCATGGTACGTGTACGTACCAGGAATTCGTGTTTGTGCACTAAAATTATATCTTTACCAAGGTAACAAATATTTTTTATTAGTTACCGTATTATAATAATCTATATTTTTGACAAAGGTAACAACTATTCTTTAACAAGTTACCAAATCATATATATATATCAGTATTTTTTTTGTTGGTACCATATAATCGTTTGCTAGCAATGTACCATATATATGATCTGTATTTATCATGCATTTTTTTTCTATGTTTTGACAATGTCTGTTAAGTATGCATTTTTTTAATGTGCCAATTTGAACATTCATCCTTAATCACTTGCTTATGGCTAAAGTTAAAAAAAAAAAAACATATATATATATATATATATATATATATATATATATATATATATATATATATATATATATATATATCCAGTCACACTCCTAGTAAACATATTTTTAACATATTGTTAAATATTCAATAAATTGAAGGTAGCTGACCGAGCTAATGTAATATATGTAAAATTACATGTTTAAATACATGACCTAAGAGGTTAATATGGAAGTAGGAGCGAGTGTGAGAAATGCCATAGTCATATCATAACCAGGATGCGAATGCCAAACCTCAGCAATGTAACATTTTTATGAAGAATAAACACAAATACAAACCGTGAGAAAGAGTTGTGTCGCACCAGATGCAGGTGTCTTCCTATATTAATGTTTAGTTTACATTATGTGTTTAAATGCTGAGATAACTGACAATACGATATCTGTGATATTAATATTTTATAGCCAGTTTTTATTAAGTTGTCATACGGAATGGTCATCCGACCAAACCATCTATACTCCTGTGATGGAGATGTTAATAACTGTTTTAAAGGAATAAACTTTTTTAAAGTTAACTTACCTAGACTTACTTGAAGATATAACCTACCAAGTCTAATATTACAACACATTGAAGATGACATTTGATGGGAACCCGAATGTGTGTTAATAACAGTATCACACCAACACATGAAGGTATGGAGACGGTACCAATCGCTAAAAGAGGTGACCATGAATAGAGAATTATGGAGAACGATTAATTCATGAAAGGACCTTCCTTAGGGCAGAACACTTTAGTATAATATTCGCAGGACCAATTAAGTAGTAATGTAGCTCACCTTAACAACGTAGGAAGCAACTAGATTTCAACTGGCTTGCTAGAACAAGCTGTGAGTGGAGCCAAATGTTGCCATTCTAATTAACTTAACATCGTTAACACATGAAGTGGTTTAAAGTGGAACACAATCACTTCCAATGGTGCCAATGTGAATAATTGTTTCAAATGAGTTTTCAACTGCTTTTATTCCCTTGTCAGTATATAGATTTTCCATCGTTCTGTCTGCAAATTGAAGCTATACTAACAGAACATGAATGATGAATGTGTGGTGCCATTTCCCCTTCTCTTGATGCCCTAATCAGGTGCTTATTTTGTTTAATGGTTAATTCAACCTTGGTTGTTGTGTTCATGTAATGGAGCACATAGTTCTGAAGTGACAACACTTAGAACAGTTTCCAAACAACTAAGCAGAAGTTGTTTTTGATAGCCTTGTTGTTGTTAATGGGCACCGCAATGAGTATAGAAATGTAAAATCTGGTGTTCCTCAGGTAGTGTTTTTGGCCCATTACTTTTCATACACTATACACATGACATGTGGTTTTGTCTAGAAACAAGCTAGTTGCATATGCTGATGATGCCACTCTCTTTGCATCAATTCCATCTATTGAATGTAGATCAGGGATTGCTGAATCCCTTATTGATAGAGATCTAACTAAAATTAGTGCATGGTGAAAATTATGTGATATGAAGTTGAATCTTAACATAACTCAAAGTATGATTGTAAGTAGGTCAAGGAGAGTGGCTCCTCAACATCCAGATCTCAGCATTAATAATGTTTCTTCAACTCTGTATGACTTTTAAAAATTTTCGGTGTGATTCTCGGTAGCAAATTTACTTTTGAGAAACGCATTAGGTCGGTGTCTTCTTCAATTGCCCCAAAAATTGGCTTATTAAGAAAATCTTTTAAGATTTTCGGTGATCAAAATATTCTGAAGAAAAGTGTTTTAACTCTTTCATTCTACCTTGTTTCGAGTATTGTTCTCCTGTCTGGTCTTCAGCTGCTGATTCTCATCTAAATTTGTTGGACAGGAACTTACGGTCTACTAAATTTTGTATCCCTGATCTAGATAATAATCTTTGGCACCGTCATTCAATTACTTCATTATGCCTCTTGCATAAGATTTTTATAATTCTGACCATCCTTTACATTCAGATCTTTCTGGACAGTTCCACCCTGTTCGTAATACTGGGCATGCAGTTAATTCTAATAGTCAGACCTTCTCCATCATGAGGTTCAATACTATACAGTATTCTAGAACTTTTATTCCAGCTGTGACTAAGTTGTGGAATGATCAGCGGAACTTCAAAAGTTCAAACTTACAGCAAATGTTTTTATGTTGAACAGGCTGACACATGTCTTTTTATAGTTTATATATGAAATATTTGTTTTAATGTTGTTATTGTTTTCAAAATATTTTATTTCAATTGTTCATTACTTCTTATATCGTTTATTTATTTCAATATTTCCTTTCCTCACTGGGGTATTTTTTCCTGTTGAAGCCATTGGGCTTATAGTATCTTGCTTTTCCAACTAGGGTTGTAGCTTAGCTAATAATAATAATAATAATAATAATAATAATAATATCTCTTGCTGTTAGCTTACTGTGCATTAAGGCCAATTCACACGACCCGTTTTCTTTCCGACAGGCTGGCCATCGGTTAAGCGGCGTCTCGCTTTTTTACGTGTATTCGAATGCAACTGTTCACACGACCCGTCAGGCTGACGGAGGCCCTTGGTCGTCAGCCGTCCGAGTTGGCTCGGCTTTCTTTCCAAGAAACCTCGGCCGGTTTGACGGCGGTTAGCCACCCGTCCCAACCAACGGGTTGATGATGTTTCGTGTGAACGAGGACCTGTATCATACCTCTTCGTTTCATGGCCTAAAACCCCGACTTTTCCTCATAGTATAGTCAAAGAGATTAGTTAGTTTGTTGTTGACAACATGTATGAGAGGTTAATTGAACTTTTTCAAGGGTATGAGATGTTTGACATGGCAAACAAGATAAATAGAAATAATTTACATAAAGAAAAGATAAGGAAAAGGACTGGAGAGGCATTAAATAAAAGAGGTGAGTTTATCATAATGTTAATATTCTTGGCATGGTGCATTAAGTATAATGAAGTTGCATAACTTATTTTATCAACACAGTTATCAACCAACATCTTATACTGTTAAAATTATCGTAATTTACTCAGTCCTCACGTGACAGAGTCTAAGTAAACAATGAAAACCGTGCGCTGGTAAACGGATACGGAACGCCTCGTGTGAATGTACAAAATTTCGACGGCGGTTAACCACTGGCCAGCCTGTCGGAAAGAAAACGGGTCGTGTGAATCAGCCTTTACAGGTAGGCTACCTTCTACATCATTTAGGAACTGTTTTAGCTGTGCCTTTGCTGTTGAAAAGTAGTTTTCAATTGAACCAAGGAAAGCAGAGGGTACTCCAAGAGATGGGTTTTTTTAGCTGAACCCTGCTCTAGGCCAGGTATTTACAATGTTTGCGGCTGCTTATTGCTCTCCCACATGTCATGAACAATAATCCAATGGATGCCACTCTGGCATCATTGGGTGAATTTTTTTATTATAAGGGCAAATAAGTTCCCCCTCCTTTATAAGCAATTTGGTGCGCCATTGTACTATTCCGACACTGCTCCCACTTTCATTTTCTTGAAATTAAGTCACTGACGATGTCTAGATGTATATTGTAGTGTTTTAGATTTATTGTAGTATTTTAATCCAAACTTTCTATAGCTTTCTATGTCTTGCAGTATTGAAGCAATCAAACATTCAGCCCGAAGTTGAAATCAGTGATGCTAATGCAACATTGTACCACGTGTCCTGGCCATAGAATGCCACAGTGGAACAGCTGCCAGCTAACTTCAGCAGATCAGTATCTCGAAGTCATGAGATGCATGTGATCTTTGAAGGGTACCAGGATGAATCCAGCAAGTCCCAAGAACGTGAGAGACGTAAATCTGGAGCTGTGCCCCTTGACATCAAAATGACATTGACCACTACTCTGCCAGATAGGAAAGTGCTCATGAAGAATGTCAACAACAAAAATCTACTCATTGGCCTCCTTTGTGCAGCACATGATGACATCAATTTGAATGTGAAGATGATTGATCAGGAGGTTGAAGAATGTGGACATGAAGCATATATCAACCTCATTAGCTACACTCTTTGGCAACAGAGGAAAGCCGGGAACACATTTAGGTACTGCTTTGTTGAGAGGAGGCGGTACTCCCACCGTCCCCTTAACTGTATTGGCAGACCCTAGGTAGGAGAATAGAGATTCTCCTGCCGCCTAGGATGGCGCCGATACTGAACAGAGTTTCTTAAGGGTGTGGTAGGACCGTCAACCTTGCTGGCTCCTACACGTCATACAGGACCCTTTTCCCTCCCCCCTCTGTCCTTTAGTGATGGCCTAGCCATCGTAACTCTTTGGGCCGTTGTCCTGCAATCTCACCGATTGCCGGGATCGAAGGAGGTCATGACTCTCGACCATGATAAGGCACAGGCTATCTTGTCAAGTAGCCTGAGAAAGGTGGGACTCCTACTCAACAGCTGTTGTCTGACTGCCTGCGGCTATGCCGGCTGCCGGCGGCCATGACGGTTGCCGGCAGCCATGATAGCTGCAGGCGGCCATGCCAGCTGCTGGCGGCTAGGACAACTGCTGACAGCCATGACGGCTGCTGGCGGCTATGCCGGCTGCCGGCGGCCACAACGACTGCCAGCGGCCATGTTGGCTGGTGGTGGCCATATTTACTACAACTGCCGGAGGCTATGACGGCTGCCGGCGGTAATGCAGGTGGCTGGCACCCAAGTTATCTGCCGGTGGTCATGATGGCTGCCTGCGGCTAGTGGCTGCTGGCAGCCATGATGGCTGTTGGTGGGAAGTCTCTTCTGTCACCAAGGTTCTTCAGTCCCCCCTTGGACTGCCGGCCACAAGTGCTATTGCCGGGGTACTAGCCTGGCCGGTTGTATGCCGGCCAGACCGGCACAGACAGGTGCTGACTCATCCGGCGGTATGCCGACTGTACCAGTACTGCTGGGTGCTAGCCTGCCGGCTATGTGCCGGCCGAACCTTGCCGGCGATGGTATTGGTGGCTGGATGGAAGCCTGATTGATACATTCTCCCCTTCCATTTGAACCTTCTTTCTGGAGAAAGGCAATAAATTAGATATTTACATCCTTATTTAGTGTATACATGCATAGTAATAAGGCAGTCCTTCACTCCATGCTGTCTCTTTCTCTTTTAGCTAGCATGCTGGCCGGGCTGTGCTGGCAGGGACTAGCTATGCCAGCTATATGCCGGCTGAATTACAGTATATGTTTGTACAGTAGTCAGTATATTTGCAGTATAGGATATACTGCAGATAGAAAACTATTGTATATAATATACCAGTAGTTATCTTCCAATATATCTTGGGTATCCTTGCCCAGGTGTTTGCTGAGACCAATCCTATATTGAAAGAATAGAATTTCTTCAATATTCTGATTATAAATAAGTTTACATTTTACCTTACAATATCAAATAAATTAAAGGGCCAGTGGTAATACACTTTCTATCCTTAAAGGTTAGAACCCTTATCCTTGAGTTTCCCTGATCAGGAAACTCTATGATTTTAATATTGGAAGGGAAGGCCACAGCAAATGGGCTGGGTAGGATACACAAACATATGTCTTTTATATTTCCTAGTCCATTTGGCGTCATGCTGGCTGGACCGTGCCGTCAGATGCTAGCCATACAGTAGTCGGTATTTTGCAATATAGTATATACTGCAAACAGAAAACTATAGTATGATTATACAGTAGTTAATTTCTAACATATCTTGGGTACCCTTTTTCTGGCCTCTGCTGAGACCGTTCCTATATTGAAAGAATAGAATTCCTTCAATACTCTGATTAGAAATCAGGCATCCTTACCCCCACAGTGTTAAATAATTAAAAGGGACAGGGGTAATGTATACTTTTTTAACCCATAGGGGTTAGAACCCTTTCGTTCGAGTTGCCTTGATAAAGGAATCTCTTTATAGTTAATACTGAGGGGAGGTAACATCATTTACTTGCAAGGGATACACAAGCATGTGTCTCCTACTATCCCTTTCTAGCTTACTATCCTATGCTATTTTAGTTAAAAGATGACTTTTACATATTGCTTATCAGTGAAATAATCAATTGTATACTCATTCTACTTTCCTTTCGTTACAGGAGGAACCTCAGATGACATGCGTTGCAGTCATCTGCAATACGAAGAGTAAGTACTTTTACGGTCATAATACATGCAGGTTTCATGCCCCCTGCAATATTATTTCTGAATCCCTGCATTATTGGAACCCCAAAGTTTGCAATATCTGTCGGACTTTAGTGTCTGAGGGTTTTGATAATCCCAAGTCAATGGAGTCTAGGGATGCAGCTCGTAGGAAACTACACAATTGGGTAAGAGGGTTCCAGAAGATCTCTCCAGGACCATACCTACCTAATGATAGGATGCGTAGCTTACTATTCCCGAAAGCAAGTAAGGAAATAGTGGTGCCCCAGGCACGATTTGCACCTCCCTGCATCTAGATAGCCTATGGGACAGAGGGCAGGAAGCCCCCACGGGAAGAGGTGGACAATGTCGTGTCGGAATTGCTTCCGTCTGTGCCAGCTCTAGAGTCGATAACCTCGACATCTTCACCTTCTACCCCTCTATTAGATAAAATGGACCAGTTACTGGCCCATAAAGTGTTTAATGGAAAAGTTTCGCAAACAAGGCGAAACGGAGGAAGCGAAACTCAAGATAGAGCTCTGTGAAGCTCCACTTGTTGCTCCCTAAGGGTCATACAAACGACCCAGAGACCAAGACCTTCCGATATTCTCCAAAACCAATCCCTGGAGGTATGCGGAGCTTATGCCGATTTTAGACGGCAAACTCTACATCTCGGAGAAGATGGGTGCTGTTCATTTAGACGAAATCCAGTTTTGGCCAAGCTTTAACACTTTCCCTAATTGCTTCATTCGACTGAAGCATGAACCAACGTCAGGAAAAGAAACGGGATCGAAGGATGTCATGACTCTCGACCATGATAAGGCACAGGCTATCTTATCAAGTAGCCTGAGAAAGGCGAGTTACTCAGTGTCGAAAGTGTTCGCACTACGTAACACACACCCTACCTTTCTTACTCCTGCTTCAATATCATTCCCCTTTACGTGGAAGGCATTTAAATCTGTTGCCAAGGCAGTGGAGGCAGGCAAACCATGTCCTGCACTCGAGAAGTGCAAGCCTCTGTCACTAGCCTTTCCCATGCAGGAGAAGGATTGGAAGGAAGTCCACTTAATCTTTTCAGTAGGGAAATTAGACGCGGATGTTGCTGGACGACAGTTTAGCGAGAATCTCCCTATAATTTCTGAGTTTCTTTTGTGCAAGGAACAAGAGACAAAGGAGAGACTTGCAGACTCCCTATCCCTACAAAACTGCACAGAGTTGTGTTCAGCCCATCAAAGTACCCCAGATATGCTCATGGTCTTGGCCAAAATGCATATGACCACCTTAGTAAAAGACCTTTATGCCTTTATGAAGGCTAGGAGAGCCTGTAGGGAGTTTGTGTTCGCTGCCACAACAGTGAAACATGAAACCAGGAAGCTAATATCTTCCAACATCTGGGGTAGAGACCTCTTTCCAAATGTGGTAGTCAGAGAGGTGATTAAGAAAGCCACCACAGAGAATATGGGACTTCTCCAGAAGTGGGGCATCTCTTCAAAGAGAAAGTCTTCCATGGATGTGAGTCCCCAACCTAAAAGGAAGACAAAAAAGTCTAGAAATTTTCCTCGGGCTGTTCAACAACATCCCACAGTTTCGATGACCGTGGTGCCACAGGCAGGCGGTCGAAGAGGTAAAGCTTCTGACCAGTCGAAGTAAAGAGACGCTTCAGGATCGCTGGACCTTCGATCCTTGGGTCCAAGGCCTAATCAAGATGGGACTAGGATGGAAAATAGACATGCCTCCACCATCATTTCCTCAACTCTTCCTACACTCCAACCCCATCCTGGAAGAGTATACCTTAGAGCACTAGAGCACACAGGTGGTAAGGAAAGTATAGTCCATTGAATTCCAGGGAAGGCTGTTTGGTGTTCACAAGAAGTACTCAAGAAAACTCAGAGTCATTCTGGACTTGTTGCCACTCAACAAGTTAAAATAAAACAGCAAGTTCGGAATGTTAATCCTTCTGAACATAAGGACCCTATTTCAAAAAGGGGTGTTCACAGTCTTGTCATACCTAAAAGATGACTATTAGCAGCTTCCAGTCAGTCACCCCCTCTCCTCCTACCTAGGATTCAAGTTACAGAGGATAACGTATGTCCTAAGAAAGATACTTGTCAGACTAAACACAGCCCTAAGTATTTTCACGGAATTGGCGGACACAGTCACGCAAAAACAAGGCCTAGAAATGGTTCAGGTAACAAAGTACCTGGACGAAAGGCTGGTGTGGGCAGCACCCGAAGCGGCTGGTCTGCGAGCATCCAAAGAAGTAATCCAGTTCCCGGAACATCGGGGATGCAAAATCAGCTTCAAGAAGTCTCGATTCTCTCCAGCTCAAAGGCTTCAATGGTTAATAAACCATCAAAAAATGAGGTCACACTGGCTCTCCTTTCCCTAAGGGATGTAAAAGGAGATTGCAGAGTCGGTCAAGAGACTATGGTAATCAGTCAGTATTCCAAGACGCTAACAGGAAAGAGTTCTGAACTCTCTCCAGTTCGCAGTAGTGACAGACCCAGTGCTAAGAGCACAGCTGAAAGATGCGTTAAGAGTCTGGAGAAGATACGCATCAAACGCTCGAAGAGATTTAAAATGACCGATATCGGGCTTTCCTTAATCGCTTCCCTAACAATGGTCAAAGGCCAAAAGCCTATTGAAGACCGTGCCCTTGCAACTACCTCGACTATTGAAGATCATCCTCATAGATGTCTAGTCGGAAGAATGGGGTGTTCACTCCCATTAGAGGAAAATCCAAGGGACTCGGTCATTTCTATCCAAGGCCATGTTAGTCCTGTCGTGGTTGGGGAAACTCTCTCCACGCAGATCAGACCTCCGTGGCTGATCTGGGACATCGAAGCGATATTGAGACGTCGGAACCGACAAAGCTGGAGAGCGTCTCATATAGTTTAGGTGATGTTAGTCATCCCTTGCCTAAAAGGATGGCACCTATCAGCAGTTCATGTACAATCGATCCGCAATGTGACAGCGGATGCTCTACTCGGGATCAAGCTGATAGAGTTAGAATGGTCCACAGACGCAGATCTATTCTCTCCCAGATCGGAACAAGTTCTCGAGCTGCAGATCAATGTCTTCGTGACGAGCGTCATCAAGAAACTACCTCGATATGTAGCCCCATACGAGGATCCTCTAGAAGAGATAACAGACACCATGTCTCTAGTATGGAAGGGATGGAATCAAGAATTCCTGTTCATTCCATCCAATCTCCTGCTGAAGGTTCTCAACATGCTGAGATCCTTCCAGGGAGGAGTAGTTCTGGTGGCTCCCGAGTAGCCCAAGAGCAACTGGTTCCTTTTGGTGAAGGAACTGAGGCTGAGGCTGGTCCTAGTACTGAACCCAGCACTGCCTCAGAGGGTTCAGAAGTTAATTGCCTTCGATTTATTTCATGATTTTCGTGCCCTAGCGGTTAGGAAAAGATTTGGGATCTCAGAAGGCAATATAGAATTCTTAGAAGAATACAAGTCTAAGTCAACTAGAAGAAAATATGAGTCATCTTGGAAAAAGTGGGTTGCTTTCGTAAAAGCAAAAGGACCAAAAGAAATTTCAATGAACTTCTGTCTGTCCTTCTTTGTCCATCTTCATAATCAATGTCTGGCAGCCAACATGATAACTACATGCAAGTCAGCCTTTACTAGACCTCTTCTATATGCCTTTCAAGTGGATCTGGCGAATGAAATCTTTAATAAGATTCTGAAGGCATGCTCAAGGCTTAGACCTGCAGCACCTCCAAAGTCCTTCTCATGGTCTTTGGACAAGGCCCTACATTTGTCCCATCAAGGATCTAACCCAAAAGGTTATTTTTCTGTTCGCTATAGCCTCTTGGTCTAGAGTTAGTGAAATAGTATCCCTATCTAGAAATGAGGGCCACATTCAGTTCACAGAAGGGTGAGAACTGAATCTCTTTCCTGATCTAACCTTTCTCGCTAAGAACGAGCTACTCACTAAGAGGTGGGGTCCCTGGAGAATCTGCCCTCTGAAGGAAGATGTAACTCTATGTCCTGTAGAGTATCTAAAGGTCTATCTTTGAAGAACTTCAGACTTCAGGGGAGGACAGCTCTTTGAAGGAGAAACCTCTGGATCAAACTTATCTCTAAAACAACTGAGGGCAAAGCTCACCTACTTTATTTGCAAAGCAGATCTTGACAGTACACCCGCAGGTCATGATCCGAGGAAAATTGCTTCATCACTGAACTTTTTTCAGTATATGGACTTTTAGCGTCTTCGCTCATATACTGGATGGAATTCATCCAGAGTGTTTTCAAACACTATGCTAAGCAGGTCCATGAACTGAAGCATTATTTGGTGGCGGTAGGTAGTGTATTAAAACCTGTCGTCTAATTACTGCGATGACCAGTTAATTGATTGGGACTATCAATTGAAGGGAAAAGGTGTCAACACTTCTGGTGTACCCTTTAAATGAGTGTTACCATGGTGACACTAAATCTGTTCAAAATCTCAGGTGTGGTATTATACAGATAACACTTGTGCCGTGTGTACTTAGTACACAGTGTTGATAGGATACAACATTTACAGAAATTATAAAGGAAAAATTTATTGAAATTTTTCAGTCTTAGAGTGGCACTCATCATTTCTTCCCTTTCAAAGGGGGAAAATGATTTTGGTATATGTCGCATGTATAATTCCTTTATCATGTTACATTCGTTTCACTTGTTATTTCATTTAGTCATTTATTAGAAATAAATGTCTATTTGAATGTAATTGTGTCCTAATTCGCCCGGCATTTTGCATATTTAAGATACCAGAGTTCTTTGACTTACTTATGTAAGTAAACCTCATATCATTGTATGCTTACAAACTATGGATATAATGGACACTGATATTGTTCTGACAATATATATACAAACCGTGAGACCGTTAGTATACCCAGTGAATACTTATGTTTGTTCATACAATATAAGCTAACTTTGAGGCCCCTTGTCTATCGTCTAGTATGACTCTTCCCTGTAGGGGGCAGGATGTACTAACATTGTCTATGATTAGTGAAAATGACGGATAATGGTAACGTCATTTGTCTCAAATGGTCCAGAAGACCATAGAAAAATTCTCCCAAGGTTAAGGCACTGATGAAAATCCACAGATATAGTAATGCTCTAGTACACTTCCATAAGGACGACATGGCTTGAGCCCAAAAAAACGGATTTAAAGCAAAGCAAAAAATCTATTTTTTGGTGAGATAGCCATTTCGCCCTGATGGACCCACCCTCCTTTTCTATAGAAAAGGTCTTCGCAGAATCCCTCCCGAAACTACTATATCTGTAGCACCATGCTCAACGCTACAAGGAATGTCCGCCATCTTGGATATGGCGCTGTCTTGACACTCAACAGTAGTATGGGAAGTAGGGTAACCTTAATAACGGCTGCCCTTCTAAAATTGCCACTCTTCTCCCTCGAAGCAAAGACGCTATTCGGGGTGAAGATCGCTATGGTTCGTATCAAGATATACGTCCCCTGATTTATGCGATATCCTTAAGAGAATGTTAAGGATATTCGCGCTAGGAGTTAGAATTCTGGAGACCTAAAGGTGAATTCTCTGGGAATATCCCTGTAGTACATATATCCCTTGGAAGCTACTATTAGGAACCTTCCATCAGGATGACATGGCTATCTCATCCAAAAATAGATTTTTCTCTTCGCTCAAAATCCGTTTTTTTACTTTTTTTGGTAGCTCTTTTTTGGATACCGTGTACATTCATTGTCATGATGAATGAGTATGAGGATAAATAAAAGTCACATAGGTTAATATAATAGCAGTGATAGTTTGTACATAATATATAAAGCAGGTATCTGTTTTATCTTGTGCACAACGCTGCAGTGATAAATATGATCCAGCCACCATTTTGAATTTCTGTAAATAAAAAAAAAATACCTAACGGTTCCAGGGTGGCATCCATCAGACTCTTCACGAGGACACCCAGGAGGACTAGAAACCAGGATTGGCAAAAAACCCGGATTTTATGAAAACCTAGCCCGGGAAGATCTTTTTTTTTTTTTTTTTTTTTTTTTACCCAGGTTTTATTGGGGAAAAGTGGGTTTAATGGGAAAAATGCAAGTTTTTTTTACAATGTACTGGTTTCATATATATTTTCTATTTCCTTATTGATTCTTCATCTTTACTATTTAAATCTAGTAATATTTCTATGCTCTCAGTTTCATTTGTATTTCAGTTATCTACTTATAATCCTTGAAAAATTAAGGGAAAAATGTGAAATGAGTTGAACAGGCATGCAAGTCTCCTACTAAGTAAAAGGTCCTTTCCACAGACCGATTTTGAGTCCAGTCTGTATCGATGTGGCTGTCCCTTATTTTAACGGTTAAGTCAGACAAGGACCAGGCATATATGGTAATTAAGACTTCTTTCGCTTAGGCCTACAATGGAAAGTTCGGGAAACAGTAGAGAGAAACCATAAAGCAAAATACCTAATGCACATGATAAAACTTATTGAGTTTGAAATGCATTCCTTCTCTAAGTTCTCTGACTTTTTTTCAGTTCATTACAGTTAACTATGGCTATTTTTATTTTTCCATTGAAAAATAAAAATATACAGTCTGCTCTCCTTATTAGCAGGTTCTTTCTTCACAATTTTGATTGTTCGCGATACAGAGAACCGTATGTCCCAATAAATGAAATAATCCCATATTCGCGGTTTTGCGATAAGTACTTTCACGACCGAAACATTTAAAACTGACCGCGCTTATTAACACTAGCATGCTTTGCAACGGTTCACTCTCCACACAGCACAATACCTCATCTCTCGTTCACAAGGCATCAGCCTTGCATATTATCTGTACGTGCGTGCACCTCCTGTTTTGGTCTTTCTAATGTAGTATCACATTGTGATGTGAAAGGGATGTAAAAATATGTACATATCCAGTGTGCCTAAAAGTGATTTAAGTACAAATCGTGATATGTACTGTGATATGTACTGTACATTACGCTACCCCATGCGTCAAACAATCAACGGCTCACAGAGTTGTATAATGCTTCAAATTTACTGTGAAAAACTTTGTACATAAATGGTTAGTGGTGCGACACTGATACTTTTTGTCTTAATTTTTATTGTATTAGTATAATCATTGTCCAATACTGCAATGTTATTGCTGTAGCCTATTAGCTATTGTATAGTGACTGTATTATTATTGATAACTTGTAAATTCTGGGACATGTGAACTTAGTTTGAATAATACAATAATTGTAATTACAACATTCTGCAACATGATATGCTGAAGTTGAGGAAAATGGGTTGTTTAGCATACATAAAAAAAAAAAAAAAAAATTCTAGATATAGGCTACTGTTTTGCTCTTGATTATTTAACATTAAAATTTACACATTAGTACTATAATAATGTACAGTACTATAGCAGTAAGCTAAAAAAGGTCAAATAACCTGGCCCTTTTTTAAATTAGGAAACTATTCTATCATGCATAATTGAAAAAAGGGGCTGTAAATATATTTGTTCTACTATAAATTACAGTATGTATCAAACTACAAGCTATACAATAGAACCCTAACAATAATTTTTAGAGGCAGAAAACAGCTAAAAACTTCAGATAAAACACGCCCGGGTTTTTAGATTTAAAAACCCTCCCCGGGAGGGCAAGGGAGTAGGTACCCGGGTATCTATCATGCCAACCCTGCTAGAAATAGCAAAAAGGCTTGTACATACCCTACTGCTAGTTTACCTCGCTGTCGCCTGGACTACATTGTGGGACAAGAGAATTGATTAAAATGGTAATTTATCCGGGGGCGGTGGCCGGGGGGGGGGGGGTGTTGTAAGAAAAATGACGGAACAATGTCAATGAGACGAAACTTTTGGTGTGAGTTAAAATTATTAATATTAGTTATGAACTATAAGCTTTCTAATTGACTCTTACTGACTTCGTTATCTGTTAGTGTTTACAAATACGATCTTGCTCTACAGAATAACTAACTTAATTTCCTGTCAACATTAAAGGCTATTACTGGATTCTTGTTTAGATTAGTGAGTTTGTCTGCGCCTAACTACACATAGTTTATCACATTTGTATGTGATACCTTATGGCTTATAACATAGTTTACAAACACAGGAAAAATTACGAATTTGTTACGGTTAGGTATCAACCACAGATGTCATCCTCTCTGTATGTGGTGTCAATTGTCATTGTTTTGTGTTTATTAACGTCACATCTTCTCTCACTTTATCTGTTAACGTGTTTAAAGGATATGCATGGTTCCCTTCCTCTCTTCATTTGGTACTCTATTTAGATTATTTCTATTTCGTAATTTTCATTATTATAACTTCAGGCTAAGACGAGATATATCATTTTATAAGTGGAATTTGGGGTCTGTATCAAAATTTCAAATGTTACCGGATGTAAATGTGTTGCAGGATATGAAAGACAATGTGATTTTTTTATTCATGAACTTAACTATTTAAATGTGTGATTATATAATAAAGAATAAAAGGGGGTTGAAAAGGCGGATTCTTTTAATGCTTCATATTCCATTTCATTCAGCATTTGCTTTGGAAAATTGGTTACCGAAGCGTAGCATTATCTTGGTCTCCTGTGTATTCGTAGTACTTTGCTTGCCGTCACTAAGTAGCAAGTACTAAATAAACCTATTTTCATGATTTTTTTCTAACACAAACTCAAATGTTTTTAGTTTTACTTCCAGATCTAATTTGAAGTTTTTTGAGAGTTGCAAAATGGAAGCGGAACATAATTATTTGGACCGGAATGGATTCTTACAAGAACATTATATCACTTAAGAGAGAAATTTCCATTTGATCTCTGAAGCATCCATTTATTACTTTGTAAGTTCTATTGTGTTTTCTTATACCTTGATTTTTCTACTGCGATTCCTTGCCATAAATGAATAAAAAAAATCTGAAACCACTACATTACAAACTCCTTTCTTCTTTATTTGCTATAACAACCCCCACCATATTATTTCTGGGAACAGTTTTGTTCTTTTATGAGGAGACTTTGGACATTCCTTCTGCTATTTCTTACTCTCCTCTAAGACATAAAAAAAAAACAAATAAGTTACTTCACCTAGACACCTGCGAGTAATTTTTGATATCGAAAAGCTCGAAACTCATAGCAGGGAAACACTGTTTTCTATTGATGTGACTCCCTTTTATTCTGATCAATATTTTGTCTACTTTCAATATCTGATTGTTATTGATTACTGCTGCCAAGAAAATAAGGATTCCTCGCAAGACTAGCAAGGGCCTTGCGCTTTGATGTTACATATACTGCGCTTGCTCAGTTATAGCTTGAAATAGGCACAAGAATAATTTTTTTTAGCAGGATCTTAACGGATTGGCATAGAATGTAGTATGAATCAGGAATAGTCCTCAGCTGAAGTAGACACCATCCCGGGAGGAGTCGCATTCCTTTCGTACACCTACGGTATTATCATCACCCCTTCATCAGTCGGCTATGGAGACAATGCTTGTTGCTGCACTAGGACAATTGACTTTGGTATTTATTTTCATTTGCAATATGATTGTGGTAAATAATAAGATTACAGAAGTACAAAAAACTTGAGGTTTTTAAGGAAACATGTTTGATGTTGCTATCTGCAGGGATGGACATAAAAGTAGTGATCTCAAAAAACATCTCTTAAATGAATAAGATATTATTAGAGGTGACAGAACTTGGACTAGATGTCAAGAAGGCATTGGAAGTCAAGTTCCTTTATCACTCCAATGATATGGTGTTTATAAATCTGGGCTTAGACAGGACCTCATGTGAATCGAATAATAACGATCTTGAAATCATTAGATAAGGTCGAAATCTCAGACACAAGGCACATTTCATTGTAAAAATGAATTTCAGTGCCGAGAGTCTATGAAAATGATAGTTAGTTGGAATCTCGCTTGTAATACATGCTTATCCTTAGATTTTTTAACTGCTCACCTACTCTCATTGGATGCTCATTTGAGACTTACTCCATCTTTCATTAGAAGCTCGATTATGAATGAATCAGCCGATTTTTATAGTGGTAAAAGCGTGGAAGACTAATAATTGGAAGAACAAAAATGGTGCTTTCCAACGATAATAGCCCTTGTTCTTGTTACCATAGATAAGACTAATGAAATTAAATTTCTCTCACAAATGCTGGATAGTACATAGACTCGAGTATTTTGTATAATGAAAGCTACAAAGAAAACGATAAGAACGTCAGTCACGAAAAGTTCTTCTATAAAGGCTATAATGGATTTAAAGTTGAAACCAGTGTCATCTGCTCTATGGCATTCACCATAGAAGAATAAAGTAATCCGTTTAAAAAAGCACTATACTGTCTCAATGTAATTGATGTTTATAGCGACGTAGGGACAATTATGATCACCTTCTATTCTCCCCTTTCTCTAAAGTTGCTAAAGCAAAGGAGAAATAGGAGGAAGAGGGGAAGAGCCTTGTTTTAGCATTTGAACATGGCTACAGTGAATGTAGTTAGTCGTCTCTGTGGCACCTACGAGGCAGAAACCTGTTGTATATGGTATTGGTTACCAAAATGGAATGGCCCCTTCATACATACCTGGAATAATGATACAGTAGTTAAGAATATCCCTATCCCATTATCTTCGCCGGCATGTCTTCTGGTTGGATGGGATAAAATAAGAAACTTCTTATCAAAATACGTTTATTGCTTAAAGCTTACAGTACAGCAATATTCTCTGACTTGTTTAACAACTTGTGACTCTCGAGTGAGAGTATGTAAACAAAACTCGTACACATAAATACAAAAAAAAAAAAAAAAAAAAAAAAAAATGAGCATCGCTCTCAAAAAGATCGAATCCTAATACAATATAAAAGTAAGAAGAATCACATACTAACTTTAGGACAATTAATTAATGATTAAATCCTTCATAATATACGCTACTACAATTTTGAACTATGTTGAAACATGTTCTATCAATGCAATACTGTGCAACATTACTCTTAATACCAGTAGCGCATATAGTATTACAGTACAAAATACATAACAGAGCCCTCCTGAGAGACCTTATGGTAGCAGACATTTCCAGACGCTTGGGTTAAGCTAATAACTGAAGATGACTTGAATGCTGATACCACTGAAGAGGACTGCGCATATGGGGATGTGTTCTTGCATTTCACTGCATAAGGAAAAGTCCTTTTAAGTGCAGAAGTTTGCTATCCTGAAGATGATAGTGACCGCTTACCAGTTATAAGTGCATTGGAACATTTAAAACTTCATAAGAATGACATAGTGTTCTACTTCCAAAGCCTCAATGACCAAGTGGCGCAATGTCACAAAATCCACTCTTGATCACTCTAAACAGACAAATGTCTCCTCAGCACGAACTCTCCCTTTACGATATCAACTGGACTCTTTGACAGAAGGGAAATAAAAACAAAACATAACCTTAATACTATATTTCCTTACAACTAAATAATCACTTAATCATAAAATGAACAACAACCAAATTTATTACTATACTTAAAACTAATATCAGTACAGACGATATTGAAATAAGCCCCTAATATATATATATATATATATATATATATATATATATATATATATATATATATATATACATATATATATAACCCGTACCTCAGCCAAAAAAATAAGGGTTTACATGATATACTGTATGTATATACTTTATATGGGCACGAACACTGTCGTACACACAGGGCCCAAATTTCTTAAAAGGCACAACGCCACTGTGTGACAAATAGAAGACTGTCCGGTAATTGGCCACACCTAGTGGAGTGGATACCTGACAAAATTGTTCATTTCATGATACAAGCATAAAATTTGCACAAAGCTTCCTTGTGATGTTCTTAAAGAAATAATACTGTGAGCCACTCAATTTTTTCACTTTTCAAGATGGCCGCCACATTTTTTAAAATGTCGGCAAAATCCCATTCCAGAATTTGACAAATTAACCATACAAAGTAATTTTTTCGATGACCAATGGCCTAGATTTGAGGAAAAACATCTATATTTAAGTCAGTATTCACTGTAAGTACAATTTTGTGAAAACTGTGCAAAGTGCATGAGCGGAATTAGACTGACAAAGTCATATTGATTCATGTATCTTCGCATGCACAGGTGCATAATGCTGTGCATTGCAATCCTGACCTATAGCACTTACAATTCCTAGTACAAATCCTTATACATCCACATTTTAAGAGCTGTTGACATGACGCTCCTATTGGCTGCAAGCTGGTCCAATATGGCGTCCAAACATTGTCATCTTTTTGCCAACCCTAACTTTCAGGTGAAGGTAATTTCATAATGCAAACCACAGACTAACCCCAGGTGTACCCCTCTTCTAGTACAGCTCGCCTCACATGCTCTACTATAGCTGCCCTAGAGGAGGGGATGGCATTAAAGGGCTTCTGTTTTCGTGCAAACAATTCAAACCTTGCTTCATCGACTTTGTTTGTGGTACTAGAGTGGTCGTACATCACCACAACAAACTCTTCAATGACTCTCATGTCAGAAGATCATGAATCATCTGTAGGCGAACTAAGTCTTGTAAAAACTGTTGTTGCCTCAGGAGAGACATTCCATGCCTACCAGCATGACTTCTTACCTTTGCCAGAAAATGCAGACACTATATCACAACCAGAGAAGGCGTAAAAAAATGACAATCCTCTTGCTTTTGACTCTAGTGATCTAGATATTTCAATGTAAAGGGATCCATCTCACATCCTTCCCTTTCCCAAAAGCAATCCATAGACTTTCTATATTCAAGTCTGCAAACAATGAAACAACAATGACTACAACATCTGTATCAGAACTTACTATCATGACACTCTGAAGAAACATTCAAGTGTCGGCCTCTTCGTGGTTGCAAGGTGAAATCTGGGAAACATCTGTTTCGTTGTTTGAAATAACATTCTCCTCTTTGAGTAACACAAGCACTACCTCTCTACCTCGATGGTATGCCTGTAGATCTGGCAGCTTAGACAGAATTCTCTCTTTCAATCTTGTTTTGTTTACCTTTATTGCAGCTGATGAAAAATCACTTAGTCTTTGTTCATATAGCAAACAAAGATCTACTAGTGAAAAACTATACCTCCAGGATTGGCTCTTTGGCATTTCCCTATATGTGTTATTAGCTCTGCAAATGCCAGTTCATAGCCAGAGTCGACTTTTTCTTGGTCCGTAGTTGTTTCAAGACCGTGTAGTAACTTTCTTTCTCTGTTGTATAGAACTGTTAAGCATTATGGATAGTACTTGAACTCCTGAGCTACGACATCACCTGAACTAAGCTTTGCCAGCGGCTCCTTATCTTGTAATGTTTTCGCACTAAGTCTGTCATTGAGCTGCATTGTCATTGCTTCACAAAGTTCTAATATGGGACTCTCTTTTTCACATAAAAATCATCTCGCAGCATACATTTTACCTAGCTCTTGAGAGGTCTTTCTTCTCATATATTTAGTTGAATAACTTTCATCATCACTGTCCACTTCTGATCTTCGTTTTCTAGCTCTATCTAGTTTAAGGTTGTTAAATTTTATTCTACACGAATGAATAAACTGTGCATTATTCCTGATCAGTGTTTCTTCTATTTCTTGACCATCATCAGTTCATCCAACATCTAAAGCAATGGGCATTTCATTTAGCTTTCTGAACTCCAGAATATTCTTTGCTAATAAAGTATACCCTAATTTGCTCTTGCCTGAAGTATCCTTTGGTGACATCAATGTTTCATCTTTGTCTACCTGACAGATAAAGCATTTAGTCCAGTCAGTTTCCCTTTTCTCATTGGGAGATATTTACAAACGAAGTGAAATAACACAGCATATATATACAAAACAAAATTCTTCAATTAAGATTAACTATCTCTAGTTTTTTTTAGCAACTACCGCACAAATTTGATACTTCGACAGTTGAAAGGCCGAGGGATTAACCTTTTACCACCTTCAACTTATAAACTTATAAATATACTTTCTTGTATGGGATACAACTAGGTTCGATGCTGTCACCTCTACGCCTAGCCCGATTGTTCATCTAGCGCCATTTAACTCCCCTGCGATCTGTATACCATCTAAAGGACAAAAAGCCCCGTCCTTCTTGGCTCGGCTTTTCTGCATTGGCACACTCCCGTCAATGCATATGACACCTTGACTATATATGAGGCGAATCAAGGTGTATTTGGGAGACTTAATAAAGCTGACACTAAACCTCATGCCGACTTTCGCGGCAGCTAGTTGAACCAGTGTGCCCTGGTAGTGTAAGCAACTAGCTCGTTAAAATTGAAGGATCCCCTGCAGTAGGCTAAATTATCGGACCTTACCCATCCCTCCATTTAACAGTCTAAACCGGTTGACCCTATTGGCCTTGTGTTCCACCCCACTTCATCATCATTTCATGTTCATTTTATCATCCTTTCATGTTCATTTAATCATCCATTTCATGTTCATTTCCCTGCTATAGACGAAGTCGCGCTGCTTGGGAGCAAATAAATAACCAGGTTTTTTTATGCTGCCATTTTGTTTTTGACTGCCATTTTGTAAGAAACCTCTGGTGAGTTATAGGCAATATCAATTACACTATCAGAATGTTAAACTCGCAAATCTGTATAACTGAATTATCAAGGAAACTAATTTGGTAAAATATCAAGTTTAGCCACCCAATTACTAATAAAATGAATAATTCGGGTGAAATTTTGCACATACGCATTTTAGAATATTCACATTGTATTTACAGTGACTATTGACATAAATATAGTGGTTTTCCTTCACATATAGGCCACTGGTCATCAAAAGTGCTTCATATGACCCACTTGTCAAAAGCTTACATGTGGAAAATCGGGGGTTTTGCCGCCATTTTAAAAATGTGGCGGCCATCTTGAAAAATGAAAAATTTGAGTGGCTCACATTTTTATTTTCATAAGAACACCATAAAGAACCTTCATACAAAGTTTAATGCTTGTATCATAAAATGAACTAATTTGGTAAAATTTTAAGGTTATCCACTCTACTAAACGGCCTCGACTCTACGGGGTCATGATGTCAAAATCATCATCATCATCATCCGCAATCTTAATACACAGACGAGGCTATTAACGGTTGTACAATCCAAAAGAGCAGTCTAAATAAAATCTATTACAGGCCTGGTCAGCAAGTGATTACCACCCAATTTCCATAACTGCCATATTACCTACAGTTTTTGAACGTCTTTTGGCAAAACCCATTCATAGGTTTGCTGAAGATAATCATCTGTTCCCTAGTTTGCAATCTTCAATGATGTACAGCAATCCCTTGACTGTGGTAAGAAAGTTTGTATGATTGACCTTGATTTTTGTGCTGCTTTTGACCGTGTTAATCATGAGGCCCTTGTTTTCAAACTCAAACAGTTGGTCGCGGGTGGGTCGTTTCTTAGCATCATTATTGAATTTCTAAGTAATAGATCACAAGGAGTTGTTGTTGATGGGCACCATAGTGTGTATAGGAAAGTGATATCTGGTGTTCCCCAGGGTAATGTTCTTGGCCCATTACTTTTCATACTATATACACATGACATTGGTTTTGGCCTAGAAAACAAGCTTGTTGTATATGCAGATGTTGCTACTCTCTTTACATCAATTCCATCTCCTGAATGTAGATCTAGGGTTGCTGAATCCCTTAATAGAGATCTAGCTAAAATGGTGCAAATTATGGGGTATGAAGCTGAATCCTAACAAAACGCAAATTATGATTGTAAGTGGGTCAAGGACAGTGGTTCCTCAACAACTGGATATCAGCATTGATAATGTTTATTTAACTTTGTATCACTTAATATTTTAGGTGTAATTTTTGACAGCAAATTTACTTTTTAGAAACACATTAGGTCTGTGTCTTCTTCAATTACACAAAAATTTACTTATTAAAAAAGTCTTTCAAGAATTATGGTGATCAATCTATTCTCAAGAAATGTTTTAAATCTTCTATTCTACTTTGTTTCGAGTATTGTTCCCCTGCCTAGTTTTCAGCTGCCGATTCTCATCTTAATTTGTTGGACAGGAACTTACGGTCTATTAAATTTCTTATCCCTGATCTAGATATTAATCTCTGGCACCGTCGTTCAATTAGTTTATTATGCATGTTTCATAAGATTTTTTATTATTCTGACCATCCTTTACATTCAGATCTTCCCGTTCAGTTCCATCCTGTTCGTAATACTAGGCATGCAGTTAATTCTAATAGTCAGGCCTTCTCCATCATGTGGTTCAATACTACACAGTACTCTTGAAGTTTTATTCCAGCTGTGATCAAGTTGTGGAATGATCTTCCTAATCGGGTAGTTGAATCAGTAGAACTTCAAAAGTTCAACCTTGCAGCAAAGATTTTTTTTAGTTTATATATGAAATATCCCTTTCAATGTTCTTAATGTTTTTAAAATATTTATTTTTAATTGTTATTCAATTCTTATATTATCTATTTATTTCCTTATTTCCTTTCCTCACTGTTCTATTTTTCTCTGTTGGAACCCTTGGCCTTATAGCATCTTGCTTTTCCAACTAGGGTTGTAGCTTAGCTAATAATAATAATAATAATAATAATAATAATAATAATAATAATAATAATAATAATAATAATAATAATAAGGTATTATTTTAGAAAGAGGAACCAGCTTAGCGACCTATAAATACTTCAGAAACGCATAAATCGCTCTTTTCTGATTAGGAATATACCCTTAGTTATGCCCGGAGATGAATAGAACATAAGTAATCGATTTTTGTTACGTTTACGAAAAATGAGGACTCTCTTTTTTACTAAGGCGAGTGGCTATTAAAGAGAGATGTTCACCCTTTGACTCCCGCCAAAAATTAACTTCATAGCTCCGCTCTCTCTTTTTGTTCCACCTATACACTTCGTTTGATTGTCCCACGTGACATACTCATGCACCACGTGACTAGATACTTTGAAATAATTGGCTCATTTTAAACAAACGAAAGCCAATTATATTTAAATATTCCTACCACTGTGGCGCTTTGGGCAGTAGGCCTACTAAGCATGGCCGTCGTTCAGATAACTTGTCGTGGTTGTGATAGAGACTATTTTGAATTTATAAGACGATATCACTCGCAAGATTCCGAATTCATCACATTTTTGCAGGCACATGGTGTTTTACCTACAGCAGTAATTTGTCCTCACTGTGATATAACTTGTACATATAGTGAAACAAGGCATAAATTTTCGTGTGGCCGTCGAAGGAAGCTTAATGAGCAGAAAGGAAGTAGAAAGTGTGCGTATTCGGTTAGCCATTTTTTTAAGGGGAAATTTTTAGACAGTGTTCATGTGAAACCCTGGGCAGTTGCTTTGTTTGTAAACCATTGGTTAAGAAAATCTTTTGATCATACCACTATTATACGGTGCCTAAAGTGGTCAAGTAGAACAAGCGTAGATTGGCGATCGTTTTGTCCCGAAGTCACAGAACAATGGTTTTCCAACCAACCGCAAATTGGTGGTCGTGACGTCATTGGGGAAATCGACGAAACGCTCTTCGTACATCGCAAATACAATCGTGGTCGACAACTTACCCAAGTGTGGTTGTTTGGGGGAATAGAGCGAATCTCTAAGAAAAAATTCGTTATTCCTCTTAACAAAGAAGGCCAAGACAGAAGTGCAGAGACGCTTATTCCACATATTAAACAATTTATTTTACCTGGTTCTGTTGTGATTAGTGATGGGTGGGCAGCGTATCGCACACTTGCTGAAGAAGGATATATGCACAAAGTGATCAATCACAGCAAACAATTTGTCGACAGAGACGATAGTAGTGTGCACACGCAAAACATTGAATGCCTTTGGCGTAATATAAAAGAGTGGTCGAGACGCCTTGGTAACCAAAAACAATATCTCCAACAATATTTAGCAAGATATTTGTTTAAAGACAATTTCAATAAAGAACCCGGTCAGTTGCATCACAACTTTTTTATTGAAGGTGGGAAATTATATGTACCCCATAGTGACCGACAACGACCACGGGCCGAAACCGATAATTCATCTTCGGACAGCGATATCGACCAACCAGGGCCTTCTTTTTAAGGTAAATATAAACTTAGGTTTAGGTTGTTACTAGAATTTGGTGTTATTTTACTGTCTTAGGTTCGGTAGTGCCCAGAAAATCACTGTGGTCTTAAGGGGGGGGGGGGGGCGGAGCTCCCCCGCTAGGCCTAGGTAGTGGTACAGGGCCCTAAGGTTAGGTTAGGTGGTTGAATTAGGTTAGGTTAGGTTAGGTGGTTGTATTAGGTTAGGTTAGGTTAGGTTTGTTATAGAGTAAAGTCTAAAACCGTTCATTTCCTAGGAAAATGAAGGTGATATTCGTGCAAAACACATCAAAATCACCTTGAAAAACATATTTTCATGTCATTTTGGGCTAGTTCCTCTTTCTAAAAATTTACCATTAATAATAATAATAATAAATAATAATAATAATAAGTAATAAATAATAATAATGATAAATAATAATGAATAATAAATAATAATAATAAATAATAATAATAAATAGTAAATGATAAATAATAAATAATAATAATAAATAATAAATAATAATAATAATAATAATAATAATAAATAATAATAATAAAAATATAATAATAAATAATAATAATAATGATAATTAATAATAATAATAATAATGATAATAATAATAATAATAATAATAATGATAATAATAATAAATAATAATAATAATGAAAATAATAATAATAATAATAATAATAATAATAATAATAAATAATAAATAATAATAAATAATAGATAATAATGATAATAAATAATAATAATAATAATAATAATAAATAATGATAATAATGATAAATAATAATAATGAATGATAATAAATGATAATAATAAATAATAAATAATAATAATAAATTGTAATAATAAATAATAATAAATAATAAATAGTAATAATAATAATAATAAAAAATAATAATAAATAATAATAAATAAATAATAATAATGGGTTTTTGAGAAGATTCAACTAATAACCTTTACAACGGAAGTATTACATATTACCGGAGGTTATGAGTGTCTTAAACTTTATGATTTAGATTAGAGTTTGACAAAACCCATATACTGTCAATAGGGATACTTGTCCATGAGTGTTTAATGTTGGCAACACCTAAAAGTTTGCCGTAAAAAACAGTAAAAATCCTGGAATAAATGTTGTCAGGCATTTACCGTTTTAAAAACGGATATATTGCTGTAAAGGAATGATATTACGGTCACAAGCCCGTAAAAGATAATAACAAAGTAGGGTAGAAATTACGGTCTCCTGTATTTTACTGAAATGCGGCCGAGAACAGTATATTTTACGAAGAATTTCCGATTAAATTTAAGTTTTTCTTGTTTTTAATTGTGAAGGGTATGCAAAATATGACTACTGATTTACGAACTTGTTATTATTGTCACTTTTAGTAATGAAAACCAATGGCTAATTGTATGCTTATTAGAATAATGTATTTCAATCTTTTATCAGATATGAATCCTAGATTTTATGAAAATTGAGATCAACAACAATAGCAGTAGAACCCACATGAATGAAAGCAGTAATAGTAAAATAATGATTTTACTATGATTTTTTTCACCATCCGTGCACATTTTACTAGATTCCAGTGAGCTTCCTTGAATTACATATGTTTTACACAATAAAGAAATATGAGCTGTTTTTGGGGGCAGAATTCTGCCTCTGTTGTTACAACTTATCCAGGCCCAAATCTGTTTTTCATCTCTTCTTATTTACAGTTGCATATATTATCTAAACAGAAAATTGGCAATCTTTACTGAATGAGTTGTATGTTTACCTAAATTCAAAATCGTATTTTCTTATGAATTTGTTAACCCATTATCTTACATTCAATGCAAATATCTTTTAAAGAGTTCCAGGAAAAGAAAAACACAACGTTTTATTCTACATCGTTTGCAACTTTACTTAAAACAAGGGCAAATAGGAAAAAAATATACAGAAAAACATATTTATACAAAGTGTTTATGCAAGTGAATAGAATGACCCTAGACACTTTCAAACTGAATATGAACGGCCAATGTATTAGAAATCAAACAGAAAATGATCAAATTAAAAGGTATTTTCTTTTTATTTTGTTGAAAACAATTTATTTGTTTTCTATAAATTCAATAATAACTGAAATAGATATTAATTATATATATATATATATATATATATATATATATATATATATATATATATATATAATGTGAAAAGTTAATCTCTTTACCATATTTCAATGTTGATCAAGTTTCTTGTTCCGTAAATTCTTTAAGATTTGTCACCTTTCTCCTCGTTGATCAAATTTCAGTTCTTTCTCTTTTTCATTCCTTGTCAGTTTTTTCAGCGTCTGTCTTATTATCGGTGATGCCTTGTGAAACTGACGTTTTGTGCTTATCTAATATCTGAAAAAAAAATATAGCATGAATGAAAATACTTCCTTAACAATCTTTCTTCTATATTTCGCTTAAAAAAAACGTTCAAACAAACAAACCTGTTCTATATTAGTTCTTTCAAAATCAAACACGTTTGCATATATGAATACATAGAGTGAATAATATATGCATACGCACATTAATACATATACGATCATACACAGACAAATACACACAGACACACACACCTATATATATATATATATATATATATATATATATATATATATATATATATATATATATATATATATATATATATATATATATATCTGTATATTTTTGGGTGAGGTAGCCATGTCGTCCTGATGGAAGTTCCTATTAGGTAGCTTTCGAGAGTATATTTGACTACAGTGATATTCCCAGAGAATTTTACCTTAAGGTATCCAGAATTCTAACTCCTGGAGCGAATATCCCTAAATAATCTCACAGGGATATCGCATAATATCAGAGGACGTATTCTTGACACGTCACATAGCTATCTTCGCCCCGAACAGTATTAACGCTTCGAGGGGGTATAGTGACAAGAATCTGAAACGAGAATGAAAAGAGAGCCGCTCATAAGGCATCTCTCCTATTCCGTTTCCAGTGTGTATCTGATGAAGGCGGTAGCGCCCTCTTTATTCCTTGTAGCATATACGAGGTGTTACAGATACTGTACTATAGGGAGGGGTCAACAGGCCCTTTTACAATAAAAGGAAGGGCGGGTCCATCAGGACGACATGGCTACCTCACCCAAAAATAGATTTTTCGCTTCGCTAAAAATCCGTTTTTTGGGCTCAGGCCATGTCGTCCTGATGGAAGTTTACCAGAGCATTACTGTATCTGTGGATTCTCAATCAGTGCCGTACTCTCAAGAAAGTATTTTCCTGGTCCGACTAGACCTAGAGACCTATGATGTTACCGTCATACATCATTTCATCTAAGCATGAACTATGTTAGTGCTTTCTGCCCCCTACAGGGAAGAGTCGTACTAGACTCTGGAAAAAGTCTCGAGGAGTACATAAAAATTTATGGATGACAAAATGACAAGCTTGTATAGTGGTTTCACCCTATACAATATGAAGCAAAGTCTGTATAAGAGTCGCCAATGTCAGAATGAATTTGTGACATCTTCCCCAATGTGACTACTCTTATAAACTATTGGATAATGGTTGTATCTGCATAGAAACAAATTTTGCCTCTTTACCACGTAAACCCTTCTAAGGAAGGGTTAGGGTGAGTGGACTTTTGCTTGAATCAGGGAACAGTCTCGAAAGACATACCATGATAAAAATATCCATATATTAATCTTAATGCTCAGTACATTTCTAATAAAATGAGTGTGGGCGAATAAGACGTTCACTATGAACTAGTTTATCAAAATTTAATAAACGTACATATCAGATCAACATTTATAAAATTTATAAAATGTGGATGATATGCGTAAAAGCATAAAGGAAAACAGTCAACAGAAAATATTGTTTCATCTACTAGGAAACAGATTTGCCACTTCAATTGAATTATTAATAATAATGATATAGTCTGTATACTGTTTACATACACGAGCGTAAAAAACGCTTGGCACAAGTGTCCGTATATGCTATAGATTACCGACGTCAATGGAACAGTTCGTAAGGACACTTTCGTGGCCTATCGCTCAGTGTTTAGTAACATACAGTGACTACACACGCACCCTCTTAATTAATCGTCCCAAATTAATTACACTGCTCCTCGCAGACTTAAAACAGAAGGTTAAAGAATTCTATCTGCTGCTACCACAGATCTCATAAGTTGCTCCACTTGCTTCGCATAGTACATAAAGAACACCTTGGATGTCTACCAGCCGGTGTGCACACAAGGATGTTCAAAGTCTATATAATTAAGGAAATTTTATGGAAGAGGCAACTTTCCTCGGATCATGACTAACAGGTGTACTGTCTGGATCTGTTCTGCGAATAACACGGGTGAATTTCGCCCATAGTTATAGATAATTTGAACCCAGGGTTTCTCTTCTGAACAGCTGTCCTCCCATAACGTCTGAAGTTCTATGAAGATAGACCTTTAGGCACTCCACTGGACATAGAGATGCATCTTCCTTCAGAGGGCAGATTCTCTAGGGACCCCACCTGTTGGTGGGTAGCTTGTTCCTGGAAAGAAAAGTTGGGTCTGGAAATAGATTCAGTTCTCCCTCCATGAACTGGACGTGGCCTTCCTCTCTAGAGAGAGCCACTATTTCATAACTCTGGCCCCCAAAGCGAGTACAAACAGAAATATGACTTAAATTCAAAACCTTCTAAGCACATTCCCCATTGTTCATTATTTATACACAATGAGGAATCATATCTAATGATCATGCAAAGGGTCTTTGGTTCATTAAGAACGTCGTAAGAAAGGTCGACCTGTAAGGCATAAGGTATCTGGCTTGTCAAGGCAGGCTTGAACAACAGAATTGTGTTGGGTGCTAAACCTTGCTCATGAAGGTGAATGAAGAATGATAAATAGGAATCTGTCGGGATTTCTTTCGGTTTCTTCGCCTTGACAAAGGATAGCTATCTCTTTCCTGAAGCCTCATAATGTCTTCTGGTTTCCTCCAAAAGTCTAAACTGACTTTTTAACACCGAATCTTTTTCTCATCGTTAAGGAGAGAAAATCATGAGATGTAGGTTCCGTGTTTTCTGTGAAGAAGCGAAGACAGTCGACTTCTGTACTCGCTGAGACAGGGATGGATCCGGTAGCGGTACAAATTTTAGTCGTGATTCCAATGCCAGAGGGAACCACACGCTATTTGGTCACTTGTGGGCCACTATTGCTGCTTTCCCTTTGAAGGATCTCAGCTTATCGAGGACCTTCAAAAGGAGGTTGTCTTTCGTTGCAAGGAGGTCTATCTGCAGCTCTGGGACTTGACTCGAGATGAAGGAGAATGATTCTGCGTCAAGGGACCATTCTGACTCTATAGGTGTAAACCTAGATAGAGCGTCCGCTGTCACATTGCAGAACCCTTGAATGTGAACTGCTGACAGGTGCCATTTCTTCGCGCGTTTGATGCGTATTTTCTCCAGACTCCTGTTGCATCCTTAAGCTGTGCTCTTAGCACTGGATCTGTTATTGAAGCAAACTGTAGAGAGCCCAGCACTCTCTCCTGTTTGCATCTTGATATCCGTTTGGATTTCAATAGTCTCTCAACAGATCCTGCTATTTCTTTCCTCTTCTTACTAGGAATGGAAAGCCGATGTGACTCCAAATTCCAGTGGATTCCCAACCACTGAAATTTTGAGCTGGAGAAAGACGAGACTTTTTGATGTTGATCTTGAATCCCAGATGTTCCAGGAACTGGATCACTATCTTAGAAGCTTGCATGCATTCTGTCCTGGATGCTGCCCACACCAGCCAGTCGTCCAAGTAGGCTACTACTTGGACCCCCTTTAGGCGTAATTGATGGACGGCTGCGTTCGCGAGCTTCGTGAAAATCCTTGGGGCTATGTTTAGCCCGAAAGGCATGGCTCTGAAGGCGTAAAGTTTTCTATGTAACTTGAAGCCTAGGTAGGAGGAGAGGTGACGATTAATTGGAACGTGCCAATAAGCGTCAGGCAAGTCTATAGAGACAGTATATGCCCTTCCGGGCAGTAGGGTCCTTATGTGCTGAAGCGTGAGCATTCTGAACTCGTAGTTCACTATGAACTTGTTGAGTGGCAACAAGTCTAGAATACTCTGAGTTTTTCTGAGTCCTTCTTTGGAACACAAAACAGCCTTCCTTGGAATTTTATGGTATTAACCTTCCGGATTACTCTTTTGTCTAAGAGTTCTCGGACATATTCTTCCAGAACGCGGGATGAGTGTTGGAAGAATTGAGGAAATTGAGGTGGAGGACTGCTCCAGCTCCAACCTAGTCCATTTTTAATTAGGCTGTGGGCCCAGGGATCGAAGGTCCAGCAATCCCTCATTAGCTGTAGTCTCCCTCCTACTGGAAGTATCTTACTTCTGCTGTTGTGGATCTGAGGTCTTGCCTCCTTGACCGCGTCCTCCCCTGTATCCCCTTCCTCTTGAAGGGCGTCTAGAAGAACCTCTGGCTGTTCCTCTAACTCTCGAATGAAAGGAAGAAGTCTGCCTTTCGAAGGCTGGGTTAAGAACTGGCGACTGTGTCGCCACTTGTTGAGGTACCAGCTGGTACGTGGTTGGAGGTTGTGCCACTATCTGGGGCAATGCGGTCACAGGACGTTGTTGTTGTTGCTGTCGGTAGGGTTTAGCCGGCCAAGAGGATGGCCTAGGCCTTTTTGTCTTCCTCTTGGGTTGGAGACCCTCATCTGGAGAAGACTTTCTCTTGAGATCTAAGCCCCACTTTTTGAGAAGGTTCCTATTCTCTGTGGCGGCCTTGTCTACTACCTCTTTAACCACTTCATTGGGAAAGAGGTCTTTACCCCAAATACGAGAGGAGATCAGTTTCCTCGGGTCGTGCCTCACCGCAGCCGAGGCGAACACGAACTCTCTACAGGCTCTCCTAGCTATAAAAAAGCTATAGAGATCCTTCGTAACTGTGGCCAGATGGGTTTTGGCCACAACCATGAACATGTCCTGGATCTTGGGGTCACTTGCCATCGTTTCTAGTGTCGTTTGCAACGACATCGATGCCGCAAGTCTTTCCTTTGTCTCTTGCTCTCTACGCAAGAGAACCTCCGACAGTTTTGGAAGTGCCTCACCGAACTGGCGTTCAGCAATATCAGCTTCCAACTTCCCGACTGAGAAGGTAAGGTGTACGTCCTTCCAGTCTTCTTGGTCCAAGGGCAAGGTCAGAGATAACGGCTTGCACTCCTCCAAGGAGGGGCATGGTTTCCCTGCCTCCACCGCCTTTAAGGCTGCCTTATATCCCTTTTCCAAGAAGGGAAAGGCTCTGGTAGGAGAGGCCACAAAGGAGGGAAGCTTCTTACTCAAGGCGGGCACCTTTGAGTTAGTGAATCCCCTCTCTTTCATCGACTCCGCTAGTAACGTCTGAGCTTTACTATGGTAAAAAACTATGACCTCCTTCGGCTCCGTCCCCTCCTTTGAGGCTGGCTCCTTCCTAAGACGGACATAGCAGTCCGGATAAGAATCTTTATTGGGCCAAAATTCCACTTCTTCTAGGGGAATTGCTCCCAACTTTTCTGAGATCACGATCTTCCCGGTTGTCATCGGCATGTGTTCGGCATACCTCCAAGGATTAGTATCCAAGCACAAAGGAAGATCCTTCACGCTGAGCCTCTTCTGGGGCCCACGTGATGCTGCAAGTCTACGTATCTCCAGTTTCATTGCAGCTTCCTTCTCATCATTCTTCCTTTGAATTTGTTGGATCATCTCAACAATGGAAGAAAGAGTCCTTCCCAGTTCATCTGGGATAGCAGACGATGTAGACGGAATAGGTTCTGGGTCCGGAACCAATGTAACCGACACTTCGTCGATTTCTTCCTCTTCTACTTGAGGAGCCTGGAACAGCTCCTCCTCCTGACCTTCTCCTAGAAGGTCCTTCTCAGTAGAATCCGACACCTCCGACATCCTATCGTCCAATTGGATGTCTTGAAGGGCGGCTGAGACTTCAGAATCTACCGGATTCTGGGCAATTGGTATCTCCACCTGAGGCTGGGGATGATTGCATCAGCCGATGCTTTAGGGAAAAGGTAGGCCCTCATCTTCTCATTTGGAAGGTAGGGACCTGAGGTGTTTTTCTGAAAACCCCTCACCCAGGATCGTAACGTTTCCCTGGCAGCATCCCTTGACTCCGTTGACTTAGGGTCGTCAAAAGCCTCGGTAATCAGGTTAGAACAAACTGTACAAACTTGAGGGTCCCAATAGCGGAGATCACCTCTGGAGGCTGCGCATGCTGCATGCCTCCTGCAATATTGATGTCCACAGGAGTTCTTACTGCGGACATTATAGAACACACTCCCACACTTCGGATGGTCCTCCTGTAAAGAGAAGAAAAATCCATGAATATCAAGTGAAGGCTTTCACTTATATTGAGACATTTAGCTTATATAGAAAAGCTATAAAAGAAAGAAGGAAAGACACATACTTGTATTTCCTGTCCAGTCAATTGCTGAAACCTCCCGAGATATTAAAACTAAGGTTAATTCTATTCTAGAATACCTTATATAATTTTCTAAACGGAAATTTAAGGTGTAGTTTACAACTTGAGATAAAGTTTTAATATACGGGATAGAAAGAATACAGAAAGAACTTACTTTCTATGTATTGTACAGTCTCAACAAAAGTCTGTACAAGATAACATTAAGTATGATGAAGAACTATTAGTGTTATCACAAGCACTGTACAGCAGTTTCTGCTAATGCAGTATGTACTACACCACGAATACAGCAACTACTGTACATCGCATGCTGTTGTGCCGGCGTGCGCCTGCACGTGCAGGCTGGCAACTACCCCTGTATAGTTCAAAGATATACTATCTTTAACTAATATGCGGCAGCCCCCTGATTTGCGACTGTGTGCCGGCCGGCAATCATTGCCAGCCGACGGCTGAAAACACTAATACCCGGCTGCCAGCTGCTAATCGTAGTGGCCAGCAGATTCGGGCTGTGTTTCCACTGCCGGCTGGCAAAGGTAATAAAACCCATGCCCGCCGACAGTAGCCAAAAATCAGAGAACCTCCACCTGCCCGGCTGTCGGCTGTTAAGCCGGCTGCCGGGTTAGGGGTGCAACACAATAGTCAGAGAAACAGTACGGAAGTAAGGTTATAAGGCGGCATTGCCGTACGACCTTCCATCCAGAAAGAGTGAACTTATGGAAGGGGAGAATGTAGCATTCAGGCTTCCAAAGAATCCATAGCCTGCCGGGCTCTACCGGCAGACATGGAAGGGAGACCAAGGGAGGTCTGGGGTTCACTCTGCAAAGAAAAAAGGGTCTCTGCCAGCCGACACATAGTGCCAGCCGGCAGAGAGCTGAACCTGTCCTCCATCCTAACCTATACTAGGTATGTAAGTAGGAAGAAAAATAAAAGAAAGAGAGGTCCTATAGACTTCGTTCTAGCAGGAGACACACTCAGCCGTTAGGGAAGCTCATCCTAACCAAGAGTTTTCTATTAGGGAGGAAGACTGGCAATACTTGCTAACCTCCTCCCAACCAGGACAAAGTTAGGTGAAGTTATTTCGCCGGGCAACAGAGAAAACTCATTCTCCAGCTCGAGAAAAACAACACAGGACAGTCTGCTAGGCCACTAGAGGAAGGAATCATCCTTCCAACATGGACTAGGGAAGCAAAGCTTCCTGTGTCCGCCCCTAACCTAGCAAAGGAGACTTTCTCTATGCTAGGAAGAAGCAGACCACAGACTAGAAACTCTGATGTTCTGCCCTAACCCAAAAAACCAGTCACTCTGGTTATCAGGTCAGGACAGACATATCCTAGAATAGTTATATCTGAATTATTATACAGATAGAACCACTAGGATTAAGCCGAAGGCTTACGGAGGGAGAGAGGGATTGAACTTAGCCTCTGGAGGAGAAAAGAACAATCAGGGAAGTGCGATAGTATACTACTGTACCTAGAATACTAGACTAGGTAAGATGAGAATCGATTACCTAAATCACCGAAACTCTCTCGTATACAATCTTGGAAAAAACATTCAACAATATCTTACATAAATAAAATATTTGCCTATAGCTTCAATAATATAACATTCGGAAAAACTTATATCATGCATGAAATTACTAGTGCCAGACGTCTAGGCTACGAAGCCTCACGAAGGGCAAGATCGGTACCTTGACCCGTGTCGAAATCACCGAGCTAAAACTGACAGTGTAATATAAACATTCCTAGCGAAGCTAAATAGCTAAATTATTAAAGCGTAACAAACTGGGAACGTCGCTCCAGCTAACTAAATGACCCATAAGAGCGAGCGATAGCATCCAGGATGCCTCCGGTAGGCAACAGCTCTTGTTTACATTAAAATCACTTTTGATTTAATTCAAAACGAAAAGAGCTTATATTCATACATAGTAAAGATAATAATCAACTTCCTAGAGGCAGAAGAGGCCGGAGAAGTCATCAAAATGTTGAATTAAATCCAAAATAACGAGAGAACACAAGGGAAAACACCGAGTAGTAGAGCTACACAAAAAGTAATATAGAGGGCGCTACCGCCTTCATCAGATACACACTGGAAACGGAATAGGAGAGATGCCTTATGAGCGGCTCTCTTTTCATTCTCGTTTCAGATTCTTGTCACCATACCCCCTCGAAGCGTTAATACTGTTCGGGGCGAAGATAGCTATGTGACGTGTCAAGAATACGTCCTCTGATATTATGCGATATCCCTGTGAGATTATTTAGGGATATTCGCTCCAGGAGTTAGAATTCTGGATACCTTAAGGTAAAATTCTCTGGGAATATCACTGTAGTCAAATATACTCTAGAAAGCTACCTAATAGGAACTTCCATCAGGACGAAATGGCCTGAGCCCAAATATATATATATAAATAT
This sequence comes from Palaemon carinicauda, assembly GCF_036898095.1. Lineage (NCBI taxonomy): Eukaryota > Metazoa > Arthropoda > Malacostraca > Decapoda > Palaemonidae > Palaemon > Palaemon carinicauda. Next base: position 102,225,578 of record NC_090730.1, read on the forward strand.
ATATATATATATATATATATATATATATATATATATATATATATATATATATATATATATATATCCCCTCTCTCTTCATCTCTCTCTTTAAGAGACGAAAAACAGACAATTAATGAGGAATGGTGTGACATTACGAACATATATCAGTCATTTGCTAGTGAAGTTTTGGGAAATGCAGTTGCAAGGAGAAAATCATGGAATCAAATGATACTTGGGATACTATAAAAAGAAGACAAACACAGAAATTATTTTTTGTAAGTTTTCAAGGAAGTAATGGAAATTATAAGGTAGACCATGCTAAGCATTCCAGTACTGATAGTGGGGTCAAGAGAAAAACCAAGAAAGACAGGAGAGATAGAATATTTAGACAGGAAATCAGATGAGGCTGACAAAGCTATGAATTCAGGAGAGGCTATGGTGTAAGAATTGCTCATGGAATTATTAATAAAATCTCTATGGGAGTAAAGAAGAAGAAACGTATCCCATCAAAAAGAGAGATGGATCTGTTATAACAGCAGAAGATGAAAAAAGGCAACGTTGGATGGAACACTTAAGTAAGGTCATGAATAGGAGATATGAAGGGAATAATTTGATGATGACTGGAATAATACACTCTGTACAAAAATAAATACATTCTATATAAATTACAACACTTTGAAAGAATTTACACAATAACAAAATAATTCACTTAAAAAAATCAAGTCTGAACCAATCTTAGATTGAGACAAAAATGTTACGATCTGAAAATTATATAAGAACTTGACTTGACCTATTATATCCGTATAATCCTTAGTCCAAGAAAAGAAATGATGCAATGAAAAAAAACAAAAGCTTCAAGTTAATCTGAATAATACAATGTTCAAGTTTGACACTTAATGAATAATAGATAACCAGATCACGTTACAAAATCTATCCTCCCTACAGGGCCAATAACCAAAAAACCTTATACAATGCCAACACTCACCCTATTATAATGAATTCAAAATCCCCGTATCTTTTCGACACACGATTTGCCTTGGGTCACAGAGTCACTTAGGAGAGGACACACCAAAACGTACAGAACACTTCCAACAATACATCAATTTAAGGGTAGTTGGTTGGGTAGGGCACCAGCCACCCGTTGAGATACTACCACAAGAGAGTTATGGGGTCTTTTAACTGGCCAGACAGTAGTGCATTGCACCCATCTCTCTGGTTACGGTTCATTTTTCATTTCCCTACACATACACCGAATAGTCTGGCCTATTCCTTATAAATTCTTCTCTGTCCTCATACACCTGGCAACACTGACATTACCAAACAATTCCTCTCCATCCAAGGGGTTAACTATGCACTGTAATTGTTCAGTGGCTACTTTCCTCTTGGTAAGGGGAGAAGCGACTCTTTAGCTATGGTAAGCAGCTCTTCTAGGAGAAGGACACTCCAAAATCAAACCATTGCTCTCTAGTCTTGGGTAGTGCCATAGCCTCTGTACCATGGTCTTCCACTAACTTGGGTTAGAGTTCTCTTGCTTGAGGGTACACTCGGGCACACTATTCTGTCATATTTCTCTTCCACTTGTTTTGTTAAAGTTTTTATAGTTTATACAAGAAATATTTACTTTGGTGGTGTTGTTCTTAAAATATTTAATTTTTCCTTGTTTCCTTTCCTCACTGGGCTAGTTTTCCCTGTTGGAGCCCTTGGGCTTATAGCATCTTGCTTTTCCAACTAGATTTGTAGGTTAGATAGTAATGATAATAATGATAATAATTGGTTTGCGAGCGTGAGAGAGGGAAGTTGTCTGTCTTAAGGCTACAATCTCTATCTCGATCTCTATGTGACCTAACCTTGGTGTCTCCTTTTATAAGAAATTTTCCTAATTTCAGAGGGTTCCAGGATTGAGGTCTAGTAGCGTGGGGGGTGGGCCAAGCATCAAAGTTGCCAAATATTACTCTCCCAAACATTACTCACGCCACGCCAGATGGCTCTCATAGTCAGTTAGCTTAGCCCACCCTTTGTCCCCGTAATAAAAAGATAACATCCTATCACCAGGCTTTCGTGACGTTTCTAAAGCACATGGTAGAGAATTTTCCAAAGCACATGTCACTGAACATTCTCTCTCAAACATGATGCAATACATCATAAAATTTAAAAAAACATTACCTAAGCCCTTGTTCATATCTCGCACGAATCCCACAACACTCTCAAATAGGTTTCGTAAGACTCGTAACAAACATACGTGAAATAAATGTTAGCTCTTAAAAATATCGTAAATTTACATATGCTAACTCAAATAAAGAACACATTGAAATAAATGTTGAAGGTCTTACTTAATTTACATAAAATACATATATCTACATGAGAGGAGCTCATTTTATGGGCTGGGTATCCTCTCTTCAATGCACAAATGAAATATAAATAAAATCATTAAAAAACTACGACATTTACTCTACACTAGACCAGCTTCGTAAGAATATATATATATATATATATATATATATATATATAGTATATATATATATATATATATATATATATATATATATATATATATATATATATATATATATATATATATATATCTATATCTATCTATCTATCTATCTATCTATCTATCTATATATATATATATATATATATATATATATATATATATATATATATATATATATATATATATATCTATATATATACATATGTATATATATCTATATCTATATATATAGCTATATATATATATATATATATATATATATATATGCTTATGAATGATTTACTTGTTATTTCTTCACCATTTATACATTAAACGGGCCCAAGTCGTTATCTTCATCGCATTTTCCTTGATTTGAGGTAAGTTTACTAATTACTTGAACGTGGATTACATATTAATAAACCTTTAAAAAGTAGTTTCTTGTAAAAAGTGATGGCTTCTAAGAAAATGTTTGGTAAAGATTATTGCCTAATTCATAAATTTCCGGCAGAGTTGCTGATAGATACTTATACTTATACAGCATCATGTCAAATCACCTTACAGTATGCACACTGCAATATACATTCGATCTTGCATTGCACGCACTGTGTCGCTTTACATCTTTTCCATTACCCTTTTTTTCACACCATCTATCCAACATTTTGTAGGTCTTCTTCACCTCCCTATACCTATCAATTTTGAGCGCTCAATAATTCTTCCTATATCGGTAAATAATCTTAACGTAGTTTGGTCCATACATAGTCCTTGTTTTCACTTATTCTGGGCTTTTATTAGACGTGGCATGCACTTTTCCATATTTGTAACCCTGTAATTTCTCTATTACCACACACTGCTATGTAAACAATATATCTTTGCAGCCATACCTTTTTTTCGTTTACTTCATTGTCTATGGAAATTATTATAATCATTATTGTGCCTTTATGAAAATGATCTTATTTCTATTTTTATATCCCGCTGATATCTTTCGAGACAAAACTATTAATTTCTTCTCTTAGATCCCATTACAATGGCTTTCCACCTCACAATAAAAGATTAAAAAAATATACGCACACAAATATACCCACGTACTTATGAGTACAACTTCAAAAATCTATACTAGAGAAAAGAAAGAACTTACCGGTTTTGGAATACTTTTTTCATCTGGCGGAAGAGGCGCTGGAAACGGGTCACGGTGATTTATGCCATAAGGACGTGCGTGGTACAAGAGGTATTCCATTAGGTACATTTCCTTTTTGTCTACGTAATGGAAGGACACTGGTGTGTCAGAGCAGCAATTGAGACCCTGATCAGGAAGAAAACCTGGTGATTCAGTTGCATTGCTTAAGTGTAGTTGTAATGGCTCCTACTTTGCGAAATGGAAAGGGCAGAGAGAATTGATTTGAAGGAATTAAAAAACAAATTCAATGAACTCTAAAACAAGTTATATCTGAAACTGAAAATACAAATTATGCAAAACGACCGTTGAAATAGTTGACATATCATTTTGTTTAAAAGACTACGCACATATATTTAGTCTCTTCTTATGAGAACAATGAAATTAAACATATTTGTCTATAAAATAATTCTTGAAACTGAGCAAATTTCTGAGAACACCAAATCTGTAATTTATAGCATCTATACGGATAGCTTCTTCTATATGAGGAAACCAAAAAAAAAAAATCATTAATTTTGATCAAGAATATAAATGAAAATCTGACCAGTATTTCCCCACTGATGAGAGATAGAAAAATTACTTGGTATGAAAATTACCTGCTACCCTTAGGAAACTGCTGAACGAACTAAACAGCAGATCATTAGAGAACATAACAATATCATCAGGCTAGTCGAAAGGTGAGTGATGCATAACAAGCATTAGAAGAATGATTGAGCACTTTAAGATTTAAGAAAATAGGGTTGAATTTGCTGAGGGGAACAGTTCGTTTTGTAAATGTTCCGTGAAAAAAAAATTGAGCTAAGCAGACGTGGCTACTTTAGAGAAATTGGCAATGATTCATTCATGTAGAAAGAGTAGAGAAAGATTGATTGGTGAAAAGAGTATATGATTCCGAAATGTTTAGGCCTGTCCACACGAGCGGCCTGATCAGCGGAGCTCCCCTCCAACGGGCACACTTGACGGGAAAACCGTCAAATTGGCCGATGGGTCTTGTAGCAAAATCACTATGGTGCTACCCGATGGCTTCAGCTTCGACCCTGGCCTTTTGGAACAATGTAACTTTTTTTTTTTTTTTTTTATTTATACCCAAAATTATATTTCGTGTAAATGTAGTCTTCCTGTGAGTTTTGGAATTCATATTTGGCTTAATAGCTTTTAGTTGGTTTCCTTTTATTATTTGGATAGATTTCTTGTATAGTTAGCTGTATTGTATATGATAGCTAGGATTGTTTATTAAATGCAAGACTACTACAGCTATTTTGCTGGTGAAATTCATATATGGCTTAATAGCTTTGAGTTAGTTTCCGTCTATTCTTTAGAAGGATTTCTTATATAATTTGTATTTCTAGTATAGTTAGTTGTATTAAACATAATTACCAGGCCAGTTTGTTAGATAAAAGACTATTAAGAGTTACTTTGCAGGTGAAATTCGTAGATGGCTTAATAGTTTTTTGGTTTCCAACTTTCTCTCTCTCTCTCTCTCTCTCTCTCTCTCTCTCTCTGGCGGAAGTAGCATTATGAGCATTTTGATTGCAGTTTTCTTTAAAGTTGTATTGAAAAACTGTAGCTACTTAAATAAAAATTACTGTAAAACATTTGTGTTGGGGAATTAAAATTCCATAAGCGTTCGCATTGGGATTACTTGAAGCATTAAGGACTGTCCACACGAGTGGGCCTGATTGGCGTGTTCCTGGGTCGACGGACAAAACCCGTGAATGTTGTCCACACTGGCGAGTCGATGGAGAAGTGGACGCGCCAGGCCCCGATGATGCCAGTAGTGTGTTCAGTGAGGTACGATAAACATGGGGCCTATTGTGTAGCATGATAATTGCTTTGTTAGTGATGAAAAGAAAAAAGAAAAAGAAAAGAGTTTGGTGCATAGAATGGTTCAGTTAAAGAAATGTATATAGCAGCTACATAACAATACTACAGGAACTACATGATGACCATGAAGAAGATTTCATTGATTATTTGAGAATAAGTGTAAGCACGTTTTATACTTCATTAGAAAATCTGGAGCCATACATTAGGAAATGCATACGCACAGACATATATATATATATATATATATATATATATATATATATATATATATATATATATATATATATATATATATATATATGTGGTTTGCATAAATATAAGCAAGTAATGCTTCAAGTAATCACATTGCGAACGCTTATGATATTTGAATTCCCCAACACAAAAAATTTGCAGTAATTTTTATCTAAGTTGCTACTTGTAGTTCCTGTAGTATCGTTATATGGGGGCCATATATATTTCTTTTGCATAGCCATTTTTTTTTACACCAAATTCCCTTCTTTTTTCATCACACACAAAACCATTAGCATACTACACAATATCTTCTTCTTTGCAGTAGGCACCATGTTTATCTACTACACTGAACCCAATAGTGGTTTCGTTGGGCACGCCCACCTCTCCATCGACTCGCCCATGTGGACAACATTCACGGGTATGCCCGCCAGAATTTGCCTGTCAACCCCGGAACACGACGATCAGGCCCGCTTGTGTGGACAGGCCTTTAGTGAGAAGGAGGACCGGAGAAAGAGCTAGGGAGAGCTATGAAAGAGTTACTAGAAAGTAAGGGAATTATCATTCAGAAATTGCCAGTCTACGCAAGATAGAGGGAAATTTTACATATTGTATTGGGATACTCAATGTGCTGTTTATGACCCTTTTATGGGAGTGTACTAAGCAGCTAATATTGAATTTAAATGTAGTGACAACTGCATACGATTAATGACAATATTAAGTTCTTTGTTATGTTTCTTTTTTTTTTTCGAAATAGGAATATAAAATAAACGAGAAATTTCAGAAAACTATATTTTATGAAAGTATTGGGAGGCAGACAGACTACTATATCCAAAGGTTACCATCTTACCTTCAGAAATTTATTTAATTATACTATTATACAGATTCTAAAAACAAAAGAATAATAACGATAGATCTTTAGAATATAAAAAAATAACATCATGGTGCATCATCTGTGCATTTAATGGTTAGCGTCTGTGTGCTTTCACCACCGGGCTTGCTGGATATAGCTATAAGAATAAGCCTTCTGCGTTATGCATGAAATATCAAAGGGGCTGATGCAATACTTTATAGTGCAATTGTGCATAATTTTATGATTGGAATATAGACCAAAGGTACGCTGTCCGCCTTACATCAGACAGTGAATTCGAAAACATTATAAAGTAAAGAACACAACAACAGTATAATGTACAATTGTAATGCCAGAGCCTGACGACCAAAAACCTAGATTATAGTTTTGAGTTAAAGAAAAAGCTTAAATTTAGCCATTTAGATGCCCATTGGCCATTATAAATAGGTCATAGGATAATTTACAAGAAAATTACATGCAGTAAACCCTTTAGGGCAAGTTTTGTAAAAACAACGGCTGCTTTAGTTGCATTGATCTTGTCCTCTGTCATCTCAATGGCTCTGATTGTCTTTAATTTAGAATCACTGTATTCCGCCAGTAATTGGGCATAAGTTATCCTTCATGGTGGTTAGTCAAATTCAGGAATAAGCGACAAATCAAGGTTTTAATGTAAAGTTTACAAGTATGGTAAAATTTAAAATTCTGGTAAAAAATACAGTAAGCAGCTACACATTTCGGGAGTGTTGTCTCGCATCCTCAGGCTGGAGTAGAATGGAGGAAACGATGGTGGCTACATTCTTAAATATGGTAATTCTGGATTAAGCTGATACATCGACCAGATGATTACGCGAGATACATAGACAATAATTTCGTCATGGCCCCTTCAATCCAGGACATCGTAACTCTTTGCAGGATGTTTGAGGAGTGCAGTTTCCTGAGTTACTCTGGAGCATAGCAACAATGGACTGCTATCCTTCCTGGATGTCCTCATTTCTCCTAACCCAACCGGATTATACTAAGCCCACCAATCTCGGCTTATGCTTTAATGGAGACAGTGAATGCCCTGCCAGGTACAAGTCCTCTACCATCAAAACCTACATCTGCAGAGCCCTCTCTCGTTGCTCCTCTTGGGCTGTCACACTTCAAGAACTTAACCGCATCACCCAGTTCCTGGTGAACAATGACTGCTCTAACAAGCAATTAAGCCGAGAGATCAAGCAAGCCATGGACACCTGGTACAAGAGTGAACAACCGAAGAAGAACACCACCACCACCATCAGCCTCTACTATAAATGGTTTATGCACAATGACTACCAAAAGGATGAAAAAACCATGAGGGATATCATTAAGAGCCACGTCTCCCCAGTAAATAAGAACACTAGTTACTATCAATCCACCAAGATGAGGTCCCTCATCATGAGAAATGATCCAGCCCGCCGACACAGGACTTCCTTAGACAGTCCAATGCGGCCAATACCTACTTATGTCCTGTTCCGGGATGCTCTGAAAGTTACATAGGAATGACCACCATATGTCTGTCGAAGAGACTGTCCTATCACGTTCAGCAAGGTGCCATAAGAGTTCACACCTTCCACATGCACAACAACATTAAATGTGAGGATATCACCAAGAACACAAAGATCATTGGCCATGCTTCAGACACCAGGAGACTTAGAATACGCGAAGCTCTCTTCATACAGCGAGAGAAACCATCGCTTAACAGTACCCAGGATATGTTCCTTCTCCTTTCCTGCTGTAGGAACAACATACCTAGAAGGAACCCTACCAATCATGACATCTCCAATCAAGGCAACCTTACCGACCAAGACACCTCCAATCAAGACAGCTCTTACCAGAGTCTGGACAGCCTGCCTATTATGAATACTTTCTTGACGAGCACTTCCACCAATAAGAGCTGAGCTGTTACATAGTAAGATGGTGACTCATCACCTATGAGAAGTCACCACCCCGCTGACGTCACTACTCGTTCAGCCCATGACGCCTGAGGTGGCCCATGTAAATTTGCAGCCACTCCGTTTAAACAAGAATTACCATAATTAAGGACGTAGGTAGCATCGCTTCCATCATTCTACCCCAGCCTGAGGAAGGGAGACGAGACTCCCGAAACGAGTAGCGGCTTACTGTATTCTTTTTACCTGAATTTTAAATTTTACCTGACTTGTAAACTTTGTATTAAAACCAAGACTAGTCACTTATTCATGAATTCAACTAGCAATAATTAAGGATGACCTTTGCTCCATTACTGGTGGAATGCAGTATTCCTGAAAAGAAGATAATCAGAGCCATTGAGAAGACAGACTACAAGATTAATGCAACTGAGACAGCCAGTCTGGAGAGG
>NC_090730.1:102236961-102241961 GCF_036898095.1 Palaemon carinicauda
AATGAACAGTAATTTAACATTTTTTTATTAGAATTAGCACAAAAGATAGGTGGAAAAGTTCCTAAACAAGATCAATGAAAACAATCAGAAAAAATAAAAAACTCAATAAAGAAAAGATTAGAAATGAGAGTGAAATCCAAGGCTGATAAAATAGAATTAGCAAAAGTATCCAAAGCAATAAACAAACTAAAAACAAAAGACATTCGTTAATACATTCAGACCAAAATTGAGGAAACACTAAAGAAAGGAAGAAGCATCAAATTGATGACAAGAAGACTTTGAACAGGGGGCAAAATGTTGTTTGCTTTAAAATAGGAACATGGAAATATTATCAACAAAATAGATTGAGTGATAAAAATGGCAGAGGATTTCTAGACAATGCTAAACAGCACTGGTATAAGAAATGACTTTTCCAATAAAATGAATGAAACACATGCGCCGGCACCAAAGCTAACCATGGAATTAAAAAAAAAACATTAAAAGGCATGAAAAGTGCCAAAGCAGTAGAATGGCTTAAAAATAGATTTGATAATAGATAAAGGAGATTTCATAGTAGTAAAACTCACTGAATTTAATTAAAATTTTTGCAAGAATGCTCTGTACCATAGTTTGGGAAAACATTATCGTTATACTAATTAAAAAAATGGAGACACAAAAGACATGAAAAACTACCGTCAAATAAGTTTAACAACAGTAATATATAGAATATTTAGAAAGATTATATTAAGCCAAATAGAAAGACAGATAGATTTAATCAACCATTGAATCAAGAGAGCAGGAAGGCATTAGAAGCCGGTATTCAACAACTGACTATATCCATATAATTAACCAGCTAATGGAAAACCAACAAGCATATAGACTATGTGAAAACTTTTGATTCTGTCACACTTCATCAGTAAGGAAAGTACTTCGAAGACAAGGATTAGATGAATCTAATGTCAGAATACTTGAAGATGTCTATACGGGACATACAGCAATCCTAAAAATAGATAAAGATAGTGAGAAAATTCCAATTGAGAAAAGAATTAGACAAGGAGACCCCGGTAATCCAAAATTATTCACATTGTGCAGAAGAAGTTTTTAAGAATTTTGATTTGATTTGTTGGATTTAACATTGAGATTTGTAGATGACATGGTTCTATTTAATGAATCATAGGACGACTTGTAAAAGTTGATATAAGATTTGAATAGAGAAAGCAGGAAGGTGGGACTATAAATGCATATGAGAAAAACTAAGATAATGTTTAATGAAAATGCAGACACAACAAGTAAGAGTTATGAACAAAACTGTAGAGATTGTTAATGTATATTTATACTTAGGATAGACAATAAGTGTTTCCCAGGACATTAGGTCGAGATAAAAAGAAAAAGAAATGATAAGTATAAGATGGAGAGGTTTGGGTAAACCAAATGAGATTATGAAAATAAAAATCCACTTTCTCCTAAAATGGAAAGTATTTAATCAGATTGTTCTACCAGTATTAACTTATGCATCAGAAATTTGGAACCTTACTAAATCCTTAGAACATATTTACACAAGCTAGTTCCAATAAGAGACAGAAAAGGAGCAACAGGGATACGAGAGCAAACCAATGTAAAGGATACTCTGACTACATGCAAGAGGAAGAAATGGAAATAGCCAATACATAAACGGAGGAGGGCAGATAATAGATGGAGATTAAGAGTACCAGAATGGGGTTCTAGAAATTGCAAACAAAGCAGGGGAAGGAAGAGAAGACGATGGAATTATGAGCTAAGAAAATTTTCATGTATAGACTGGGACAGAAGGACAAAAAAAAGAGACGTGAGTGGAACGTTATGTCTGAGACATTTGCCCTGGAGTGGACTAGCAACGGCTGATAATGATATATATATATATATATATATATATATATATATATATATATATATATATATACATTTATATATATATATATATATATATATATATATATATATATATATATATATATATATATATACATATATATTTATGTATATATATATATATATGTATATATTGTACCAACCGTGTTTCACACAATTGTACATAATTCCTTTTGTATATATTATGCTTGTATCTTCGCTCTTCCCTCGCACTAAAACGAACATGAAAATTCATGTCTGGTTTTTCCTCTGTAATATTGTCTGTCTTGTGAACTTGTTATGTCCTGTTGCCTTGAGGTTTTGTATATAAGGAGAATGTTCTACAATAATATATCTCAGTCGTTTCCAACCTGCCTTTGAGTTCAGAGCCTTACTAGGCGCCGTCACATTGGTGACCCCGGAAGTCGACTCGCTCCCACTGCCTTCCACCCCCACCTCCCTCGCCCCTCCATCGTTGGTACTATGACGGAGACGGACACTACAGCAGTTGGCGCCGCGGCCGCCCCATTGAAACTTTCACCGTTCGCCAGCAGAGAAGCGTTTGCTTGGTTTCAACGCGCTGAAGTCCACTTTCATATCAGGGGCGTGACTCGCTCAACCACCAAAGCGGATTATGTTCTCGCGGCGATACCCGAGGACACCTTCCCAGAAATATCCGTGGCTTTGTGAACAAGGAGACACCCCAATAGCATATGACGTCCTCAAAACATACCTTCTGCAGCAGTACTCGCCGTCGCCAGCCGCCCGTATAGCAAAGCTTTTTCAGCTCTCGCAACAACCATTGGGGGACCAAAGGGCTTCGCTTGCCCTCAGGGAAATGACCAGTATCGCTCGCCTTCAACCTGCCGCAGACGGCTCTCCTCATGAGGTGAACCTACTCCGTGCCCTTTGGATACGCCGTTTACCTGAACCTGTACGCGCTGCCATACCCGATGTCGATAGTTTACCCATAAAGGACTTGATGACCAAAGCCGACGCCCTTATGGACAGCCACTTCAAGACCTCCATCAACGCCTCCACCCCTGACGACGAGGATGCCTATTCAACGTCAACCGAAGCTGACATGAATGCCGTAGGACATACTCGCCTACCCCGTGACGTGCCGAAGCGGCGACAAAGCCGCCCACCACCCACCAATCGCTTGCGCCCCAACGAACGACTTCTACAGCCACTTACTACCTCCCATCCGCCGCAGTTTTGCTACTACCACTTCAGATTCGGGTCAACCGCGAAGAAATGTGCCAAAGATTGTCAGTGGCCAAAAAACGTGTAAGTAGGCCATCGCTTGTGGCGGTGGCCTCCCATGTTTCTAATCTTTTCTTTTTACAGGATGCAGGAACGGGTGTGCGATTTTTGGTAGACACGGGTGCTTGTCGTTCTCTTTTGCCAAGGAAACTCTTCAAGGCACAACGTAGTCTGTCTACATCTGCCGACGTCCGCTTGGTAGCTGCCAACAGATCTGCGATACCCACCTACGGTTACGAGAACCACACAGTATCGTTCGGAAACGGTAAATTCAATTGGAAGTTTCTCGTTGCTGACGTCACAATGCCAATCCTCGGTGTGGATTTCCTCTCTCATTTCCACCTTCTGGTCGATGTCGCCCACCGACGATTGGTCAACGCAGACTCGTACTTGTTGACACCTCTTCAACCCGCCCCCTGTAACCTCGCTCTCCACATCAGCGCACCTACGGATGCCTACGCCCACCTCCTCACGTCATACTCGGAAGTTTTCCGTCCAGAACTTCGCCAAACGCCCACGGTTCCTGCCAAGCACGGTATTTATCACCATATCAAGACGACGGGACCCCCAGTCTTCGCAAAATTCAGACGTCTGGCACCGGAACGATTGGCAGCCGCCAAACAGACGTTTGCCGAAATGGAGAAAATGGGCCTTTGCCAAAAGGCCTCCAGCCCATGGTCGTCACCCTTACACATCGTTCTGAAGAAAGACGGCTCCCTCCGTCCGTGCGGGGATTACAGGCGCCTGAACATGCAAACAAAACCGGATCACTACCCCCTCCCAAACATTGCCGATGTAACCTCCTACCTGCACAAAGCGAAGGTTTTCTCTACGCTCGACCTCCTGAAGGGGTATTATCAGGTGCCTATGAACCCAGAAGACATCCCCAAGACTGCCATCACCACTCCGTTTGGCACATACACCTTCAATTACTCCTGTTTTGGCCTTCGTAATGCTGGGGCAACGTTTCAACGTCTCATGGATGGCATCTTAGGGGACCTCCCTTTCTGTGTATGTTATGTGGACGACATACTTGTGTTCTCCTCCTCAAAAGAGGAACACCTCCGTCGCCTGCGCATCGTGCTCGACCGCCTGCAACAAAACGGCCTTGTAGTCCGGTACGACAAGTGTACCTTTGTCGCCAACGAAGTGTCGTTCTTAGGGCACCGTATCACTCCTGAAGGAGTCCATCCCCTCCCTGAGAAGGTAGCAGCCGTTCAGAATTTCCCCGCACCCTCGACCGTCAAAGCTCTGCAGGAATTCTTGGGCATGATCAACTATTATCACCGTTTTCTGCCAGCCATTGCCGCCACTCTTGCTCCCCTCTACGCCTCCCTCAAGGGCAAGCCAAAGGACCTGAAGTGGGGTCCCCTTCAAGAAGCAGCCATCTGCAATGCAAAGAAGGCCCTATCAACCGCTGCGGCTCTCACTTTTCCTATCCCACACGCCCCTCTCCTTCTCTCCACCGATGCCAGCGACGTCGCTATTGGTGCAGTACTCGAGCAGGTGGTCAAAGGCTCGCCCCGCCCATTGGCCTTCTTCAGCAGAAAACTGTCCAAGGCAGAATGGGTTATTCTACCTTCGATCGAGAATTGCTGGCGGTGCACTTGGCTGTCCGTCACTTTCGCCATTTCTTAGAAGGTACGCCCTTCGTCATTCGCACAGACCACATGCCTCTGGTGCACGCCTTCACTCGACAGTCTGACGCCTGGTCCGCCCGTCAACGCCGACATCTCTCTGCCGTGGCTGAATACAATTGCACCCTCCAATACGTCCCTGGGAAAATGAATCCCGTTGCCGATGCCCTGTCAAGAAACACGTTGGCTGCCGTTCAACTGGGATTGGATTACAACGCCCTGGCTGAAGCC
>NC_090730.1:102246961-102269461 GCF_036898095.1 Palaemon carinicauda
ACTCATGTAACCTTGCTGCGTAAATGGCTTGAATCTTGATCCAAAATAGATAGGGTAACTTGGATCATGAGGAGACAGCATATATCGCATATTCTCGACAATAACATACCTATGAAATTAGAAACGTTGGTTTCATTAACGCATACAGAAGAAAAGATAATAGATATCCAGACTAGCATAATTTATATGAAAAAATGGCTGGATAGATGTGATGCTTTGCATCCCATATTTCTATTAATTTTCATTCAATTCAAGTTGAGGCGAAACAAAAATATAAATGTTAATTCTTTATTGTAACTGATTACGAAAACAAAAGAATCACGTTAAAATAAATGTAAATATTAAGATAAGCTCATAATATGTTATAAGTCTTTTGCATTAGCATGAAATGGCTTCTACTGCAATAGCTCATCTATTTCCCATTTTTTTTTTGCTTAACAAAGCTTGCCTCATCTTATTGCACTCCCTTCTCCAGTATGCAAAAGTAGTACTGGAGACACCGCTTGACTCTCATCATTCAAATCACTCACATTTTGTCGGAATAGAATCTAAATCACAAACTTGAAACGATTTCACGAGACCCAATTTCTCTGCGTGGTTATTGTATATTTGTATAAAGTTAACTTTTTACAGCCTGAAATTTGGCGAATCTTCGAGAGATTTTGAATATCTTTTAGACTCGAAATTTACACGCTATAATCTACGAGTCCGAGAAACCCATGTAGCTAATATATCACATTTAAAATTTCTCAGTTTATTGTAAATATGAAAGAAAATTGAATTATGTTTGGGTTTATATTTGTAATTCTTCAAAGAAATAGTATAATTTGAATAACCAAATGACTAAGTTCAAGGAAAGTATTTCTCGATGGTCAAGTTCATTGATTTATAAAAAAATGTATTCCACAAAATAGTAAAACCTTAACAGTTTTTATGCTCTTCACAAAACCATTTAATTTGAGCACCAATGCAGATACATTCATATTTCATCTTTCTTTTTACAATTATGACGAGTATCCAAGATTGACAATGAGGATGTAAGGCTCCAGTCAAAGGAATACAGGTGACTTTGTTGCTGTCATCCAATAGTGAGATGTATAAAGTGATTGAAGCTGCTCGCCAACAAGCTATGGCTCTTTGGAGTTGCCATGTTCTTCCTGTCAACCCATAACAGCCACAAGCAACAGGGGCTTCACCTTTCAGTCAACCACCGGTACAGCCAGTACCGCAGCCTCAGATGTAGCCCCCACCACAGGCTGTACTTCCTCCGCCAACACAACCCATGGTAGGCGTCTCCACCTCAGATGCCACTTCCGAGTCACTCAACTTACCCAATGGACGACCTTTAAAATACTTCATCCACTACCTCCTATGCCTCCGCACATGGCACTTACCACTCCTGTAATAATGCAGCAGATTATGCAGTATAAGTCCTTTTTAGGTCATTCACAGGAATCTCCTTACAATATGAACAATCAACTTTAGAATAATGATTCACAAACCAGTATGACTAAAGAGGACAAGGAGAAGTCATCTTATGATTCAGTATTTCTTCCAAGGCGATACAGCAAGACTACCGATGGCCGTCCTAATCGTTGCCGAAGAACTAGATTGAGACCCGGATCATGGTCAAGATCACATGATCGAGACAATCTCCGCCATAGAACTCGATCGAGGTCACGTAGATGTGATGGCAGTAGTCGTAGTTATTGTAGAAATAGAAGCAAGGACCGTAATTGTTTTAGGGACAAGACTAGGGATCGTAATGGTGTTAGGAATAGTGATAGGGATAGAGACTGTAGTAGTAGAATTAGCCGTTCTAGTCAAGGCATCAATAACACTTCTCCAAGTAATGATATGCAGAGTAAAGGGTAGAAGTTATAAGAAGGTTAGGCAGAATACAACGACTTGGTGACATTACAAGAATTAGCATTAAGGAACCTTTGCGAAGTAGTCTTGCTGAACCATTTAGGAATTCACCCTTACAGACACCTCCTGGCCCTGTTCCTCCTCCAGCCTCACTTACTTTTGTTGTAAATCCACAACTCTCTTCTGATTCTCCACTAGTCAACCTAGTTGGGTAAAAGAATTAGCGGATGATGGCGAAGTTTGCGCATGGGTCCTTCTGTGCCACCTGAAGGAGGAGGAGGAGGAGGAGGGCGAGGGAAGGGAGAAAAGAAGGTAGATGAGTAAAAGCAGCACTTTTGGAGACAGGAGTGAGAGGGGAATGAAGTGCTTCTGCAAGTTGAATAGTAAAATGCCGAAGTTTTGGGGATTCGTATGGTTTGCAGAAAGAAAGATCGGAGATGAGAGAGAGAGAGAGAGAGAGAGAGAGAGAGAGAGAGAGAGAGAGAGAGGGAGAGGTGTGGGACAAAACTTCGTAGGGGAGAGGATGCTTGGCTTAGAGATAAGACGAAGGAAGCGTGGGATGCTGTGAAAGGAGGAGCAAGATTACGAGAATTTAATCGTATGAGACTTCTAAGAAAAAGAAAATAAATATAAATTAAACACAATGATTTTGAAATCTTGAGGGTTGGAAGTTGGAATATATAAGGTAATCTCTCTCTCTCTCTCTGTCTCTTTCTCTCTCTCTCTTTATATATATATATATATATATATATATATATATATATATATATATATATATATATATATATATATATATATATATATATATATATATATATATATATTCTTACAAAGCTGGTCTAGTTTAGAGTAAAATACAGTAGTTTATTCATGTATTTTACTTGTGGATTGAAGAGGTGAATAGCCAGCTCTTAAGATGAGTTTCTCTCATGTAAGTATACGTTTATTATGTAAATTACATAAGCCTTTAGTCGTAAATTTCATTGTATTCTTCATTCAAGCCAGTATATGTAACTTTACGTTGATTTAAAGTATTAACTTTTTATTTCGCGTATTCTGTTACAAAGGCTTACGTAACTGTTTGAGAGTGTTATGTGATTCGTGTGAGATAGGAACAAGGGCTTATTTAATGTTCTATTATATTTTTATGAGGAATTGCGTCAAGTTTGTGAGAATATACGCAGTTCTTATATGCCATATACTTTGGTAGATTCCAGAAAATCCGAGAACAGTGGGTGGGTGGAGCTGGTTGGGGAGGGTTGCCGTGAGCAGGGTCGGTTCTCCTGTTTGATACGTGATAGTTGGAAACTCTGGCGTCACTGTTAGGCCAACCTACCACGCTTCCCAGATCTTTTGGAATCTTCTGGAAGTAGCTAAATTTCATGTAAGGCAACCCCAAGGTTGCATAGATAAGATAGAGAATCCCAGCCTTAAGCCATAGCTATCTCCCCCTCTCTCTATCATACGCATCTCAGGATATTGTTTTAAAAGCATTCAGTGACATATCAAAGTTTTGGTATAACGTGTTTTTGTAAACATGGTGAATATTTATAAAAATTCTCTTGGAAACTGGCCCTGTAATAATGTGATCGTTATCTAGTTAACTATATTCATAGAGTGTTAAGACTAATTAAATAGTGAGTAAAATATAATTTCAAGTGAAACAAGTGTTTGTATAATTTTCATAAGTATTATTTCTTTTGTCTTAGACTAAGGTTTAGACAGATATAATATTTCAAGTCAAGTGATTATATAATTTTCAGATCATAACATTTTTGTCTTAATCTAAGTTTTGTTCAGACTTAATATTTCGAGTGATTTATTTGTTTCATGTAAATTCTTTTCAAAGTGTTGTAATCTATAAGGAATATATTAATTTCTTTAAAGAGTGTATTATTCCAGTCACCAGTGTTTAGATTAGTATTCGCTCATACCCTGGTAAAGAATCGTAGTAAGAGTTTGTTTGTATAGATCGTAAGAATAATTACCCAGTTTTGTTTTGATTGTATTTGAAAGACCTTTGGATATTCAGTGTTTTATATATTGCTACCTGGGAGTTATATAATTGTCTCAGAGTTCGGATATTAATATTTCAAAGTGTAACAGATTTAATCTAAAAACACATTTGTATTTGGAACTCGAGAGGTTGTATAGCTTGCCAATCGTGATATATATTATATCATATATTTGGTTCCCAGACATGGGACCCTCTTATAATATATATATATATATATATATATATATATATATATATATATATATATATATATATATATATATATGTATATATATATATATATATATATATATATATATATATATATATATATGGCTTTAAAGGTATCATGAAAAGGTAGAAAGAAATGAGTTTTTTGCCAATCCTCTTCTATATAGTTGTCCAATCTCCCCTGTAAAAGTAACAGCTCTACCCTTTCACGATACCCATAAAACCAGGAATTTGCCAGCACACGGTCGTATATATATATATATATATATATGTGTGTGTGTATATGTGTGTATATATATAATATATATATATATATATATATATATATATATATATATATATATATACATATATATATATTTATATATATATATATATATATATATATGTGTATATATATATATATATATGTATATATATATTTATGAATATATATATATATATATATATATATATATATATATATATATATATATATATATATATATGTATATATATATATATATATATATATATATATATATATATATATATATATATAAATTTCTACCTCATACTTGGGATCGAACGCAAGCCCCTTCTAATGAAAGGCCTGGGCGAAACCAACCATGCCATGAGAGGCCATAAAAGATATCGGAACCTGACGCTACCCAGCTGTCCGAGGATTTACCTGGCGAGACATCAGTCTCTTACCAGCGAGTTTTACCCGATATCCCGGCCCACCACGTGACACAATTGGTAGTAATTCATTCAAATTACCCCTAATGAGTTAATATGGATAAATATCAACACAACATCGTGTTCAAATAGAAATAAATTTCTACCTCATACTTGGGATCGAACGCTAGCCCCTTCCAATGAAAGGCCAGGTCGAAACCAACCATGCCACGAGAGGCCATAAAAGATATCAAAACCTGACGCTACCCAGCTGTCCGAGGATTTACCTGGCGAGACATCAGTCTCTTACCAGCGAGTTTTACCCGATATCCCGGCCCACCACGTGACACAATTGGTAGTAATTCATTCAAGTTACCCCTAATGAGTCAATATGGATAAATATCAACACAACATCGTGTTCAAATAGAAATAAATTTCTACCTCATACTTGGGATCGAACGCTAGCCCCTTCTAATGAAAGGCCAGGTCGAAACCAACCATGCCACGAGAGGCTATGAAAGATATCGGAACCTGACGCTACCCAGCTGTCCGAGGATTTATCTGGCGAGACATCAGTCTCTTACCAGCGAGTTTTACCCAATATCCCGGCCCACCACGTGACACAATTGGTAGTAATTCATTCAAATTACCCCTAATGAGTCAATATGGATAAATATCAACACAACATCATGTTCAAATAGAAATAAATTTCTACCTCATACTTGGGATCGAACGCTAGCCCCTTCTAATGAAAGGCCAGGTCGAAACCAACCATGCCACGAGAGGCCATAAAAGATATCGGAACCTGACGCTACCCAGCTGTCCGAGGATTTACCTGGCGAGACATCAGTCTCTTACCAGCGAGTTTTACCCGATATCCCGGCCCACCACGTGACAAAATTGGTAGTAATTCATTCAAATTACCCCTAATGAGTCAATATGGATAAATATCAACACAACATCGTGTTCAAATAGAAATAAATTTCTACTTCATACATGGGATCGAACGCTAGCCCCTTCTAATGAAAGGCCAGGTCGAAACCAACCATGCCACGAGAGGCCATAAAAGATATCGGAACCTGACGCTACCCAGCTGTCCGAGGATTTACCTGGCAAGACATCAGTCTCTTACCAGCGAGTTTTACCCGATATTCCGGCCCACCATGGCACACAATTGGTAGTAATTCATTCAAATTACCCCTAATGAGTCAATATGGATAAATATCAACACAACATCGTGTTCAAATAGAAATAAATTTCTATCTCATACTTGGGATCGAACGCTAGCCCCTTTTAATGAAAGGCCAGGTCGAAACCAGCTATGACACGAGAGGCCATGAAAGATATCGAACCTGACGCTACCCAGCTGTCCGAGGATTTACCTGGCGAGACATCAGTCTCTTACCAGCGAGTTTTACCCGATATCCCGGCCCACTACGTGACACAATTGGTAGTAATTCATTCAAATTACCCCTAATGAGTCAATATGGATAAATATCAACACAACATCGTGTTCAAATAGAAATAAATTTCTACCTCATACTTGGGATCGAAGGGGCTAGCGTTCGATCCCAAGTATGAGGTAGAAATTTATTTCTATTTGAACACGATGTTGTGTTGATATTTATCCATATTGACTCATTAGGGGTAATTTGAATGAATTACTACCAATTGTGTCACGTGGTGGGCCGGGATATTGGGTAAAACTCGCTGGTAAGAGACTGATGTCTCGCCAGGTAAATCCTCGGACAGCTGGGTAGCGTCAGGTTTTGATATCTTTTATGGCCTCTCGTGGCATGGTTGGTTTCGACCTGGCCTTTCATTAGAAGGGGCTAGCGTTCGATCCCAAGTATGAGGTAGAAATTTATTTCTATTTGAACACGATGTTGTGTTGATATTTATCCATATTGACTCATTAGGGGTAATTTGAATGAATTACTACCAATTGTGTCACGTGGTGGGCCGGGATATCGGGTAAAACTCGCTGGTAAGAGACTGATGTCTCGCCAGGTAAATCCTCGGACAGCTGGGTAGCGTCAGGTTCCGATATCTTTTATGGCCTCTCATGGCATGGTTGGTTTCGACCTGGCCTTTCATTGGAAGGGGCTAGCGTTCGATCCCAAGTATGAGATAGAAATTTATTTCTATTTGAACACGATGTTGTGTTGATATTTATCCATATTGACTCATTAGGGGTAATTTGAATGAATTACTACCAATTGTGTCACGTGGTAGGCCGGGATATCGGGTAAAACTCGCTGGTAAGAGACTGATGTCTCGTCAGGTAAATCCTCGGACAGCTGGGTAGCGTTAGGTTCCAATATCTTTTATGGCCTCTCGTGGCATGGTTGGTTTCGACCTGGCCTTTCATTAGAAGGGGCTAGCGTTCGATCCCAAGTATGAGGTAGAAATTCATTTCTATTTGAACACGATGTTGTGTTGATATTTATCCATATATACATATATATATATATATATCTATCTATCTATCTATATATATATACATATATATATATATATATATATATATATATATATATATATATATATATATATATATATATATATATATATATATATATTGTTTGTGCAAGACTTATCCCGAAAATATATTTGTGAATTGCAGATGATGTGTATACCGGAATCAGAATAATTAATTCTCTCTCTCTCTCTCTCTCTCTCTCTCTCTCTCTCTCTCTCTCTCTCTCTCTCTCTCTCTCTCTCTCTTATTCCCCTATTATGATTCAAAACATTTCACGACCTTACTAATGAAAGAATGAATGTAAAACTCTCTTTTTACGAAACCATGATTTGACTAAGAATCCTTGAATTCTCACAGGCGAAATTCAATTGATCTATTATTTCCTTCAAAGAGCCAATTTAATTACCGCGGGTCTATGTAAAGAAACGATCTTAACTTTACTAACTAGATGCCTTTTTCGATAATGCAGTGTTGATGACATATTTTTGTCAGTTAGATTAAACATGAGTTTTCCTAATGTTTTAGTTTTCCTTTTGCTATGTTGTTGACAATTCATTCCACCGATTAGGTTCCTATCTCTCATAATTGGACTGCTTAAGTACTAAGTTTTTATATTTACAACTATTAAAGCTGTCATATCTCAAGGATGGTCAAGGAAAGTGACAACAAAAGGATAAGACTACATTAAAGAATTTGAAGATTTGTCAACACAGAAAGTGATCAATTCGAACCTTCTAACTAATCTTATAAGCCAAAAACAGTTACAGATGTAAATTAGTTTGACTTGTGTATTGGTGGCAACACAACTGGTAGATTATAAATACGTCTTCTAAATGGAACGATATCATATCTGTCTTATCATTTTATTCACCAAAAAATTCAAAGTATGTTTATTGCAAGTCAGTGAAATTAATATCTATTGTACACTAAATAAACATGGAGATTAAAGTAAAAAAAGAATATTTTCGCTATAAAAAGTATTATTCACATAAGGGTACTTGGTATATCTAAGATCGATTAATAGATAAGTATAAATAAGATATAGCAATAAGTATGCATTTAATACATATTCACTTAAGTAAAGATTAGTATGTTATGAGTAAATATTGAGATGATAACTCCATTATTTCTAAAATTTATCAATAAAATACCAACATTCACATGTTAGATGAACGTAAATAAGACTTACGTATCATCATCTCCTTTGAAGAACCAATCGTAGTCCTTAAAATGATGATCATAGACATATTTGAAAGCAGCCCGTGTCTTACCCCAGAGAAAGTGCCGCCCCTCGCTCACATTGAGATTAATGGCTCCTAATGCTGGATCTGCATTCGAAATAAAAATAGATTAGCCAGCCTAATGATTCTCACATCTGTATATTCAGCGAAAATTGACACACATAGATACCATTTTTTTTTAAATTCTCTGTTTACGTATAAAAAATATATATATTAATGAGATCAGTCTACATCTACTGTACTCTCAAAGTGGGAGTGATTGGATCATAAATCAAGGCCAAAGTTACAAAAAAGGTAAAAAACGCATTTTTTGTCATATCGTGGCCAATTTTAATCTAAAATGCATAAAACTATTGTCAAAATATGTATAATTCAATTGACGATCTTGTGATATGTAACATGATAGAGGCGAAGGTATGAGCTCTACCGAGTACCCGGTAAATTGGATTGATAAGATCACTGATTCCTAACGTTTTTTCTACAAATAAAGAGATAAAAGAATGTTAAAAAAATGCGCCTAATATTATCTCTACACTTAAAAATTGAAGAGTTTAATCAGACTAAAAATTCCTTTTATATCTTCTAATAATAGAAAATTAGAATAACAATACTAGTGACTTCTAATTATGTTTAAACATTAAACATTCAAAAGGACGATAGATTAATTAAACAAATATCCCATAGCTCTGCAACTACAAGTATGAGGAAAATAGATAAATGGAATCAATAGTACCTAGTTCTGCGTTTACAAGTAAAATGAAAATAGATTGATGAAACCAATGACTTCTAGTTTTGCATCTGAAAGTAAGATGAAAATAGATTGATAAAACCAATGACTACCAGTTCTGCATCTAAAAGTAAGATGAAAATAGATTGATGAAACCAATGACTTCCAGTTCTGCATCTAAAAGTAAGAGGAAAATAGATTGATGAAACCAATGACTTCTAGTTCTGCATCTAAAAGTAAGATGAAAATAGATTGATAAAACCAATGACTTCCAGTTCTGCATCTAAAAGTAAGATGAAAATAGATTGATGAAACCAATGACTTCTAGTTCTGCATCTAAAAGTAAGATGAAAATGAATTAATGAAACCAATGTCGCCTATTTCTGCATCTAAAAGTAAAATGAAATAGATTAATGAAACCAATGGTACTTAGTTTTGCATCTACAAGTAAAATGAAAATAGCTCAATGAAATAAATGACTCGTAAATCCGCATATACAAGTATATTGAAAATCAGTTAATAAAACCAATAACACCTAGTTTTGCATCTACAAATGAAATTAAAATATATTATTGAAACCAATAACACCTAGTTCTGCATCTAAAAGGAAAATGAAAATATATTATTAAAACCAATAACACCTAGTTCTGCATCTAAAAGTAAAATTAAAATATATTACTGATACCAATAACACCTAGTTTTGCATCTACAAGTAAAATGAAAATACATTATTGAAACCAATAACACCTAGTTCTGCATCTACAAATTTAATGAAAATATATTATTGATACCAATAACACCTAGTTCTGCATCTGCAAGTAAAATGAAAATATATTATTGAAACCAATAACACCTAGTTCTGCATCTAAATGTAAGAGGAAAATATATTATTGAAACCAATAACCCCTAGTTCTGCATCTTATAGTAAAATGAAAATATATTATTGATACCAATAAAACCTAGTTCTGCATCTACAAGTAAAATGAAAATATATTATTGAAACCAATAATGCTTAGTTCTGCATCTACAAGTAAAATGAAAATATTGATACCAATAACACCTAGTTCTGCATCTGGAAGTAAAAGGAAAATATATTAATTAAACCAAAGACTCTAGGTTCTGCATCTACAAGTAAAATGAAAATAGATTAAAGAAACTAATGACTCCTAGTTCTACTTCTACAAATAAAATAGAAATATATTAGTGAATCTGATGACTCTTAGCTCTGCATCTACAAGTAAAATGGAAATATATTAATGAAACCAATGACTCATAGTTCTGCATCTACATGTAAAGTGAAAATAGGTATATGAAACCAAAGGCTCTTTAAAAGTTCTGCATCCAATGTCGCCTATTCCTGCATCTAAAAGTAAGATGAAAATAGATTAATGAAACCAATGTCGCCTATTCCTGCATCTAAAAGTAAAATGAAATAGATTAATGAAACTAAGGACATTTAGAAGTAAAATGAAAATAGCTCAATGAAGTAAATGACTCGTAGTTCTGCATCTACAAGTAAAATGAAAATAGATTAATAAGATCAATAACTCCTAGTTCTGTATCTACAAGTAAAATGAAAATATATCAAAAAGCTAACGAATCCTAGTTCTGTATCTACAAGTAAATTTAAAATAGATTAATGAAACCAATGACTCCTAGTTCTGCATCACAGGTAAGATGAAAATATATTAATGAAACCAATGAAACTTAGCGCTGCAACTACAAATGAAATGAGAAAAGATTAATTAAACCAATGACATCTTATTCTGCATCTACAAGTAAAATGAAAACAGATTAAGGAAACTAATGACTCCCAGTTCTGCATCTACAAAAAGAATTAGAACTAGATTAATGAAACCAATAATTCTTAGTTCTTCATCTATAAGTAAAATTAAATTAGATGAATGAAATCAGGGACTTAGTTCTACATCTACATATAAAATGAAAATAGCTTAATGAAACCAATGACTCCTAGTTCTACATATACAAGTAATATTAAAAGAGATTAATAAAACCAATGACTCCTGGTTCTGTATCTACAAGCAAAATGTACAAAGGATTAATGAAACTAATGTCTCCTAGTTTGGCATCTACAAGTAAAATGAAAATATATTAAAAAAGCTAATGACTCCTAGTTCTGTATCTACAAGTAAAATGAAACTAGATTAATGTAACCAATGACTTTATAGATTAATGAAACCAATGACTCCTAGTTCTGTATCTACAAGTTAAATGAAAATAGATTAATGAAAGCCGGGGATCCTAGTTTTGCATCATAGGTAAGATAAAAATAAATTAATGAAACCAATGACACCTAGTTCTACATCCACTATTAAACTGAAAATAAATTAATGAAAACAATGACACCTGGCTTTGCCGCTACAAGTTAAATGAAAATATAAAATCGAAACCATTGACTCTTTTTCCTGCATCTACAAGAAGAATTAAAACAGATTGATAAAACCAATGACTCCTAGTTCTGCATCTACAAGTAAGATGAAAATAGATGAATAAAACCACTGACTCCTAGTATTGCATCTGCAAGTAAAATGAAAACAGATTTATGAAACCAATGACCTCCAGTTCTGAATCTACAAGTATAATGAAAATAGGTCAATGAAACCAATGGATCTTAGTTCTGCATCTACAAGTAATATGAAATTAGATTAATGAAATCTATGACACCTAGTTCTGCTTCTACACATAAAATGAAAATAGATTAACGAAACTAATGACTTCTTGCTCTGCATCTGCAAGTAAAATGAAAATAAATTATTGAAGCCAATGACTCCTAGTTTAGCATCTACAATTAAGAGGAAAATAGATTAATGAAACCAATGACTACTAGTTCGGCCTTTACACGTAAACTGAAAATAGATTAATGAAACTAATGTCTGCTAGTTCTGTATTTACAAGTAAAACCAAAATAGATTAATGAAACTAATGGCTTCTAGTTTTCCTTCTACCAATAAATTGTAAGAATATCAAAGAAACCAAGACTCCTAGTTCTGCATCTACAAGTAAGGTAAAGATTGATTAAGGAAACCAGCGACTCCTAGTTCTGCATCAACAAGTAATATGAAATTCAATGAATGAAATCACTGATACTTAGTTCTACATCTACAAGTAAAACGGAAATAGACTAATGCAAATATTGCCAACTAATTCTGTATCTACAACTAAAATGAAAAAAGATTAAGAAAACCAATGGCTCCTAGTTTTGCATCTATAAGTAAAATGAAAATATATCAATGAAGCCATTAACTTCTAGTTCTGCATCTACAAGTAGAATTAATATAGAATAATGAAACCATTGACTTCTACTTTTGTATACACAGGTAAAAAGAAAATATATTAATGAAACCAATGATACTTAGTTCTGCAGCTAAAAATAAAATGAAAGTAGATCAATGAAACCAATCACTTCTAGTTCTGCATCCAAATGCAAATGGAATATAGTTTAATGGAACCAATGACTCCTTTTTACTGCATCTACAGGTAATAGGGAAATAGATTAATAAATCCAATGACTCCTAGTTTTGCATCTACAAGATAAAACGAAAATAGATTAAAAAAACCAATGACTCTTAGTTCTGCATCTGCAAATAAAATGAAATCGATTAAAGAAACTAATGACTCCTAATTCTGCATCTATAAGTAAAATGAAAATTGACTATTAAAAACTAATGATTCCTAGTTTTGCATCTATAAGTAATATGTATATAGATTAGAGAATCCAATGACTCCTAGTTTTGCATTTACAAGTGAAATGAAAATGGATTAAAGAAACCAAT
The DNA here is from genome assembly GCF_036898095.1 of Palaemon carinicauda. Classification (NCBI taxonomy): domain Eukaryota; kingdom Metazoa; phylum Arthropoda; class Malacostraca; order Decapoda; family Palaemonidae; genus Palaemon; species Palaemon carinicauda. Next base: position 102,259,959 of record NC_090730.1, read on the forward strand.
GCCTCCTAGTTCTGCATATAGAAGTAAAATAAAAACCGATTAATGAAACCAATGGTTCCTAGTTCTGCATCTAAGAGTAAAATGAAAATAGATTAAAGGAACCAAACACTCCTAGTTCGGTATCTACTAATAAAATGAAAATAGATTAAAGATGTCAATGTCTCCTAGTTCTGCATCTATAAGTAGAATGCAAATAGATTAAAGAAACCAATGACTCATAGTTCTGCCTTTACAAGAAAAAGGAAAATAGATGAATGAAACCAATGTCTTCTAGTTCTGCATCTACAAGTAAAATGAAAATAGATCGATAAAAACAGTGAGACCTAGTTCTATATCCCCAAAGATTAATAAAACGAATGACTCCTAATTCTGCATCTGCAATAAAAGTGAAAATATAGTAATAAAAACAATGACTCCTAGTTCTGCATCTGCAAGTAAAATTAAAATTGATTAATGAAACCAATGACTTCTAGTTCTGCATCCAAATGTAAAAGGAAAAAATGATCAATAAAACCAATGGCTCGTATTTATTGCATTGCATCAACAAGTAATAGGAAAATAGATTAATGAAACCAATTTTTCCTAGTTCTGCATGTACAAGTAAAATGAAAAATAGATTAATGAAACCGATTAATCCTGGTTCTACATATACAAGTGAAATGTAACATCTAGTTTTGTATCAACAAAGATTAATATAACCACACTCGTAGTTTTGTATCTACAAATAAGATGAAAATATATTAATGAAAGCAATGACTACCAGCTCTGCATCTATAAGTAAAGTGAAAATATTGTAATGAAACCAATGACCCCTACTTCTGCCTCTACAAGTAAAATGAAAATAGATTAATGAATCAAATTTGTCCTATTTTCGTATCTACAAGTAAAATAGATTAATGAAACTCCTAGCTTTGGATCTACAAGTAAAAGGAAAATAGATTCATGAAACCAGTGACACCTATTTCTGTATCAACAAAGATTAATGAAACCAATGACCCCTAATTCTGTATCTTCAAGGAAAATAAAAATGTATTAATGAAACCAATGACTCCTTTTTTTCATCTACAAGTAAAACTAATAACACATAGTTTTGTATCAACAAGTAAAATGAAAGTAGATTAATTAAAGTAGTCGATCTTAATGTTTTATCTACAGTACATATGAAATTAGAAAAGTACTCTGAGAGTGCGGACCCCCGCCACGACATCTCATTTCTCGAAACGAGGTTGTCTTTCCTAGAATCAATTTAGACCGTAGGCGTTTTAGAAGTCTATATGACAACCATATTGGAACTTGGGGTCATAGTTAGGATTCGGTCGACATTTTGCTCGACATTGACCTTGAACTTTGAACTAGGACTTTCAAAATTAATTTCCACGTCTCAACATAACAATCAATCCTGAAGTTTCTATTTTCTATGAGTAAAATTGTGGCCGGGAAGTTGTCCATAAACAAACAACGTACAAACAGGGTCGAAAATATATCCTCCCAACTTCGTTGGCGGAGGTAGTGAGAATAAATCAATGAGATCACTAACGTAGTGCATAGTTTAATGAAATTCCAATAGGTGACCAGTAGAAATTATGATGTGTTAAATGGGGAATGCCACAAAACTACTGCCAAGCGGCATAGTCGCGAAGGTATAAAACTAGGGGTGAGCACTCTGCTACCCCAGCAGCTTCGGGGTAGAATCTTGGAAGCCAAAGATTTTTTTTTTTTATTATTATTATTATCGAAATTTGAAGGCACCAGAAATTTTTTTTTACCTCAAATTTACAACTGAGATACTCAAAATATTATGATTGCAGAGAACAACTTCATGTTTAAGCACTGTCAAAAACACACACACACACACACACACACACAAATAGATATCCCTTGTCCTACCTCACACTTTTATACAGGTTGAATGATAGTGGAGGTTATCAATGAGTAATGTGTCAATAATAAAAAAAGATATTTTAGATTTTTAACTCTGTGGTATAATCTTAATGAAAGTAAATAAAAAAGCAGAAAAATCAATTAGCCTTTAGTTAAAGTCCAACCATCATCAAATTGATACATATAAAAAAAAGCTTAAGATAAATTGGAAATTTCCTTTTCTTCGCGGAAAGTATAAAATTATATAATATAAAAATATTTATTTGTGCACCAAAAGAATAAAAAATACACATTATACGACAAGTTAACTTTAAATTATCATATACTTTCATTAATGGGATTTTCTTTACCCTCACTAAAATTGTAAAACTTCAATATACAGTATATTATACAGGATTTAATTGTGCTGAATATGTCACATGGAATTATTAAGAAAAGAAAAAGTTCCCCTTGCATTACAGTTTGTTGTCCATTTCCATTTAAAGGAAAAATCGTTATCTCCCCCATTTAATAAGGTACAGTTTTTTTATTTTTATTTTTTTTTATTTTTTTTAAAGAAACAGAAAATGGACATAGAAAAGACCAAATGGACGAAAGGAAAAACTAAATAGATTTTATTCGCAGTAAAAGAGTTAATTTAGTTAAAGATGTGACAGTGTTAAACAAGTTTATTCAAGCGACCATAGAATGGTGGGAAGCAAAATGTGTTTAGATCTAGAGAAAGGAAGAGAAAAACTAATTCTAAGGAAGAAAATAACCACTCTTGTAATAAAAGAAACATCTGATGTGTTTAGTTTAGCAATACAAAATAGGTACTACTCCTAGCTAAATGATGAAATGGAAGCAAGTAAAGAAGAAATGAACAGTAATCTAACAAAATTTTATTGGAATAAGCAGAAGAGATAGTTGGAAAAGTTCCTAAACCTAAACAAGATCAAGGAAAACAATCAGAAAAGACCAAAAGAAAAAAGAAAAAAGAAAAAAAAACGGTAACCTGATAAGGAAAAGATTCGAAATAAGTGAAAATCTAAGAGATGAAACAGAACTAGCATAACTATCCAGAACAATAGACAACTAAAAACAAAGAAATTCGTAAACAAAATCAGACCAAAATTGAGCAAACACCAAAGAAAGGAAGAAGCATCAAATTGATGATAAGAAAACTTGGAACAGAGTGTCAGCAGATGTTTGCCTTAAAGAATGAAAATGGAAATATTATCAAAAATAGAGATGGAGCGATAAAAATTGCAGAAGATTTCTGTACAGTGCTATAAGAAATATAAGAGATCTAAGAAATAATTTTGCCAATGGGAATAATGAAACACCTGTGCCGGTATCAAACATAACAGTCGGAGAAATAAAGAAAGCATTAAAAGGTATGGAAAGAGGCAAAGCAGCAGAAGAAGATAGTCTATTATTATTATTATTATTATTATTATTATTATTATTATTATTATTATTATTATTAGTAGTAGTAGTAGTAGTAGTAGTAGCTAAGCTACAACCCTAGTTGGAAAAGCAGGATGCCATAAGCCCAAGGGCTCCAACAGGGAAAAATAGCCCAATGAGGAAAGGAAATAAGGAAATAGATATAGTCTATGAGAAGTAAAGAATAATAAAAATAGAATATTTTTAGAAGAGCAACAGCATTAAAACAGATTTTTCATATATAAACTACCCGATTCAAGTAACCGATTAGGAAGATCATTCCACAAGTTGGTCACAGCTAGAATAAAGCTTCTAGAATACTGTGTAGTATTGACCCTCGCGATGGAGAAGGCATGATTATTAGAATTAACTGCATACCTAGTATAACGAACAGGATGGTCCTGTCAGGGAAGATCTGAATGTACAGGTTGGTCAGAATTATAAAATTTTTTATGCAACATGCATAATGAACTAATTCAATGACGGTTCCAGAGCTTAATATTTAGATCAGGAATAAGAAACTTAATGGACCGTAAGTTCCTGCCCAACAAATTTAGATAAGAATCAGTAGCTGAAGGCCAAATAGGAGAACAATACTCGAAACAAAGTAATGTGCAAGCGAGCCGTTAGGTGTGGAATGAGAGATGAATCAAATATAACTAACTATATTTGGACGGAGCATGAGTATACATACAACCCATTCCAGTCAAGAAGGGCACAAAACTTCAAACACTATGATGTAAGACAATACAGGCATCAACAGGTTATCAGTGTGAGGGGATAGCAATAACGACAATATACAAAAAAAACAGAAATACCATTACAGTGTACGAGCATGTGTGATACACGTGTGGTTCATGGCTCCCCTCAAAAAAGACATGCATGTGAAATAGGGCACCCTGCTCTTGACAGGCGTACTGTAGGCGGGTCATCTCGCAGGAGGTATGCAGGTTTTAGGCGATCAATGGAGAAACAGTATTCTTTGCCATGCATGTTAAGGAGGAATGCTTTCAGCGCGATGGATCACGAGGAAAGGGCCCATGTAAGGGGGCATTAATGGTGGCTTGCTAGTGTTGTTGCACAGGAAAACATGCGTTGCTGAGTGCAGATCAGTCAGTATGTGTTGCCTGGCTTGGGGCCTGGTAAGTCTGCCGGCATCGAGTAAATTTTCCTACAACATAACGTAGGCACTGTAGATTGTAGGAGGAGGTTGTACACGGAAAAAAATTGGCAGGGACGACCAACAGATCACCATACACTATTTCAGCTGTCAAGAAATCCAGGGCATCTTTAGGAGTGGTCCTTAGTCTCGGGAGGACCCAGGAAAACTGGGTAAACCAGTTGTAGTCCTTGCAGCGGGACATCAAAGTTGCTTTAATGGTATGGTGAAAACAATCAACCATACCATTAGCAGTAAGGTTTTATGCGGTTGGCTGATGAAGGGTGATACCCAGGAGATTCACCAATGATATCCAAAATTGAGAGGTGAAAGTGGTACCACTGTCAGAAGTAATATGATCAGGGATACCAAATCTCACTATCCATCCTAAGAGTAAGGCCGATGTACATGAAGTGGACATTGCAGTTTCCATGGGATTGGCTTCACGGCAACGAGTGGAGCGGTTGATGACAGTAGACAGATAACAAGGTTCTTGTAATGTGGATAAGGAACTTACAATAACGATGTGAATGTGGGCAAAGCATCGCTGAGTTCGAGGAAAGGTGCCCACTCTTGAATCAGTGTGTCGATATACTTTTGAGGTTGTGCATGAAGTGAAGGCATGGATCCAATCCTTAGCATACTTAGTAATGCCATGCCAAATGAACATTGTCTTCAGTAGCTATGCAGTAGAACATCGTAAGGGTTGTGAAAGGCTATGAATGAAATTAAACAACAGGATTAATTTTCCCAGGGACATGGTGAAGGGTACAATTGTATTCAGCCACGGGAGAGAAATGTTGGCATTGACGGGCATACCAGGTGTTTGACTGATGAGTGAAGGCATGCACCAGAGTCATGCGGTCCGTGTGAACGACGAAGGGCATACCTTCCAAGAAGTGGCGAAAATGACGGGCAGCCAAGTGCACGGCCAGCATTTCGTGGTTGAAGGTAGAGTACCCGGATTCTGCTTAGGTCAGTTTTCTATTGAAGAAGGCCAATGGGTGAGGTGAGCCATTGACCATCTGCTCAAAGACTGTCCCAATAGTTATGTCTCTGGCATCGGGGGAGAGAAGGAGAAGTGCGTGTGGCATGGGAATAGTAAGAGCAGCACTTTTTTACAGCATTCTTTGCTTTGCAAAAGGCCCCTTCTTGAAGGGGACCCCACTTGAGGTTTCTTGGCTTGACCTTGAGGGAGGCGTAAAGGGGGCAAGATATGCGGTGATAGCTGGCCGGAAATGGTGATAATAATTGATTCTGCCCAAGAATTCTTGCAGTGCTTTGATGGTCTATGGCGTTGGGAAGTTCTGAATGATTGCCACCTTCTCAGGGAGGGGTTGGACTCCTTCAGAAGTGATGCGGTGCCCTAAGAACGATACTTAGTTGTCCCCAAAGGTATACTTGTCGTACCGGACTACAAGGCCGTTCTGTTGTAGGCGGTTGATCACAATGCGTAGATGACAGAGGTGTTCCTCTTTGGAGGAAGAGAACACAAGTATGTCGTTCATGTAACATACACAGAAGGGGAGGTCCCCTACCATGCCGTCCATGAGATGTTGAAAAGTGTCCCAGCATTACGAAGGACATCACAGGAGTAATTGAAGATGTATGTACTGAACGTGGTAGTGATGGTGGTCTTGGTGATGGTACCTGATAATACCCCTTCAGGAGGTCGAGCGTAGAGAAAACCTTTGCTTTGTGCAAGTAGGAGGTCACGTCGGCGATGCTTGGGAGGCGGTGGTGATCTGGTTCCGTGTACTATGTGAGGAGGTGGGCGTAGTCATCAATGGGTGCGCTGATGTGGAGAGCAAGGTCGGAGGGGGCAGGCTGGAGAGGGGTCAAGGAGTATGAATCCCCATTGGCTAATTGTCGGTGAGCTACTTCGACCAGAGGGTGGAAGTGTGACAGGAAATCCGCACCGAGGATTGGCAATGTAATATCAGGAACTAGAAAATTATAAATACATATGGCGCCTCCAAACGACAATGTGAAGGTTTCATATCACACACACACACACACACACACACACACACACACACACACATATATATATATATATATATATATATATATATATATATATATATATATATATATATATATATATATATATTACACTTTCTTGACTTAGGTCAGGATGAGTGGCCTATAAAAGCCTTAACTACTATATTGATGTGATTTGAACTTGTGCGTATGTTAGAATTAGATCGAGGCTGACTCTAACCATTCTACTAGTCAAGCAATCATATACCTTATATGCTAAGTTCAGATCTTTTATTAGAGCTTGTAAGGTAGTATGTTTATCATTATAGGGTCCTTTTCAGTAATTTACTCATATTTAGTTAGTATTATATAGACAGAATATAGTGATCAAGTGTTATAAAAATCTTATTTGTATTAGTCACAATGACTTCTTAGTCTCTCGATAGCCTAACATATTTTGAATTCATTTCTCACTACAAAGACTCAAATAGCAGATGAAAGGCAAATGAAGAACTCCGAATCCTATGGATCCGTACTAGGACTTGATGAACTATGGCAAAAATAATTACTGAATTTATGTATATTTTTGCTATGGCAGGAATAGACCAGTCCTTGGCATTTTCCAAGAATTTGCTGTCTAGTCTTAGAGCAGCGTTTCTCATTACAATGTGCAGCTGATGCACAGAGATAATTATCATATAGTGCTGAGCATTAGGAAGAATTATAATTTAGCTACGGGCATAGCTGGATATTCCTGTATAGGCAATATTTGTGCTGCCATTGAATCCAAATGATATGATTAGATTCTAAGAATATAAGAGAGGGGTTATAGTGCACAGGTGTCTGGTACATTAAGCTGATACCTATGATTATAAAGTTATATCATTTTTTTATTACAAAATTAAAGGAATGAAACCATCATGTCTATCCCCTCCTATAACACACACACACGCATATATATATATATATACATATATATATATATATATATATATATATATATATATATATATATATATATATATTTACCAGACTCTTATTATTCGCGATTAATTAGTATCATATTCCGAATGTTTTTATATTATGACTAAATGAACGGTATTTGGCCTAAAATGAATAGATGTATTAATTACTCATTATTATATTTATTAACTTTTAGTTTAACAAATTGATATCAATATATAGTAAATTGTGGTTACAAATTCTTCGAGTCATGTCGGTGAAAACGGGATTTTGCCAACCGTACATGCATATTCAGAAGTCTATGTAATGTCGACACTTAATTTACACTAACTAGATGGTCTGTCTGTGTATTGTTCTATGAAAAATAAATAACGCCTGACTTTGTCCAATAGTAATGTATGTAATAATCACATGTCAGAATCCTATTAAGAAATTAAAACATCGAATTTCATTTTTTTTCAATTATTTACATTTATCAGGTGAACTAGGCAAACTACCTAAAGATACTTTTAATTTCCCAAAAGAAACAATTATTACTTGAGCTATCATTTCTAATTTAGCATATTAATCCAAAAAGTTTTATTTGGAATAATTCAAGCATTTTATTTAATGTTTAGTATAATTGCATATAGAGGATTACAGAGTTCCCTCTATGTTGCCGATGCAGGATAGTTAATAGTTTTTAGCTCTGCGGTGCTGGATTATAAAGATTAGGAAATTATTCATTTTTCTTACTTCTCGAATTTTGTAAACTCTTACATTAGTTCGTGTTATAAAAGAAAAATATTTTCCCAGTTCTCAGACACTCTGCCACGTTATCTTCTACTTTTGGTTATTTACATTTAATTGGGCTCCACAAGGCCTACATACGGCTATGAACATTGCTTGTTTTATCTTCAGCTTTTCTTATTTCGAAGAATGTGTTTCCTCTAGGGTCTTTTCTCCATAGCGAATAAGTGCAATTATTTACTATAGTACGATTGTTGAAATGCCAGCAAATCAGCTGCTATCCGATTCAAGTGTTCATTAAAGAACAGCTAATTTTTGTTCGGTTATTATGGCTGTATGTGTTTTACACGATGATTAATCCGCAAGTAATGATACTTTTATCTTTCTCTTTTGCTCTTTTAACACATTGAACTACAGTAGAAGATGGCAAAAAGAAATGGATTAGAGGAGGTAAGTCTATTGTAAATTGGGTTTCTCAAATAAGGGAAATGGCAGGATACACGGGTTGTATTACAAAATCATATTTCATGAAGGCTGAAAATTTGCGTGTCGCACTATTCACGAGATGGACTGTGGCAACATTTACGTTAATAGTGACAAATCAAATTTAACTCCGTTCTTACGACGAGTTACTGTACGATGGCTTATAAAAAAATTTCTTGATGGGAATGAGTCTTATTTTCACAATTTATTTTTGTCATTATTATTACTTGATGTTTTTTAGCATTACTTTGTTATTTCTATAGATTATAGACTTATAATACTTAATTCATGGTTTGATATTTTTAACAATAAATTTTGACATAACGAGAGTGAAGTACACACAGACGCACACACACACACACACACACATATATATATATATATATATATATATATATATATATATATATATATATATATATATATATATATGAACGATCTATCGCTGAGGCATGCGATGTATATATTTATCACTATGCTGGAGGGAGGATCAGAAAACGAAATGTTTGGACTAGCGCTTTCGTATTTTCATACCTCTTCAGGTATGAAGAGGTATGAAAATACGAAATCGCTAGTCCAAAAATTTCGTTTTTCTGATCCTTCCTCCAGCATAGTGACAAATATATATGAACATAAGAAGTACAAAGTTAATGTTAGTGGAGTCCTATCAAATGAATTTCCAATGAACAGTGGAGTACACCAAGGGAATGTGTTGTCACTTATGTTGTTTATCCTCATGGATTTTGTAATGCATAGAACAGTTGGGGATGGTGTAGAAGGATTTGACTGGATTGGTAACAAGAAATTAGCGGATCTAGAGTATGCTAATGACGCTGTCCTCATTATCAGAACACCACAGGACTTGCAAAGCTTGCTT
>NC_090730.1:102274461-102299461 GCF_036898095.1 Palaemon carinicauda
ACTCACTAGCGCGAATCATTTAGACGGTAATAGATTTAATGCGGCTACTTTTAAGACCTTTATCACACACGAACAGACACACATATAAAATTTTATATATATATATATATATATATATATATATATATATATACATATATACATACATATGTATATATATATATATATATATATACATACATATGTATATATATATATATATATATATATATATATATATGTTTATCTTTCTATCTATCTATTTATATGTATATATATTTATATATATATATATATTTATATATGTACACACACACATATATATATATATATATATATATATATATATATATATATATATATATATATATATATATATATATATATATATATATATATATATATATATATATATGTGTGTGTGTGTGTGTGTGTGGGTGTGTGTGTGTGTTGGCAGGGGCACCAGTCACCTGTTGAGATACTACCTCTAGAGGTCCTTTGACTGGCCAAACAGTACTTCAATGGATCCTTCTCTTTGGTTACGGTTAGCTTTTACTTTGCCAACACATACACCGAATAGTCTATCCTATTCTTTACAAATTCTTCTCTGTCCTTATATACCTGCAAACACTGATATTACCAAACAATTCTTCTTCACCCAAGGGGTTAACTAATACACTGTAATTGTTCAGTGGCTACTTTCCTCTTTGTAAGAGACTTTTGAGCTATGATAAGCAGCTCTTCTATGAGAAGGACACTCCAAAATCAAACCATTGTTCTCTAGTCTTGGGTAGTGTCATAGCCTCTGTACCATGGACTTCCACTGTCTTGGGTTAGAGTTCTCTTGCTTGAGAGTTCACTCGGGCACACTATTCTATCCAATTTCTCTTCTTGTTTTGTTATTTTTATAGTTTATACAGGAAAAATTTATTCTAATATTACTGTTCTTGAAATATTTCATTTTTCCTTGTCTTCTTTCCTCACTGGGCTATTTTCCCTGTTGGGGCCCCTGTGCTTATAGCATTCTGTTTTTCCAACTAGGGTTGTAGCTTAGCAAATTATATATATATATATATATATATATATATAAATAAATATATATATATATATATATATATATATATATATATTTATATATATAAATATATATATATATATATATATATATATATATATAAATAAATATATATATATTTATATATATAAATATATATATATATATAAATATATATATATATATATATATATATATATATATATATATATATATATATATATATATATATATATATAATTGTTTACCAGACTCTTTGTTTATTCATTCTCAGAAGGATTTCACAAGGAACTATATTTGGATATTTATGAAACATTTGCAGCTTTTAGGATGAAAGAGCCACTCTCTCTCTCTCTCTCTCTCTCTCTCTCTCTCTCTCTCTCTCTCTCTCTCTCTCTCTCTCTCTCGCTTGTGCGAGACAATATTGATAGGCCCAACCCTACATTGGCTCCAAATAATTTATAGATAGGTTACTGAGCTTTTTTTTCAGTTATATTAATAATGGAACCTTCTGAGGATGTGATTGCTCATAATGAAACTATTTCTTTCAATATTGATATCTGAATTCCCATCAAAATTTATATTTCTCATATTTACTTTAAATGCCTGATCCTCAGAAAGAGTCTTTGCAGAGTCTCTTCGACTTCTAGTGACACTCTCTTTTCATATTTTTACTTTATTTTCATTCCTCCTTCTTTTCTATTATCATTTCAGTCGTACTTATTTCTAATATGTTCACTTCTGTACACATTACAGCCATTATCCATGGATCCTCGGTTCATTTGATTTGTTTTATTCTCGAATTTTGAAGTTTGAATCTTCAAAGGATTGGGTTTTCTTATCGATAAACGTTTACAGTAAATGTTTTGGAAACATTATCGTGAGAAATTAATTTTACCTTTATGATGAAGTTCGTCTGCCCCGTGTGAAGATAATATGTTGTCGGATATATCTTGAAGGTTTTCTACAACGTGGCCATTTTCATCCCTGAAGACGAGAGAGAGAGAGAGAGAAAAAAGATGAAAACGATCGCTTTTAGCCCGTTACATAATTTATCTTAAAAGGTAAAATAAGATAAAGCTTCTAATTTCCCTGTTTCTCTTACTTTATCTTCAATTCATTCCAATTCTAACCTAATATACAGCTATGAATCGACTGATTAGTCAAGCAAATATCAAGAAAAGCGAAGTGCGTTCACTACATACATATGTGTGAACATGGGTAACTTGAAAGAGACCATTGGCTTGGGTGCAAAATATATTTCTCTCCAAAGGAAAATGTGGACTTAGGCTAGGTCTGCTAACCCGATAAGTTTTTCCTCCTCAGGCTAAAAGCAACCTCATTTGCAATAATATTCGATGCCAGGAAATGTAGGAGATAGTACTCTCTCTCGAGGACTAGATTAGGCAATATTTAAAAGACATGAGACCCCTCAAATTAAATCTGCTTTCTAACGATTATCTAATATTAAATTACATCAAACATTTGAATGGTGTGGAAATTACTGGGTGAAATGATTATGAGTTTCACAGTATTTTGCTCTTCACTGTGCCTTAAAAAATTCGAAAACAATAAGCTATTCATTCGTAGGGTTAAAGGGGCTTTCATCATCATTATCATCATCATCATCATCATCTCCTCCTACGCCTATTAACGCAAAGGGCCTCGGTTAGATTTAGCCAGTAGTCTCTATCTTGAGTTTTTAAAGCAATACTTCTCTATTCATCGTCTCCTACTCCACGTTTCCTAGTCCTCATCCTTGCAGGCCTGGGCTTTTCTACTCTTCTAGTGCTTTGTGGAGCCCAATTGAAAGTTTGGTGAGCTAATCTCTCTTGGGGAGTGCAAAGAGCATACCAAAACCATCTCCATCTACCCCTCCCCATGATCTCATCCACATATAGCACTCGAGTAATCTCTCTTATAGTTTAATTTCTAATCCTATCCTACCAATCAAATTCCAATATTCTTCAGAGGGCTTTGTTCTCAAATCTACATAATCTGTTGGATATTGTTTCATTGTTATACCACGACTCATGTCCATACAGTAACACCGATCTCACTAACCTGATATATAACCCGATTTTTATTCATAATTTCAGGCGATTTGATTTCCAAATTTTACTTAACCTAGCCATTGTCTGATTTCCTTTTTTTCAATCTTGCATTAAACTCAAATTCTACAGATCCTGTATTAGACATGATAGAAGAGGAATGTTGTAGAGCAAATAATCATTACAGTTTTGAAGTTAAAGTTAAGGCGTAAAAATTCATGCAGAATAGGGGGTGCTATTAATGCTGTTATCAAAGATGACAATGGATAAAAGGAAACAGAGGCGTTTACCGATTCTGAAGTGGGAGGAGTAAATGAGTAGCATGCAAAATACAAGGATGGGAGACATTTAGCAGGGGTTGCTTAAAGGCATGAGAGTGAAGGAAGATAAAATGAAATATGCAAGTGATGTAATGAGGAAAGGAAAGAAGGAATCGATGCTGTTTGAGGTGCAGTTAAAAACAGAAGAAATAATCATATACAGGTATACAGAGGGGAGTATGGGAAAGTCAAGGCGATAGTGAAAGTAAAAAAAACGAGGATAATAATGGAAATAGAGGAGTTATGCTAAGTAAGCAATGCACCAAGAAAATGTTCCTTAGGAAAGTTAATGTAGAAAAAGGTGATTGAATAAATATATGAGAAGAAGCCGCCGTCTAGTAAACACTGTTCAAAGACCTCTCGTAATTTGGTTAATTTAGAGGATTCATAGTGCAAGTGACTATGTAGGAATATGGATAGTGTGTAAAATAAGGTGATGTGTACCTGAATAAGTGAAGAAGTGATCATATCAAATTCAGAAAACTTTAATTATTAAGGTTAATAGCTACGCTTAATCATCACGTATAATGGACAGCGGAGAACATGTTATAAATGTGGACAAGAAAACCATTTAGTCAAAGATTGTACATATGGAATTGTGGAGCAACAACTTAGCGTAAATGGTGCAAACTTTCCCGCGATCACACATAAGAACGCCAAAGGAAATGAAAATACGCGACCAGTCAACGTTGGAGATGAAGGCAAGAAAGTAGAAGAAAGACTAGAAACTGATGAAGTAATTACGGTTGAAAATAGCAATGATGAATGCAGCCCTGAAAGAAGAGAAGACACCGGTTTACAACAGATTCCAGTAGGTAAAGAAGAAATTTGTTATGGAAGTGAAATCAAGAACAGTGCTACGGACGACAATAAAGGAACAAAGTCAGAGCCCTTACTTGAGATCTCCCAGACCCAGGATGAGGGACCTGTTCAAATAAAACTTCAAGTTGATGTACACATGGAAGAAGACAAAGGCGAAGATGGTAAAGCAGCCACGACAGAAAAAAACAAAGGGAATCGATGGATAAAAGGAAAAATAAGGGAAAGAAAAAGATTGGAAAATGGCAAGCTTGATTTAGTGAAAGTTCAAGTATCCGCTTAATGCTCAGAAAGGAACAAAAATCGATTCAGACGGACGAATTTGGTGACGACACAGACAACATTCCAATAGGACCAGAAAAGAGTTCGGATGAAGACCCGGTCCAGACTCCGATTGCAAAACGTATAAAAACTGACGTGTAAAGGAGCATAAATTCTATCTTGAATTTACATCTTCACTTACATAGATATAGCTACAATAAATGCTAACGGTTTATGTACTCTGAATAAGCAAATTAGACAAATCAATTTTATGTACTTTCAACATTTAGACATTATATACATTCAAGAATATAATGACAGAAATGTAAACCAGTTAAGTAAAATTGAAAACCATTGTGGAATTATATTCAATCCAAGAGTTCAGTTCAAAGGGTTTCCGCAATACTGATCAATAAAAAGTCACAGGTGAAGATTTTGAGTCATGAGATGGAGGATGGGGGACATCTTACTAGTGTTAAATGCTGTGTGTTTGATGTAGAATTACAACTTGTTAATGTTTATGCTCTATAATGAAATGACAAAAAAAGTGAAAGAGAAGAGTTGTTTCAAAATGATCTGATATATTACTGTAGAAACAATTTGCAAAATGTAATAATTGCAGGGGATTGAAATTGTATTTACTAGCAAAAGAGATGTTTCGAGTATGGATAACAATCCTGTTTCTAAATCTTTTCTAAATTTAAAAAATACACAGAAGCTCAAAGATGTATGGTTTGTAAATAATAATATAATAGAATATACGTTTGTAAAGAGATCCTATGGGTGTAGTTTAGATAGAATTTATATAAAAGGACTTTACAATAATATTGTTTTTACTGAACATATTCCGGTATCATGGTCTTCCCATAATGTAATTAAAACCAGGATCAAATTAGGCAACAAACTTAGTATGAATAAAAGCTACTGGAAACTAAATGCCAAAGTTCTTAAAGAGGACTGTGTATATGAAAATTTTGCAGTATTATGGAGAAAGTTGGAAAATAGGATAAATACAGGGTTTAAATCTATTATAGAGTGGTGGGTTTTTGCTAAAAGAGAAATAAAAAAGTTCTTTATTAATGCATCAAAAATCATAAATAAGGAAAAATATGGAACACTGAATTTACAAAAGTCAGTATTACATAGGAAATTTGAATCTCATTCGGTGTTGCGCAATCAATATGAAGAAATTACCATATTAAAAGAGAAAATTAGGATACTAGAAAACGAACTGTGTGAGGGGATTACTATCCGAGCGAAAATAGACGAAAGAATATATGGTGAAAAGTTGTCCTTTTTTTAATGGGAAAAGAGAAAAATGTGAAAAATTGCATAACAAAAGTGAAAACGAAAAATGGAACAATACTAGATGACTCTCCTGCAATATAGAGGGAACTTCAAGAATTTTATTCAGACCTATATGGCAAAGCAAAATATGACGAAGCAAACCAAAATATATTTGTGGACATGACATAAGGTGTAATAGGAGAAGACAAAAACAAAATGCTACTTGCAGACGTGACTGAATCTGAAGTGTGGGAGGTCATTTGTGGCATGAAAAACGGCAAATGTCCGGGAATTGACGGGTTTCCTGTTGAGTTTTATAAGAGTATGTGGAATACTTTAAAATCGGAGTTTTAAAGGTAGTAAGATATTCATTTGAAGAGTCTGTATTCTGTAAGGAGGGAAATAAAGGTGTGATAGAATTGCTACCAAAAAATGGAAATCTGGAGTTAATTGGCAACTGTGGAACTATAACGATGTTGAATGTTGATTATAAGATAATATCTGAAATATTAGCAAATAGGATAGAGAAAGTTTTAAAATTGTTCATCTCGAAAGTGCAATGTTGTGGCGTTCCCAATAGAACCATCACTAATTGTAGTACTGTACTCAGAGACAATTTTCTTTGCTACTCGTGAAAATATCCCTGCTGCACTAATTAACATTGATTGGTGTAAAGCATTTGACAGAGTTGACTTAAGTTTTGTTTTCCGAATATTAAGGAAATTGGTATTTTCTAATAAGTTTATAACAGCAATTCAAATACTTTATGCTGATGCTAAAAGCTGTTTATGCATAAATGGTAATATGTCTGAAAGTTTTTCTATAGAATGATCAGTTAGGCAGGGATGTCCGATATCCATGATACTCTTTGTAGTTGTTCAATAACCTCTGTACAGAATGTTGAAGAAACGGTTATCGAAGTTTTCTTTGAAACTCCCGAACAACTTATTACTGGTGATACTTTGGTATGCCGATGACACCTCACTAGTGATCTTCTCTTATGAAGCTATTACAGAAAGCTTTAGATAATTGGAAATTATGAACAAGCTACGGGAGCGTTGCTCAATTATGATAAAACATGTATTGTCGGGTAAAGCTCTTGGAAAGATAAAAAAGAATGGGCAATAAATGAATTGAACGTTGTAGTGGGTTTGTTTAAAGTACTTGGGGGTGATATTTAATAATGACTATGAAATAGCCAAGCAAGAAAATTGGAAAAGTGTTGGAAAGAAGATTGTGAGTCATATAGGACACCAGTACTTAAGAAAACTGTCATTGTTCCAAAGATCCGTAGTAATAAACTCAATAATAATTTTAGCTAAAGCATGGTACATATCACATATTTACCCACTAAGTAGTGATGTTGGTAAGTCGATTGAAAAATATATTTTTAATTACCTGTGGAATGGAAAAGGCCACCCGTTAAATAGGAAGACAACATATTTGCCAAGGGAAAATGGAGGTGTTGGAATAATAAATGTGGTAGTGAAAACTATGTCAATATTTTTATTCACGTGTTACAAGTCTATTTTAAATAAAACGATGGGGTATGAATTTATTGGATATTATTGTAAACTTAGGACTGTATATCTTGTAGGCTTTGAAAGCACGAAGAACGTCACTGTCTTCTGCACGCCTTATTATAATGATTTTATTTCAGTGTTACACAAAGTGATAAAATATGAAACATACCATTCAGGTAGTACTAAGACTATACACAAATATTTAATAAAAGATGGATACAAGGTAAGTATTGAAGAAAATTACCCATTATTCAACTGGGAAGATATTTGGAAAAACGTTAATAATAAGTTTATAAATACATATAACAGAGAAATTATGTTTGAATATGTACATGAAGTCTTTGCAACGAAAGACAGACTCTTTCAGATGAATAGTTCAAATTCCAGATTGTGTGTGTCTTGTGTACAAACAGAAAGTACAATTCACTTGGTTTATTTTTGCAAGCGCATTAAAAGTGTCTCTCAATGATTTATATCAGTATTGAGAAATGTATGTAAGATAGATATGAAACACCCACTAAAGTTTTTCAAATTAGATTTCAAAGGATATTCTGAAAAAGATCGAAATACAGCAGTGATTTTGATTGTTGATTATGTAAGTGGAGTTTGGTTTCGTTACACAGCAGGATTAAATGACAATGGAAGGAAAATGGTTGAATTTATAAAGAGTCGATTTTTTTTATAATAGATATATGCTGATGAAATCTTATGGTGATAAATGTAAAACATATTTCTCAAAAAATTATTTTTATATGTATCTTTGTATACATAACATTGTATTTGTAATTTTGCACTTAAAATATATGAGCTCTGTACAATGAACTTTAGTATAGAAATGTGAATATCATTAACTGATTGTAAAGTCTAACCACAGTATAATTTATTAATAAAAGATAAAAAAAAAATATATATCCAAAAGTAAGAGATGTTGAGTTGGTGGAGTATTTTTTAGGTTTATTGAATGAAGAGAATAGAACAAAGGCTGGTTGACTGTTGTAAGAATGCTAGGGAGTGGTGTGAATTTTGTGAAGTGAGTACAACGAATAAGAAAGACATCTAAGATTCTGAAGATGGGAAAGATGCTAAAATTGATGAGATCACAAGCAAGATGTTTGAGTACAATGATGAAAAATGGGTTGTGTGATTAAACTTTGTGTATAAGGTATACCTTGATGATGAGGAGGTTGTAATCGTAAGGGGGATATAAGTGACTGGGAATGGCAGGGTATAACATTTCTTAGTAAACTGGGTAATTTTTATCTTTTTTATTTTATTGGGAAAGTGCAAGAGATAAATAAAGCATTGCTAGGGAAAAACAGTGTGTATATGTAGATAGGGAAACGGACGCATGGGACAAGTGTTTATAATAAAACATACATATTTGAGAGCTTTTGAGGTGGAAGCAAGTCTATGTGATGTGCATAAACTTATGATAGAATTGGTAGAGAATAAACATTGACGATGATTAGGATGTGTGTATCAAAGAGTTTCTTAACTCAATTAAAACTTACTCATGAAGAAACTGAAGGAATGTGACTTGGGCTCTTCCCTCCACAAGTATAAGGTGAAAAATTAGATTCTTTACTTCATGGAACCGAAACCTAATCTCGACAGATTAGAACCAGCTAACAGGAATGAGGTCTATCAAGTTTCATTTAACTTTGCTTACATAAAATAACATCAGCTAAAAGAGTTGTCCTTTCCCTGAAGACAGTTAGTGGCAAAGCATAAATGGCACTGTTGATTTTATGCTAGAGAGTAACGGTTTAAGAGTAGTTTACCTTGTATGCTGCTCCATTTTACTTGATAAGGTTTCTTGCTATTACAACTGTATTTAATCAGTACTGTCTGAATCATAGCTTTGAGTTCAGTGCAGCTATTTCATTTCAAATCAAATATATTCCTTTTTCAATAGAGGATAAGCATCTTATATCTCTAAATAAGTAAGACTAAAATTGTCATTGTACAAGGATTTATCTGTGATAAGATAGTTCAACAAACAAGAAGGAATTAGCTTTTCAGCTAGTCAAGATTTTTACCCAAAAGAAAAACAGTCCCAAAATTAATTATTAATGGGGTCTAGTGTATTCGTGGAAAAATCCCTAAAATGCCTTTCAGTCTGCTTAAGATTTTATATTTATACATCATTCAAGTGTATTACACAATAAAGATCGCCTCCTCGATTATCGCTATTAATGAAACTAAATCATGATTAGAGGTGTCAATTGTAGGGCCTAAAATGCTAGTTATAACAAAACTGTAATTACAATTAGTGAACATTATGGTTCAAGCAGTTATTAGACTTTTGTATGGCCTTTTTCATGATCTACTTACAGCTAATCACAGATGTAAAGTCTAAATTTCTGAAGGAAAAATTCATGTTTGCCCTACCAAGCATAGAACAGCATTCCATTTTGATTATAGGTCTTATATCCTGAACGTTAGATTTGCCAAGTTTTACCTATTTAATTCCTTCTATACCTGACTCTTATCTCGTTTATGATTTAAAACTTTTTTTTTCTTTTCTTTTTTTTTCTGCCCAATACTGATCTCGCCTTACATAACATTTCTCAATGATGGTTCAGTGACTTATCACAACGTTGAAGTTCTGTTTTGGCCTAAATATACTAACATCTGGTTTTCATTGTACACCTGAATGAGAAAAAAATGTTGAAACAAAACCAAAATAAAAGAAATGAATAGAATAAACAATTATGAGAAGGATATAAAACTTGAACTAGTAAGATCTGGAAGAGAAACGACACTCTTATACTTACAAGTTATATTGTAAGGATTTTCTTCTTGAAGATAGGGGGACATCCGATGCCAAGTAATGCAAAAGTATTCCACAAACAATCAAAGCCAGAAGTGTGTGAAACCAAGTTCCTGGAAAATATATCATCATTTGCTTTATTTCCTTTTAATCAATGTCACATTTGAAAAAAAACATGAGAAAATTGGAATATATTTTTATTCTTCTAATAACGTTTCTAAATGTTTTACCATTTCACATCTATCATGATATGGATATTTTGTTTTAAATCAGAAGAAAACTCCCGTGTTTCTCAGTTGACCAACTGCTCTCTTTTTTTCATTTAGTACTAGTTATTTGTCCGTTGTTTTGATAAAAACTCCACTTGTTATCTTAATCATAGATGAAAATGGAGAAACCTGTAAGCTTTGTCATCCAGCGTTTATATTGCATCAATCACTATCTTAGGAGAAGTAACAAAAGATCAATGTAACCTTGTGAGTCTGTATAGATTTCAGATGCAAATCTACTAGACACACATTCTCGATTTTTTTTATTCCTTCTTTATCTCTCAATTTTGCTTACATTGCACAAGGATTATACATTTTATTTAAAACAGACACACGCCAATACATATCTGTAAACATTTATGTAAGTGTATATCTTCTTTAGATAACCTAGTTGTTTGACAGTAGTCATGAAAGATACAAATAGAATCGAGTAAATCATTATGTTTCAAGTCCGTGTCTCGGAAAGATTCTGAATAATCATATGAACTCTTGCTGACTTCCATTCTTTCCACGTGACCAAACTACCTCACCATAATATCCTCCGTTCTTCTACTAAAACTAATCTTATTATCACGTCTATGTATCATCTTATATTTCACTCCATGCGTTCTTCAAACCCCACGGATAATATGAAAATGTATCATATCGACAGTTTCTGTCTTTTTTTCTTTCCTTCATTTTCATTACCTGAAATTCCTCAGGATGAACAAAACACAGGCAAGGACTTTATGGGACCACATTCACTCCCAGATTAACACTTACAAACCTTGGCTGTAGTTTTTAAAGAAAAGAAGATGGGTCCCTTCAGTTTGTTCCTCTCAAGTTGTTTGGTATCTCCATGGAGATAGTTTTCTTGGTATTATACGAGGGGAAATTCTATCCCTGAAAGTGTTGTGTCTATCATCAATTAACTACTTTCATCCATGAAATTTACTCTAGAAAGGGAAAAGTTAATAATAACCCTTTGTTAGACAGTGATTGCTAGAGAAACAGCCACTTGATTTTTCCTTATTCAGGAAACCTACCGACAACGCATCATTTATATATATCTCTATTTAGGTCATTATGCAAATATAACTACATTGTTTGAAAGCATAGGTGAAATCAAGAAGGCCAATCTGTGGTTACAGTCCACAGGAGTCTGAGATTGAAATTGAATATTATAACTGTC
This sequence comes from Palaemon carinicauda, assembly GCF_036898095.1. Lineage (NCBI taxonomy): Eukaryota > Metazoa > Arthropoda > Malacostraca > Decapoda > Palaemonidae > Palaemon > Palaemon carinicauda. Next base: position 102,285,969 of record NC_090730.1, read on the forward strand.
CATTTTAGAAATATGCGGTCTTCTATATTATCTTGTATGTATCTGAAATAAATGTAAGCTTAGATCTGCTTTCTATTGATCCTTTATTATCCTCTTTTCTTACATCAGATTTTTCTACTGCGATCAAGACACGAACCTCATGGTGCTCCCATGTTCTATATATATATATATATATATATATATATATATATATATATATATATATATATATATATATATATATATACATATACATATATATATACATATACATATATATATATATATATATATATATATAAATATGATGTTCTTCCACTTAACTTTATAACTTCTTTCGTGAATTAATACAAATAGACACATATATATATATACAGTATATATATATATATATATATATATATATATATATATATATATATATATATATATATACTGTATATATATATATATATATATATATATATATATATATATATATATACACATACACGCACACACAGACACACACACACACATATATATATATATATATATATATATATATATATATATATATATATATATATATATGTATGTATAAATATGCATATATGTGATAATTATGAATATATATTATATGCTACACAAAAGGAGACAAAGACGGAAATTGATTGTTGAAAGTTTTCGAGGAAATAATGAAAATTACAAGGTAAAGCATGCTAAGTATTCCAGTATTGATAATGAAGTGAAAAAAAAAGCCAGGAATGACTGGAGAGAATATTTAGACGGTAAAGCAGATGAGGCTGACAAAGCTATGAATTCAGGGAGTGGGTATGAAGTAAGAGTTGCTCTTAGAATTATTAATGAAACCGCTACTGGGGCAAAGAAGCATATACCCATTAAAAAAAGAAATGGATCTGTTATAACAACTGACGATGAAGAAAGGCAATGCTGGATGGAATACTTTAGTGAGGTTATGAATAGGAGATTTGAAGGGAATAATTTAATTGATATACCTGAAGCTGAGGAAGATCTTAATGCGCCCATAAATGAATTCTGTGTGTTTGAAATCAGAGCTATTCTTAAAATCCTTAAGAGATGGAAAGCCCCTGGATACGATGGAATAACTGCTGAGATGATATTGGCTGAAGATAAAGTGACTCCCACACTACTTACAAGATTATTTTGTAGAATGTAGCATGGAGAGACAAAACCTGATGAATGGAAGTTAGGAGTGTTGGTGAAAATGGCAGAAAAAGAAAAGTAGAAAAATGGAGATCTGACTGATTGCAATAATTACAAAGGCATCACACTTACGTTAGTTGTCATGGAAATATATAGGATGGTTATTATAAAGAGGATAGAGAGAAAGATTGATGAAAAGCCGAGAGATGAACAAGCGGGAGTTAGAAAAGGTGGAATTTATACTGGCCAAATTTTCATTTTAAGACATGTTGTACAGAAGTTTGTAGAATATAGGAATCCACTGTTGATGGCATTTGTGGACTATGAAAAAGACTTTGATAGTGTGCACCAGCCAATTTTGTGGAGACTCTGGTGTTATTAGGGAGTTCCTCATAAATATGTAAATTTGCTCAAGTCTGTTCATGAGCATAGTAAGTGCAAAGTTAATGTTAGTGGGGTCCTATCAAATGAATTGCCAGTGAACAGTGGAGTGCTCCAAGGGAATGTGTTGTCACCTATGTTGTTTATCCTCCTCCTGGATTTTGTAACGCATAGAACAGTTGGAGATAGTGGAGAAGCATTGGACTGAATTGGTAATAGGATGTTAGCTGATCTAGAGTATGCTGATGACGCTGTCCTTATTAGCAGAACATTACAGGATTTGCAATGCTTGCTTACCAGAATGCATGAAATACCACAGGAGGTTAGGATGAAGATAATTAAAAGAAAGACAGATGATGAGAACGGAATGTGCAATGGAAGATGAAATATCATTTAGAGGAGAAAGGATTAATGAGGTAGAATCATTTAAATATTTAGGAACCATGATCTCTAATACAGGGTCTTTTGAATTGGAGTTTAATGAAAGATTGAAAAAAGCAAATCAGACAATGGTTAGGTTAAATAAAATTTGGAAAACAAATCACCTGAAATTACACACAAAACTCAGGCTATATATCAGTTTAGTGAGATCAGTGTTACTGTATGGACATGAGTCGTGCTATGACAATGAAACAGATTTAGTAGATTTGAGAACAAAACCCTCACATGAATATATGGAGTTGAATGGCAGGACAGGATTAGAAATGACACTATAAGAGAGATTACTTGAGTGACATATGTGGATGAGATCATGGTGAGGGGCAGATGGAGATGGCTTCGTACTCCCCAAGAGAGATTAGTTCACCAGACTTTCAACTGGGCTCCTCAAGGCACTAAAAGAGTTGGGAGACCCAGACCCACATGGCTGAGGACTATGAAGCGTGAATTAGGAAATGACGAATGGATAAGTATCAATTTAAAAGCTCAAGATAGAGACGACTGGAGAAACCTAACCGAGTCCCTTTGCGTCAATGGGCGTGGAAGGATATGATGATGATGATGATTATCCATAATGATCTCTTAGCATTCTTGACATACTCATGCTAATTTTGGTATGTTTATACTTGCCAGGTAGTATCCGGGATGAACCAAGTCATTGAAACTTTAAAATCCTCTCAGTGAATGTTGTACGGTATTGTACGAATTTTGTAAGTACATCGCTGTTGAAGGACTTTCAGCTACATTAAGATGATTTTACAAGGATATAATTTTAGAAGCAATTTATTTTATATACGATTCTCTAATACCGAATAATAATCATAGGACAGAATGTTAGAAATTATGCGAGTACTTACTTTATAAGCTTTCAAAAAAGAAGGTTCATCAGCTCAGCAACTAATACCGCTTACAAACACTGCACCATTTGCCTGGGACTTACAGGATATTAAGGATATTCTCTTCTAGTATCTGCACTATAAAGACCAAAGCAATTATGTGTATGGGAAAAGTTAAAGTGGGGCTAAACCAACGCTAATAATACCTTTTCGAGATTAGTTCTCATCATACGTACAGTACGTAATATAAATAGATTTCTTGTACATTTTACCAGATTACAATTGAACCATCTGTTGTGTGTAGGTAAGTATAAATAAATATACCTTCAACCATATACGCACCTTTATATACAATATATATATACACACAAACACATACGCACACACACCCATGTATATATATATATCATATGTATAATATATATATATATATATATATATATATATATATATATATATATATATATATATATATAAGCATATTTATATATATATGCTCATATATGCATATATTTACATATAATCTACAAAATTCCCTTAGTTATAAATGCATTCTTGACAACCAGATTTTATAGTTTTGTATATGGTTGTTGAAGAGGTAAATACGTAAACCAAACTTTTCATCATATGGCAGACTCGAATCTGCACGGAAGAGATAGCTTGTACTTGTAAAAAAGTATGAAATATGTATCGAATTCAGATACAGTCTACTGGATCTGACTAGACCAAATTTAGCGCTTAATTCCTTTAGGCTAAGGTACATATCTATTTGTATATATATATATATATATATATATATATATATATATATATATATATATATGTATATAGGATCCCATAAAAGAAACAAAGGCCGTTGTATGTTGGTCGAAATATGGTGGTTAATTTGATTTCCTTTTTTTCAAGATATACACATGTATATATGCATACATACTGTATACATAAAAACACACACACACACATATATGTATGTATATATACACACATATATATATATATATATATATATATATACATATATATATTTATACATACATACATAAATGTGTATATATATAAATGTAAATATATACTGTATATATATATATATATATATATATATATATATATATATATATATATATATATATATATATATGTATATATCCCCTCATCCTCATCATCTCCTCCTACACCTATTGAAGTAAAGGGCCTCGGTTGGATTTCACAGGTCGCCTCTATCTTGAGCTTTGAATTCAATACCTCTCCATTCATCATCTCCTACTTTGCGCTTCATAGTTCTTAGCCATGTAGGCCTGTGTCTTCCTATTCTTTTAGTGTCTTGTGGAGCCCAACTGAACATTTGATGAGCTTATCTGTATTGGGGATTGCGAAGAGCGTGCCCAAACCATCTCTATCTACCCTTCATCATGATCTCGACCACATATGGCACGCGAGTAATCTCTCTTATAGTCTTATCTCTAATCCTGTCCTGCCATTCAACTCTATATATCCTTCTGAGGGCTTTGTTCTCAAATCTACTAAATTTGTTGGAGATTGTTTCATTGTCATACCATGACTCATGTCCATAGAGTAACACCAATCTCAATAACTGATATATAGTCTGATTTTTGTATATAATTTCAGGCGACTTGATTTCCAAATTTTACTTAACCTAGCCATTGTCTGGTTTACCTTTTTCAATCTTTCACAAAACTCAAATACTAAAGACCCTGTAGTGGAGATCATAGTTAATAAAGGCTTAATTGATTCTACCTCATTAATACTTTCTCCTTCCAATGATATTTCATCTTCCATTGCATACTCCGTTCTCATCATCTCTGTCTTTCTTCTATTTATCGTCAGCCTAACCTCATATGATATTTCATGCATTATGGTAAGCAAGCATTGCAAATCCTCCGGTGTTCTGCATCATCAGCATACTCTAGGTCTGCTAAATTCCTATCACCAATCCAGTCCAATCCTTCTCCACCATCTCTGACTGTTCTACGCATTACAAAATCCACGAGGAGGATAAACAACATAGGTGGCACTACATTCCCGTGGAGTACTCTGCTGTTCACCAGAAATTCATTTGATAAGACTCCATTAACATTAACTTTGCATTTTCTATGCTCATGAACAGACTTAATCAAATTTACATATTTAAGAGGAATACCATAATAACACACGACTCTCCACAAAATTGGCTGGTGCCCACTATCAAAGGCTTTTTGATAGTCCGTAAATGCCATCAAAAGGGGATTTCTATGTTCTCTACATTGCTGTACAACATATCTCAAAATGAAAATTTGGTCAGTGCAACTTCTACCTTTTCTAAATATTGCTTGTTCATCTCTCAGATTTTAATCAATCTTTCTCTCCAGTCTCTTTAGAATAAGAATATCATATATTTTCATAACAATTGACGTAAGTGTGATGCCTCTGTAATTATTGCAATCACTCAGGTCTCCTTTTTTTGCTATTTTCCCAACACTCCTAACTCCCATTCATCAGGTTTTGCCTCTTCATGCCACATTCTACAAAATAATCTTGTAAGTAGTTTGGAAGTCACTTCATTTTCGGCCAGTATCATCTCAGCAGTTATTCCATCGTTTCCCGGGGCTTTCCATCTCTTTAGTTTTTTTAGGATAGCTTCAACTTGAAACACACTGAATTCATTCATGGACACATCAAGGTCTTCATTAGCTTTAGGCATATCAATGAAATTATTTCCTTCGTATTTCCTATTTATAACCTCACTAAAGTGTTTCATCTAACGTTGTCTTTCTTCATCTTCTGTTGCTATAACAGAGCCATCTCTCATTTTGATGCATATATGCATATATGCATATATATACTACATATATATACATATACACACACACACACACACACACACACACACACACACATATATATATATATATATATATATATATATATATATATATATATATACTTCCAACTGTTTCCAAGTACTAATTTTTGAATGTTAGAAAAAACATATTTTGATACGTAAGCGTAATGTGATCAGTGCTAACCGTGCTAATCGTCGAGTAGTCCATTAGTATAATCTATTTCTCACTGCACTAGGACAAAACCCCATATTTATCTGTATATACAGTATATCTATCCATCTACACACATATATAATTAAATATACATATATATATATATATATATATACATATATATATATATATATATATATATATATATGTTTATATATATATATATATATATATATATATATATATATATATATATATATATATATATATATATATATATATATTCAAATAAGCCATATACTTTTGACACATTAATGTGCAGATTCTCTGAATGACCTCGGGATCAGAGCCCCAGGTGAAATCACAAAAAGACAATAGCTTCTGACCAGCCGGGAAACGAACCCAAGGAAACTTGTATGAACAGTGACATACCACTTGGCTACGAATCTTTCTTCGTGGCCAAGTGATATGTCACTGTTCATGCAAGTTTCCTGCACCAGGGTTCGATTCCCAGCCAGTCAGAAGTTATTGTATTTGTGTGATTTCGCCTGGGGCTCTGATCCCGAGGTTGTTAAGAGAATCCAGACATCAATGTATCAAAAATATATGGCTTATTTGAATATGAAAACACGTCTAAATGTAGAGAATTTATCATATATATATATATATATATATATATATATATATATATATATATATATGTAAATGTATATATATATATATATATATATATATATATATATATATATATATATATATATATATACATATATATATGTAAATGTATATATATATATATATATATATATATATATATATATATATATCGATATGTATGTATATATATGTATATATATATATATATATACACACACACATATATATATATATATATATATATATATATATATCTATATATATATATATATATAAACACACATCTGTCTGTCTGTCTGTCTGTCTGTCTCTCTCTCTCTCTCTCTCTCTCTCTCTCTCTCTCTCTCTCTCTCTCTCTCTCTCTCTATATATATATATATATGCATATATATATATTATAAATATATATTTACAATACAGTTTTTTTTATTACTATTCAATCATTATGCCTGTATGAGCAAACTGATTGACATATTATTCCTTATTCTCATGATGCACGTTATTGCTTGCCTTCAGCTCCAAGCAACTTCATACGGACTGCAGAATTTTTTTTTTCAGCTTTCCTCTTATACATTTGCTTTTTCAATCTTTTTTTTTTTTCTATAACACAAACATCTTATCGCATTATTTCAGCTGCTCATATTCACCAACAACAACATTAACAATCGTAATGATAATGGTAAGAATAAGAATCAGAGAGGAAAAGGCACTAGATAAATGTTTCAGCTGGCCATAATTATACCAGCTTGCATACCTAGTCCTTGTTTACTATTCAAATAATCTAAGTATTTTTATCACCTTAAAAAGTTGCTCTTTTTTACTTTTATCTTTAATCCTGCAATTGTCAATCTTCCTAGTACAATTTCTAACGTCTTCAAATGACTTTCTGTCCTTAACAATGAAATAGAAATAGTACTTACTATAATATTATGGGTAATTTGTTATTAATAGATTTATAAAACAGTGTCTTTAATACTCTGCAGAATAGAAGATATTGAGAAGTAATCTTAAAACTGTGCATTATAAATGATAACATAACAAAATAAACACGATAGTTAAAATAAAATGGATCTCTGCATTTGGAGAATATGTTCCAGATATGGCAGTAATGTTGACATTCTTGTTATAGCACCGTTGAAAATGGACAATCGAAATGATCTTTGTGCCTACCACGTAGTTGATGACACCAACAGAGACTATAAAGCAAGTAATGTCAGTGTTGCACTCAAACAATACCTCAGCGTATAATATGTTTGGTGAGGAAGACTAGTTATAACAAATAATGTACATGGATATTCTTTCTACACATTTTCCTACTAATCTGATGAATTATTTCATAAATAGATATATTAGGAAATAATACAGTAATTTAAGATAATTACTGTATTGTTACTGCATTAAAAAAATGTATGTACTGTACTGTATACAACATGTTGAAAGGCAAAATTTTTACCTATAATTCCCATATTATTTCAATATTACGAGTAATGTCTAATGTTGATGGTACACAGCAAGGTTCAATGATGTAACTTGTCAATATTTTCTTCACTCCAAATGACTTAATACGATTTTATTATTATTTTGCAATATGAGTGAGATAAGCAATAGAAATTTTGACTTCACAAAGTCTTAATATGTTTAAGAACTAAATTCATTCGAAACTTACCATATTGCTCATTCAAGGATATTTTGGTAACCGGATGTTATATTTATAAACGTAAAAGTAAGGTCACAATTACCAGTGATTTTTTTAATGTTCTATATTCTTGTGTTTTCCTTCACAATAAATACACCACAAACTTTACATCAAAATACCTCGAGGCTCACTTACTTGGTACACTCCATCTCTCTATTATCATGGTTAGCACAAGATGTGAGACGTCTAACCAGAATAGATGTCAGGAGTGGAACAGTTCCTTTTTCCAACAAAGACGAACAATCTCTCTTTATGTATTTTATGTTTTACGAGGACAGAATTATTTTCCTGGGAAAATTGTGTTGTTTGAACGGACGATGAGGCCACACTGAACGATGGTTTAGTGAATTTTGAAATGTTCGAATTTATCAAGCTCGTTAAAAGATACTCTAGAAACAGGTGCTGCTGTAAGCTTCTGCACCTGTTGAAAAAAAAACATAACTCCATTAGAACGATAACGTGTAACTATTAAAACTCAACCGAAAAAAAAGCTATCACATATGTTCTCTTTTCCCTTTTCGCTCTTTCTGTTTTATATATATATATATATATATATATATATATATATATATATATATATATATATATATATATATATATATATATATATATACATATATATATATCAATGTGAGTGTATGTACTGTATGTGTGTTTGTGTAAATCGTAATGATCACCAAAGTTGTTTTAGTCAGGGCCACCCATACTAGGTTGGTTTGCTCTGAGGTATCAGACAAAAGTCTCCCACCATCACCAATCCACATTCATCAGGGTGGTGATGAAACTGGCAAAACCCCAGACATGAATAAGGACATGCATGAGGCCTTTACTCTGCAGTGGACTAGAAACAGCTACATTTGCTGTTGTTGTTGTTGTTGTTATTGTTGTAAATATATTACGCACATAAACGAGCATTCAAATACGTATATATCTATATACACTCGTATATGTGTACATATCTACATATTCACACGCACAGACACACACACACACACACACACACACACACACATATATATATATATATATATATATATATATATATATATATATATATATATATTTACATGTATAAAATACTAAGAAGAAGAAGAAGAAGAAGAAATATATTTGATAACGAAAAGATTCTGTTCGATTTTAGATAAATACAGTAAAAAGTATAAGGAAGGTCATTGGTATAATGGCGAGAAAATGATTAACTAGAGGTACTGTAGTGCTCAATATTGTTTGATTGAAGTGAGAGGTGAACATATGGCTATGAATAAAGCTAATACCCATCAGTTCCACAGGAAGGGAACAAGTAGTTTGTAAGGAAATATGGATAAAACATAGGCAAGTTGTAGAAAGACTCGAAAGTGGAATTGATGTATTAGGAGTATGAAGGAGGATAGGATGGTTATAGTTTTTATACGCCATCTCCTTCTTAACGTTATTACTGGTTTTAAACTATTCTATATTCTTTATTCATTCCTTCTATTATAGTTTATTAATTTTCTTATTTCCTTTCCTCTCTGGGTCATTTTTCCCAGTTGGAGCACCTTGGGCTTATAGCATCCTGCTTCTCCTACTAGGGTTGTAGCTAAGCTACTGTAATAATAATTATAAAAATAGAGTTATCAAGAATGATTTGTGGATACAGGAAGTTGGTCATGTCAAACAAAGCCTCCCGTTGAAGCCATGTCAAAGGAGAGGAGAATAAGGAGGCCAAGGAAAGTTATCAAAGAGAGAAAAATAAGAGGGGATGCGAAAAAGAAGAGCCAACATGTTTTTCGTATTTGAGTTATCAAAATACACTGAAAAAATTTCATGAATAATTACAGGAAACTTTCATTTCTTTTGCTTTTATTTTACTATCCTATAGACCGTCTTTATTTACTTATATATATTTTTTTTGCCAGAAATAACAAATCGGAACATAATGCACGAGATGATTTTCAAAGTAAAGAAGAAGCAGAGTCAAAAAGTAATCAGAGTATCCGAGTTCTTTGAATTCTGCTGTTGAGGATTTAAAACTAATAAAGCTATTTTGTTAATAAGAGAGATAACGTAAAAATCTCAATCTGTTGTGGAAAAGTTTATAAACATGATTTCATGAGTCTTTCATGAAAAATAGTATAATCATCTCATGACATGTGTTTGTTGGATAAAAAGGCAATTTCAAATCATGTGATTTCAAGCCACAGGTAAAACAAAACCTAATGGACACTTGTGGAATGAAAACGATGAGAGAAATATATCCTTTTTTTTCGTAGCAGTCCACGTGAGATAGAAATAAAATTCAATGGCTGTTACCTCAAATTTTTAACGTTACTTTTTAGTTGTGATTTTCTCCTGGCCTCTATTTTCAAGGTTGCCTGTGTTTTACGTACACATTATCAAAAACCAGAATATATAACACATCAAAAGTAGGGAAATCTCTCTGAATATATTGGCTAACTACGTCAAACATAAACTTAACTTCGAACATATGTATGGAGTAGATTACTAAATGTTGAAACAAAAAGACGATTAATTCAAAATATGCAAATGTTACAAAAGGGTAAATGCATTTTATGAAATAACATTTTATAGATTTTTTTTTTTTTTATTCTGTAGCTTGCTTTGAAAACTATCTCTTGAGTAAGCACATTTATCAAAATTTCACGAGAGTCCAAATTCCCTTTTTTTTTCTTTCATAAATCATACTTCAGATATCTACTTCTGTATGTGGCAGCGACTTTCCTTCCATTTCCTACAAATACAGCCATGCAATTGATGGATCTACTCATAATTGGCTGATGTATCAATGCGTAATTATATACGGAGACCAGAAACTTACAATACCAATACTGACTAGAACAGTGGTAAAGCGTTCGCCAAGCATTCGCATGGCAGCAGATCGATCCTAGCCTGGGACCATGAGTTTAAGCTGTTTACTGGGAAGACACTGATGTAGTTGGGCACCAGAGTGTTGGAGAGTGTGGGGTGGGGGAGGGGGGGTTATTCGTTAGGCTTTCCTTGCTGACGTTCTGGTGTGCGTCTTTTCGAATGATACTGGAACTGAAATCAGACGTCTTTACCTTTACCTTTAATAAGATCGGTCAGATGTAAACAATTGCTATATTAAGAAAAAATGACAGTTATATAAAATAGTGCTAATATTTGCGTGTATTAATAAAAGGAAATTATCCCTTCCATTAAGCATGATAATAAAAACAACAAGGTTGGTTTAGAAGAATTAAAAGATTATATTACCAATAAGTATTTTCATATGGAAAGGTAGCCAGCCGCTGTGTGTTCAATTGAAGGCTAGACACTATACAAAGGTAGATCTGCGACAACAGGCTATACACACATACCCATACACACACATAGGCCTACTGTATATATATATATATATATATATATATATATATATATATATATATATATATATGTATATATATATATATGTATATATATATATATACATATATATATATATGTATATATATATATATATTTATATCCCCTATACAATAAAGAGCAAGTGTTTGATTATATATATATATATATATATATATATATATATACATATATATATACAGTGATACCTCAGTAGTCGAACAACTCTAAATTCGAACAAATCGGAGTTCGACCAAAAAATTCGAGTAATTTTTGCTGCGGTGTTCGAACAAAAAATCGGAACTCGAACAGCTGAACGCGTGGCCGAGTGAGATGAGCGGCCATCTCGGCTACTCTCGCTTGGTCGGGTAGCATCATTTCAAGAGAGAGCGTCAGTCCGACAACATGTGTTGAGAATTTATTGTGATTTAGTGCGTTTTATTGTCTTTTTTTGCCGATAATAATGGGCCCCAAGAAAGTTAGTGATAAGGGGAAGGATAAGAGGAAAACAGTGAGAACAACGATCGAGTTGAAGAAGGAAATTATTGCGAAATACGAGAATGGTATACGAGTGTCTGATCTAGCCTTACAGTATGGCATGGCAAAGTCGACCATTTCGACCTCTTTGAAAAATAAGGAAGTGATAAAGAAAGCTAATGTTGCACAGGGAGTGACAGCAATTAGTAAGCAAAGTCCACAAGTAATTGAGGAAATGGAAAAGTTGCTCCTTATATTTATTAAAGAAAAGCAGTTGGCCGGGGAAAGTATAAGTGAAGCTTTCATTTGTGAGAAAGCTCTTCATATTTATGAAGAATTGGTGAAGAAAAGTGCCAGTACTAGTGAAAGTGATTCGTCATTTACTTTTAAAGCAAGCAGTGGCTGGTTCGAGAAATTCCGGAACAGAACTGGTATTCACCGTGTGACTAGGCATGGGGAAGCAGCCAGTTTGGATCAGGCGGCAGCTGAAAAATACGTTGTTGAATTCGACCGATACATTAAGGAACAAAATTTGATCCTGCAGCAAGTCTTCAGTTGCGATGAGACCGGGTTATTTTGGAAGAAAATGCCGGCCAATACCTACATTAATGATAATGTTATGTCTCACTTTAGAAGAATAGTGCAGAAGAGAAAGAAGCAGCTGACAATTGACATATTTTTCATAAAAGAAAAGAGAGCTACTACATCCCAGCCTGATTCCCCTTCAGAGAAGAGAAACAGAAGAGAAAAAACCCCTGAAGGAGATTTGCCCGACCTTTTACTGCAGAGAGAAAAAACCCCTGAAGGAGAACTACCCAGCCACATCATGGAAGGGGACTCTCCTTCCAAGCAGTAACCTCTCCACATCCATTCCTGTATGCCATCGAACCACTGCTCAAAGGTATGTACAGTAAATGGTTTAAAATTGTTTTATATAGTTTTCCGACCAATTTCGTACACATTTAAATAATTATTGTTGTTTAGGTACACGTTTTATTAATATTTTGGGCATTTTGGAGTGCGTAGGAATGTATAAAAATAAATACCATTATTTCTTATGGGAAAAAAGGTTTCGGTACTCGAACAAATCGGAGGTCGAACACTGATCCCGAACGGATTATGGTCGAGTACCGAGGTATCACTGTATATATATATATATATATATATATATATATATATATATATATATATATATATATATGATACGGGGTATCCGTAGAGGTATGCCCGGAAACCACACTCTCCCACAAATTGCCGAAACAGCAAGTCGCAATTAAGGTAACGGCAAGGGATAGGAAGGGTTGAATCAGAGTGTGCGTATGCGTGTGCGTGTGCGTTTGTGTGCATTCCATTTAGATATTGAAAGGCCTTAGACATGCCTCTAGTCATGTCTGGGGTTTGGCCACTTTTTATCATCACGCTGGCCAGCTCGAATCGGCGATAGTAGGAAATATTTGACTGATCACTCACAGCAAACCAAGGTAGTATGGGTGATCATAGGGATAT
>NC_090730.1:102306961-102319461 GCF_036898095.1 Palaemon carinicauda
TATATTCTATTGCGAAACGACAGATTTTACTGTAAGGTATCATGTGCAAGTGTGTGTCGTGTCGACCACCGCCCTTGGCTGAGGGGCAATCAGACAGCTTGGTTGCCATAACTAGGGGAGGTAAACTTAACGGCAGTATACAAGCCACCCGTTGAGATACTACAGCTAGAGAATTATTGTGTCCTTTAACTGGCCATACAGTACTACAATGGATCCCTCTCTTCGGTTACGGATCATTTTTAATTTGCCTACATATACACCGATTAGTCTGCCCTATTATACCTACATTTTCCTCTGTCCCCATACACCTGATAACAATATAGTTACCAAAAACTCTTCTTCACTTAATTATTATTATTATTTTCATTATTATTATTATTATTATTATTATTATTATTATCATTATTATTGTAAGCTAGGCCATAACCTTAGTTGGAAAATCAAGATGCTATAAGCTTAAGGACTCCAACAAGGAAAAAAAGTCAAGTGAGGAAAGGAAACAAGGAAATGAATAAACTACAAGAAAAAAATAAACAATCAAAATAGAATATTTCCCGAACACTAACAACCTTAAAATAGATCCTTCACATATAAACTATAAAAACCTAAAAAACAAGAGGAAGAGAAATAACATAGGACAGCATGCCCGAGTGTACCCCCAAGCAAGAGAACTGTAATTCAAGACGTGGAAGGCCATGGTACAGAAGCTATGGCACCAGAGAACAAGGATTTGATTTTGGAGTGTCCTTCCCCTAGAAGATCTGCTTACCATAGCTAAATAGTCTCTTCTACCCATACCAAGAGGAAAGTAGCCACTGAACAATAACATAGTTAACCCCTTGAGCAAAGAAATGTTTGGTAATCTCAGTGTTGTCAGGTGTATAAGGACAGAGGAGAATGTGGTAAGAATGGGCCAGAGTAATCGGTGTATGTGTAGGCAAATGCAAAATGAGCCGTAACCAGAAAAAAGGGGTCCAATGTAGTACTGTCTGGCCAGGCAAAGGCACCAATAACTCTCTAGTGGTAGTATCTCAACGGGGGATGGTGCCCTGGCCAACCTACTACCTAAAAAGGGGTTACTACTGCACTAATTGTTCAGTGGTTACTTTCCTCTTGTTAAGGGTAGAAGAGACTCTTTAGCTATGGTAAGCAGCTTTTTTAGGAGGCCCCTCCAAAATCAAACCAATATTCTTTAGCCTTGGGAAGTCCCATTGCCACTGTATCATGGTCTGCCACTGTCTTAGGGTAGAATTCACTAGCTTGGCGGCAAACTCAGACGCACTATTCTATCTGTTATCTCTTACTTTTGTTTTCTTTGAAAGGATGTGTTAGGCAGGCTTAATACAGTAGAAGGGCCATGGATGCCTGGTGGTTTATCAAGAGGTTGTCTTCGCCTTGTCTATTTCTTTATCTTTCTTACAATTATTAATTTTCAAAACCATCCTTACTGTTGAAGTGTATATCCTGGAGGGTACTTGGTGTACCATATGTTATCTGTTATTCTCTTTAAGTTAGCAAGAAGAGGTTATTTTAGCACTTGTTGGAGAATTGGTAATGTTACTCCATTATGTAAATGTGTTTGTGGTTGCTCAGTCCAGCTGACTTTTTATCCCTCATTTTCCATAACTACCAAATTATCTAAAGACTTTGAACGTCTTTGGCAAAAAATCTAAAAAAGTTTGCTGAGGGTAATCATCTGTTCCTTAGTTTGCAATTTGGCTTTCGTAAAGGCCTTGGAGCATGTGATACCATTCTTAAATCTCCAATGCTGTACAGAAATTCCTTGAATGTGATCAGGAAGTTTGTATGATTGTACTCGATTTTAGTGCTGCCTTTGACTGTGTTAATCATGAGACCCTTGTTTTCAAACTCGAGCAGTTGGGTGTGGATGGGTCATTTCTTAGTATCATTACTGAATTTCTAAGTAGTAAATTGTAAAGAGTTGTTTTTGATAGGAACCATAGTGAGTATAGGAATGTGATATCTGGTGTTCTTCAGGGTAGTGTTCTTGACTTATTACTTTTCCTACTTATATATATATATATATATATATATATATATATATATATATATATATATATATATACATACATATATATATATATATATATATATATATATATATATATATATATCTGTATCTATCTATCTATCTATCTATCTATCTATCTATCTATCTATCTATCTATATATATATATATATATATATATATATATATATATATATATATACTTATAACGTAGAGTTTAGTCTAGAAAACAAGCTCATTGTGTATGAAGATGATGTTGCACTCTTTGCCTCAATCCCACCTCCTGAATATAGATCTGGGGTTACTATATCCCATAATAGAGATCTAGTTAAAATTATGGTATGGTGAAAATTATGTGGCATGAAGTTAGACCCTAGCAAATCTCAAAGTATGATTATAAGTAGATCGAAGATATTGGCTCAACATTCGGATCCCAGCACTGATAATGTAGTATTTGAATCTGTATGGCTCTTTTAAAAATTTAGGTCTGATTCTTGATAGCAGATTTACTTTTAAGAAACACATTCTTTCTGTCTTTTTTTACAATAGCACAAAAATTTGCTTATTGAAAAAACCTTTTAGTGATCAATCTATTCTCAAGAAGATCTTTAATTCTTTCATTCTACTTTGTTTCGAGCATTGGTCTCCTGTATAGTCTTTAGCTACTGAATCTCATATTAATTTGCTTGACAGGTACTTAAGGTTTATTGAATTTCGTATGCTTGATCCAGATGTTATTATTATTATGATTATGAAAATATCCTATTGAGGAAAGGAAGTAAGGAAACAGATAGAATAGCTTAGAGTGTACTCTCACGCACGACCATTCTAACCTAAGACAGTGGAAGACCATGGTACAGAGGCTATGGTACTACCAATTACTATAGAACATTGGTTTGATTATGGAGTGTCCTCCTACTAAAGCTGCCTACCGTAGCTAAAGACTCTTTTCATACCCTTACCAAGTGGAAAGTAGTAGCTCCATCGAACGAAGAAAGTTTTTTTTCGGTTATCTTAGGTTTTTCAGGTGTATGAGAAAAGAGGAAAATGTGAAAAGAATAGGACAGACTATTCAGTGTACGTGTGGCCAAAAGACAAATGACCCGTAACTTGAAATACATTATACGGTGGGCACAACTGGCCATACTACCAGCTATTCGGGCAAAATTTGTGTGAAATCGTGGGTGTGACGCAAGGGACACGCAACAGTCTTGGACCTCGTAGGCCGCCGTATACCAGCCGCAGAATCTTCACTCGCTGCACTAAAATGTTCTACGGCAGTCAAGAAAATTTGTAGCCGCAGACAGGACGCACGTGTGACTAACGTGCAGCTTACGTGCCGTAGGATTTTCTGTGGCATGATCTCCGCACATTTGTCCTGCGTGTAACTTGCATGTAACTTGCGTCACAAGTACGAATCATGCACGTTTGTCGTACGGAATTAAAAGAAGTACGTGGTCTGTGCGTGCACCGTAAGATGCAATTGCAGCAAAAGTAGGTGTGTAGTACAATGACCGGACGACGTTAGTACTAATGCACGATATTTAGATGATTTTTCAGGGTATATATTCTGCTGCTGCAAGTACATCACACGTACTTCACCCGTACTGAACACTCAACACATTCACTACCAATTACATCGCAGGAGTTCATGGCTACGACTGAAAAATTCCCAGACACGTACGGCTAAAAAATTCGTACGGGGATTTGCGCCCAAGGCTTTAGAGAGACAACGTGAAATCTAAGAAAGAGACAAGAATGTCTGAATTAAGTTGTACAGTACAGGCTATCGTCGAATGAAAACAACTACCATGAAGAAGTTATTTCCTAATTTCCTCTAATAAAAAAAATTATACATCAGGAAGAAACATCTTCACCACACTTCTATACTTAGCCTTTAAAGTTTGAATTTTAAGAATTCATGCGTTGTTACTCAAATTATATTAACATTCTTCGTTATATATAAAAACATTATTTTTCATATTTATTTAATATAACATATAGGTTATCATTCTGAAGGCGATCTTACTTTATCCCAAGCCTGCTGGATTGGAAGGGAAAATGAATATAGTGTCATAGCACTCTCAGAATACTTTGGGTGTTACTGCAAGGGACCAACAGAAAGCGTTGGAAAGGCAACATATTTCTTTGACTGAGTCAGATGAGGACGTATAAAGTGTTTTTAATTTGTATGGATGGGATGTAAGACAAATATAAAGAGGGACCAGAGAGTAAAGAGTGGATCGCTCTTGTGAGATCTTTTATGGAAGTAGAATATGCGAGTCACCTGACATTCTTAAATGTATCCGAAAAGAAATGAATAACGGAAGAAAATATATTGAACTATGCATTTGAGGAAAGACCTGGTTAAATTTTGGTTTAAAGTGGTCCGTCCATCTCATGCGGCATAGTGGGTCATCCAAATTTTATAATTATATTCAAAAGTCCTCCGACACCCGGGGCAAATCGTTTGTCAGATACCTCTAGTGTCAATATAACAAAACATTTTGACACTATTACTGCTTCTAGAAAATGGGCGGGGCCTTGTCCAACTTCAGGTAATGTATACAAATGTTACAAATCAAGTTGCCATATTTCCTTCTGAGGTATCATTTGATGACTCGACTATCCACAGCAAACACAAAACACACAGACATATATACGTATATATATATATATATATATATATATATATATATATATATATATATACATATATATATATATATATATATATATATATATATATATATATATTATTTGTCATTCACTACTGTTTTTAGGGAGGGGCCCAATAGGCACTATAAAAGGAAGGGTCGGGAGGGGGGATTTCCAGGGTCAGTCTGACTCTGAGGAAATAGGGAAGTTATTTGTGATTCAAGTGTTGTGGAGAGAGGTTAAATGAAGGTTCTTGATAAAACTTTTAAATTATTGCATCAATGTCTAAATCTAATTTGATAATTGTTAATGATCTAGCAAATATTGCTAACTTAATGCAAGGGAATGTGTCGTCACATATGCTGTTTATCCTCCTCATGGATTTCGTAATGCGTAGAATAGTCAGTCAGAGATGGTGGAGAAGGATTGGACTGGATTGGTGATAGGAATTTAGCAGACCTAGAGTATGCTGATGATGCAGAACACCAGAGGATTTGCAATGCTTGCTTACCAGAATGCATGAAATATCACATTAAGTTGGGCTGAAGATAAATAGAAGAAAGACAGAGATGATGAGAACGGAATATGCAATGGTAGATGAAATATCATTGGAAGGAGAAAGGATTAATAAGGTAGAATCATTCAAGTATTTAGGAACTATGATCTCAAATACAGTCTTTAGAATTAGAGTTTAGTGAAAGATTGAAAAAAGCAAATTAGACAATGGCTAGGTTGAGTAAAATTTGGAAATCAAATCGCCTGAATTACTTATAAACATAGACTATATATCAGCTTAATGATATCGGTATTATTCTATGGACATGAGTCATGGTATGACAATGAAACCATCTCCAATAGATTTAGTAGATTTGAAAACAAAGCCTTCAAAAGGATATTGAGAGTTGGATGGCAGGACAGGATTAGAAATGAAACTATAAGAAAGATTACTATAGTGCTATATGTGGATGAGATCATATGAGGGGTAGATGTAACCTGTCTTTAAATGCCCAAATAAATAATGCAATAAAACTGCTGGTTATCATCGAAGAAATATTGCGTTTATAAAAAGTACCTGGATGAAAATTTTTTAAAGAAACTTGTGTTAAACTGTGTTATTACCAGGATTGACTACTGCAACTCTATCTATTGCAATTTACCAAAAGTGAAACTTAAGAAATTATAAAACATAATAAACAGAGGAGGCAGACTGATAAAAGGTGTCCCACCCAGAGAAAGGATCACCCTTATACAAATCGATTTACACTGGCTGCCGATTAAAGCGAGAATTGAATTTAAAATATGTACAATAACCCATCAAGTTATCAGAACCGGTCGTCCAAAATACTTAAGAGAATAGTTACAGATGGCTTCAAACTGTTGGAACCTAGATGTATATCTACTTTAGGCTCCAGAGCCTTTAAATATGCGGCCCCGAGACTATATAATAAGCTCCCACGAAAAATTCGAATGATTGAAGACATTAAGGCTTTCAAGAGGACAATGAAGACTTTCTTATTTAAACAATCCTACAACCGTGACGATTTAACAGTAAATGAGTAATACGTGATCTGAAACGATAAATACTCTGAACGAACAAGGTAAAACGACAGCGGAGGTCCTGTAGAGAGTGGGGTTCTCCTGCTGTATGGGACCGGAAAAACAACCATCAAAGTAAGTAAGTAATCTCTTTGCACTCCCCAAGAGAGATTAGTTCACCTAACGTTCAGATGGGCTCCACATGGAACTAGAAGATTTCGAAAACGGAGGCGTACATGGCTGAGGACTATGAAGCGCGAAGTGGGAGATGGTGAATGGAGAAGTATTGCATCAACAGGCGTATGAGGAGATAATGATGAATCTATTATTAGTTGATTTGAAATAGTTAGGAACAGTATCAGTAGCAATAGAATAAAGTACCTATTGTTGTTTAAAGGCTGATTAGTAACGAAAGTTAAGTATTAACCTTGCATAATAGATAATCTGTGATGTATACTATGAATACTGATGACCGCATAGAACTTTGAATACAATCAGAGTTTAGTTAACTGAATAAAAAAAAAAGTTATATTGCGGTGAATAAAAGTACAGGAAACAGGTGCATATGCAATTCAAGCAAGGCATAGACGCAGCAATCATGTATTTATCTCAACATTGCATGAGGGCTCAATGTGAATGCGTCTTAGGAAAGGTGTTTATTTTAATTGCTACACTTCATTGAGTGGTAATTTCTTGTACGCTAATATCCATTTTTTAGCTTTTAACAAAACCTTTGAAAAATTTCTTTCATTGACATATTCTATAAAAATGTTGCTTACTCCCAGAACGACGCAATAATCTGAAAATTTCAACACAAATGTGGAATAAAATAATTTTCCCACAATGTATCTTCCTCTAATTTACTAAAGAAAGAAAAAAAAAACCGCGCAAATGACCTAAGCACAAAACAATTCCCTGCGCATACACACTGACTATAGGTTATCAATGATCATACAATTGCTAGTAACTCTATCTTGAAAAAATTACATAGCTTGGAGACCAAGCTGTCATCTTATCAATTTCATGTACAACGTTCTTATAATCTTACCTTAAATAGGCTTATCTCTATATTTTAAAGGCCCCTTTTACAGCATCCTTTCTTAATGACCAAGTTGTTGAGTTTGCACAGCCATGTGGGGCGGGATGTCGGCCTTTGGGCCTGGCGAATTACTCTAGATCACTGGTTCCCAATTACTTATGTTCATGACCCCACTTTTTCCAAAATCCTGGCTAGCAGCAAGCTCGTTACCCCCACACCATATCTATTATTTTGAACATGATTAATGTAAAACAAACTCTTTTAGTTGGTTGAACCTTCCTTTATTCGATTATTATTGAAACAAATATATCAAGAAGTACTATTACTTCTGTTGAAAATAAAGAAAAAAAATGTATACATATAATAAGGCTGAAAATAATGGAGAGAATATATAATTGAATTAGTGTTCATCAGGGTAACAATGGCAAATAAACAAATAAATACTTTTGCTGTACATAAATAGAATAATTTCATAGAAATAATCAGACCAGTTGAAAATAAGTGGATATATATATATATATATATATATATATATATATATATATATATATATATATATGTACATATACATACATACATATATATATATATATATATATATATATATATATATATATATATATATATATATACTTGTAAATCTTTAGTAGGGTGAAAAATGACAACGTAGGTTTGAGATCATTTTAGTAATGCAAGAAGATAGTTTTGTAAGAGAAGTGTACATCTGATGTCATTCTCTGGGCTCAATCTATTTCTCTCCTTGCTTCGAATCGTCAAAATAGCTGGAAAGCCCGCCTCACACTTGTAAGTAGACCCAAATGCTAAGAGCATTTTTTCTGCTTCTATACATGACAAAGGGAACTCTTTGCTACGGCTAATAAAAAATGAAGAAGATTTCATGGAGTTAAATTCCATTTGTGTGAGGTTGTTTGCTTTTATTACAAGTATTTCTTCTGCGAGTCCATTTGGTTTATCTAGCAGATGTTCAGTGTTACATGTGAATGGATTCTGAATAGAAGCATAGTTAAATGGGTTAATTTCAGGGAAATATTCTTCCATCCTCAGACGCAGGCTATTTAAACACGCACTCATTATACTCCCCATAACACTCAAGGGTACAGAATCAGTATCTTCTAAATACTCCCCTAACTTAGAAAATGCAGCTATTATGCCAGTTTTAAATTTTGTGTCCCAAAAATTCAGTTTGCTACGAAATGCTTGTATTTTTTTATTCAATGAGATAACATTTTCTTTTGGTCCTTGCAGCGGTTTTCAGGGCATTTATATGCAAAAATATGTCCACTAAATAGCACATAATTCAAATCCATTTTGGATCCATCAGTTTCAGTGCTAAATTATGCCCCTTATCGTCCTAAAACATTTCAATCTCAGTTTTGAGCTGAAATACTCGTTCGAGAACATATCCTCGGGATAGCTATTAGGTTGGAGCATATTACAATAAACAGTGATGTTCAGAATCAATGTCCCCTCACAAAGAACTAAACAGTCTCGAGTTTAAATCACTTTACTCAATGTGATTAACTATTTTCATGACGTCACACTTCATCTCCTCTAAATCAGGTTGTAAAGAATTTACTACCAGTGCTTGACGATGGATAATACAGTGTTATAATAACTGAGGGATTTTCCTTTTTCACATGCTCCAAAAAACCCGAGTGAGCACCTGGCATAGCTGGCGCCCCATCTGTTGTGACTCCAATGCAGTTTTCCTAATCTAGTTGCACATCTGCTTCATTAAAAAATGCATAAACATTTCTGAATACATCTAAACCCTTTTTAGTCGTTTCAAGCGGATTGCACATAAGTAGATCTTCTTTAGTTTCCCCTTTTCCTTTGTACCGGATGTATACCATTAATTGTGCATACTAGCAACATCAGTTGTTTCATCCAGTTGAATGGTGAAGATACCACTGTCTCTTACCTGTAAAATTAACTGATCCTTGATATCATTTGATAGTTTATTTATCCTACACTTAATTGTGTTGTTGGATAGTGGTACCAATTTCAGTCTGTCAGCCTGGTGAGGTCCAAATATAATTTCTGCCATGCTTACTATAACTTCCAAACTCCTCTGAAGTGACAACTAATTGCCGGCGAGAGATACTGGGCGTTCGCTAGTATTTAACTTTCTAATCCGTTTAATAATGATAAACATACACAGACAGACACATGCTCACACATACAAACACACACATATATATATGTATATATGTATGTATGTATGTATATATATATATATATATATATATATATATATATATATATATATATATATACATATATATATATATATATATATATATATATATATATATATATATATATATATATATATGTATATATACACATACACACACACACACACATATATATATATATATATATATATATATATATATATATATATATATATATATATTACAGCACCTGTCAAAATAAAATCTGTCATTACCCCCAACAAAAGCGAAATTACTCCCAGTGGAGTAATTTACCCCATTTGGGAACCACTGCTCTAGATAGATGGGTGATTAAAAAGTGAAAAATACATTGCTATCCATGAGGCTCTAGTTCAGAGTGTTTGATCAATGGCTATGCCAGCTCCTCAGCCAATCAGGGTAGTAGTTAAACCATAGTTTCTACAGGTGATGCAGTAAACGGGGAGAAGGGGAAGACAAAATATCAAAATGTCTTGAACATAAATTTTTTATTGTCCTTTTTATCAGTGAATCACACAGCTAAGGAGCAATATCTTTGGAATCTTTCAAATTTTCTCTTACTAATTAGATTTTACTTTCTGAGCTTCTTCCTCTATCCCTTAACATTTTGTGTTAGATCTTCATTAATATTTGCGTTATTTTTTTATTCTTTATTCATTTATTTACTAAACTAAATGAATGGCATCATGCAACAGCTTCACTTGACCATTCCAACCTGGAACCGTTTGTAATTTGTGTGAAGCCAAGACAAGATATTCATTAGCTGGATTCAGAAATAGGGCATTTTAATTTTCATTTGAATTTTAATTTTTTCAATTCTTTAAAATCTCCATTGAAACTGAAGAAACCCCTGGATTGTGAAGCACGCTTCCATGAATAAAAGGTTTCACTTAGATTTTTTTTTTTTTTTGTAGTTTCTATCACATTCTTTTATCATTATACCAGTCAACGAAAATATCTTGGTTAATTTTAAAGCAAAGGGGCAAATTATCCTAAAAAACCCTTTTGTAACGAGCATATTAATTGGAGAACTTGCGGTATGTGGAGGACGACGTAACGTAATGATCTAAGTAGATTAAATTCGAGCCGGGCAAATGTTGACATAAGGATTCTTAGGAAACAAATCCTCCAAACTCCCAAAAGACAACAACTCATTAATTACAGATTTTTTTTTTTTCTTAAAATCACCTATTAATTGGATCAGCATTCAAATCCAACAAAACAATCTCGTTATCTATACTCTGTGATAACTACCTCCAAATTTGACATAAAACCTTGGTAATTATCAAGCGAATTAAACCTCTTGTAAATTTACGATAAAGGTTGAAGCAGCAATGTAGCAAAGATTTCACTGTATATGTTTAAAATTTTAGTCCAAATGTTAACGGTAACTGCTCTTGGCCACGAAGACAGGCGATGAGACGGCAAAGCTCACTGGAAAGGGAATGTAAAAAATTTGATGAATAAAGGGCGAGTGGCTTACGATCTAAAGACTAAGATGGCACAGCCCCTTGAATATAAAAGACTTTGGTAATATATTAAAGTAAAGTATCCTTACGTATTAGGAAATGTTGGGAGTTGTGAAGTCTATCTAGTATTTGAAAAATATCACTGAGTTTATGGAAGACTAATGCAATCAGTTTTATTAGTAACATTGCGTAGTCATGACAAAAAAAAAAAAAAAAAAAAAAAAAAAAACGTCCTCAAGGACGGTATAACTAATTTCTCGTATTTAATTAATAATATTTTTATAGCATCGAGTCATAAATCAAACTATTTTTTCCATCATTGACTCAAAGAAGACTAATGTTGGAACAATGGCATCCAATGGACTCAAAGAAGACTAATTTCCGAACAATTTAATGTACCTGTTAATAGAAGGAATTCTTTAGCCATAACACTCCATTAATCTCCACATGGTTTATCAGATTCATATATATATATATATATATATATATATATATATATATATATATATATACATATATACATACATATATATATATATATATATATATATATATATATATATATATATATATATATATATATATTTACATATACATACATATATATATATATATATATATATGCATATATACAGTGTATGTATATATATATTAATAAATATATGTATATATATAAATATGTATATATATATATATATATATATATATATATATATATGCACATGTATATATGCATATATATATGTACAGTATATATATATATATATATATATATATATATATATATATATATATATATATATACATATATATACAGTATATATATAAATATATATATATATATATATATATATATATATATATATATATATATATATATACATATATATATATATATATATACAGTATATATATATGTTGGAACAACGCTATACATGGTATACGTTTGAGAGAAATCACTATTCACGTTAGTGAGGAAATGCTATGTATGTTTCAGAGGAATTATGTATATAGTGGCTGAATAGATGCTGGGGAGAGGACTGGCAGAAGTACAGATCTTGTGGGGTGTCAGGCTGTATCTCTCTGGCTTCTAAGCATGGGTTGGTCCTATGTATATATATATATATATATATATATATATATATATATATATATATATATATACACTGTAGAAACCTCTTACAAAACATTCTCGTAGCGTGCATGTACAAGGTTCTAGCGGCGTCAAGTTTGCTAACTTGGCATTTTGAAGTAGGGTATTATTGTTGCATGGCGAGGCAAGTCTCTTGTCTCACTCTGCCCACCTCTACTCCTCGTAACATTAAAAAAAGAATAATCTTTAATCTAGAATCTTCATGCAACTTCCAACCACGTGGAAACATGATGCAATCCATAGCCTGTGTATCATACATTATACCTTTTAACAAGATTACATAAGAATTCATAACTAAACTACGTGAAATAAAAACTGTATTCTTTAAAATAACGTAAATTTACATAAACGGAACTGAATGGAAATACAACTAAATAA
>NC_090730.1:102324461-102329461 GCF_036898095.1 Palaemon carinicauda
AAGAATCTTTGAAATAGTATCACAAATTCAAATTGCCTTTATCTGTTAGTCATTATTCTTTATTATTTTAATAAACCTAATTGATAGTTACCTACTTTATATTCGACGACTAAAATTGTTAAATCACATTTGCCATTGTATTTGTTTCTTTTAAGGTGAACTACTGACTATTTTTCGTCTCTCTATGTTGATTGTCCACCACCCCTTGACTCTCCGGGTGATAAGGTACGCTGGTAACGTGATGTCACGGTTGCCAAATATGTTACGACCCTAGTCGGGCGGTGGTGGAAGTTTTTAATGCGCGATAAGAGAGGTCAGTGTTTACAAAAAATACCCAGCAATAAATTGGTCAGCGGAAACGAAAACACTTGGGAAAACTTAACAATATTTAATAACAACAAAATTTTAGAACAGTCAACCTTGTGACTACTTAACAACTTGAATTAACAATCAATAATTAACTATTAACAAATAACAGTTAACAATTAACAATTAACAAAATTCCCCAAAGTGAAACACCTCACTCTCAACGAGAGAGAGTCAGATAACTAAGTAACTAAACACACAAAACATAATATATATATATATATATATATATATATATATATATATATATATATATATATATATATATATATATATATATATAATTTCAGGTAAATTTCTCGAATGCAATTTCTCGAAAGTTAAATTCTCGAGCTCAATTGCTTGAAAAATAATTTCTCGAACTATCATTTTCTCGAATCCCATATTTTTCGAAAACTGATATCTATTTTGCCGAGAAAATTGAATGGAAAATTTTCATGTATTTCAAGAAAAAATATATCCTTTTGGGTTAACAAACACAAATGTTAAAAATGTATTGTAAGTGAAGGAATGAAAAAAATACAATTGTTATAATTTATTATTTTATCTAAAAAAAATAAAGTTAATATCTTTTATGACGCAAAAGTGGGATTACAAATAGGTACGCAGTGTATCGCGGATTATACGTACGCCCGTACATACAGGACATCACGGAATGCTAATAGCCTCTTTATAAATTGGTCTTTGGCGCTTATGGGATAAGTTTCGATTGTGTTCGAGAAATTTACTTTGTTTGTTTTCGTGTAATGGACATTCGAGAAAATGATAGTTCGAGAAATTATATTTCGGTCAATTGAATTCGAAAAATTTACCTTCGCTCAATTGATTTCGAGGAATTTGCCTGACTCCATAGACACACACACACACATATATATATATATATATATATATATATATATATATATATATATATATATATATATATGTATATATATATATATATATATATATATGTATATATATATATATATATATATATATATATATATATATATATATATATATATATACATATATATATGTATATATATATATATATATATATATATATATATATATATATATATATATATATATATATATATATATATATACACATATATATATATATATATATATATATATATATATATATATATATATATATATATATATATATATATTCTCACACTCTTTTGGGCTGGATGAAATCACCCCCTGCTCGAACCTAGGTAGCGACTCCACTAACACTCAGCTACCATAGGGAGCGCGAGCGCTGCTCAGCAGGACTCCTCATCAAAGGGAGGGAAATGGAGTATGTCCAGGGAGCATCGAGCTCGAACTGTGTCTTCAAACAATCGAGTTCCTTGCACGTAAACGCAGGTGTCTCTTCTCACCAAGGACTCGAAAAACACAGAAAAGAAACAAGCAGTAAACTAGACACTTATAAATCTCTAAGCGAGCGGGAGGAGGTTAAACAGCACTTAAAAAGAAAAAAAATTCAATTTACAATTGAATCCTTATTAACTAATTCTTATGCTAATTTTACATAAAAAAAAATGCAGTAACAAGGCTGACATAAACAAAAGCAAAAATTACGTTAATATATAATAATGTCGTTGCACGCTTTTGAGCATATCTTGAATCTGAGTTTCTGAAGAAAAATCAGTTGATTGCAGCTCAAGTTGCCTAGCTGGATTTAAGCATAATTATTATGTAGAAAAGAAAAGGATTTGACTTGACTTACCTTACCTAGTATGAGCGGTTTTGCAAAATTGTTTATAAAGTAATGTTTCCATGACTGTTGAGTCCTGTAGAGTCAATCGTATAGTCAGGTTCACTACAGTTGGATTTTGATTTTCGTTAGATTTTTGTGGAGAGTATAAAAACTATAAATCTATGGAAACCTTATAGCATAAATGATGTAAAAAGAAAATTCCATTTGCCCAAAGTCCCATATGGCCACCATCTTGGATTTTGCAAAAGGGCTGCAGTGAAAAATATCTGAGATTCTAAATAGCCTAGAGCTTCTATTCTGACTGCTAAACAAATATTTGCAAGACCAAGGAGTCCAATGCACATAGTTACAGATGTGTTGAGATATTTGTTACAGTAGTACTTTCAAATGATCACAAATTTCACAAAAGACCAATTGGTCAGCAGCCCATATTAAGCACCAACTGCTGGGACATGTTTCCCTAGTGGTATGATTACTGTAATAGGCCTGTATTATGTATGTTGTAAAGTTTACTCTACTGTACATGTAAGTTGGTGGTGGTTTAATTACAATTGTGTTTTTTCTATTTTTTACAGGCTCTAAACATGAGTGAGAAACCACAAGCTGCTGAATTAGATACTTGTCCTGATCAGGAGTTTTTCGACTGGAAGCAGTGACTGCTTTAAAAATCTAATGCTAACAAGGAAGAGCTGGTGCAACATCATCAGATAGAATTCTACTAGCGTGTGCTGGACATAGTTAAAGAGAGGGGCATCATGCATGATGGCTAATATGTTGAGTCCAACGGCAACTGCAAAGCTGTACTAAGAACACACTTTGGTATGTCATTGTAGTTGCTATGCAAATGCAACTAACAAATACCAAATCCAAGGACCCAAGACTGGCATGCACATGCATTGGCTACTGGCCACCCAGAAACATGGCCAAAAAGAGGAGGCACTAAAATGGACGAATCAGGACATCAACATCTGACTACAACAACTTTCACGAGGTCTCGCATATGTCCACTGAATAAGGAATAACGTTTCTTTTGTCAGTAAGATGGAGATGAGCAGCTCTATCAGGTGAAGACAGTCAACACTGGGAAATCTCTTAAAGAAGCCATTAAAGAAGACTAAACACATGCATTGCACAAGGAGATGCACATTTAACTGATGTTCGGTACTGAAAAATTTGCTGGACAAAGCATGTGTTCTATGACTAGTTTAGAAGCCAGCACCAGTGGAAGCAGAATAAGCTGCTCAGTATCTTTGATACAGGATGCAATTCTACTATAGCTGATTGGCCTCACTAATGTCCAAACACAGAATCTATCTATCAAAGATATCAAATTCACATTTGTCAATATGCTTGGAACAGATGGGTGGAAAATCACATACTTTCATTCAGTAGAGAGTACCCGAAGGAGAAGATCCTCAATACTTTGCCATGCCGGAAATTCTGTCTTCAAAAAGATTGAAGGAAGTCATCAGTTCTTTATTCCACAAAGGCATGCAAAGAAAGCATGGTTCATTTTGCAATGGATATTCATGAGGATGGAGAGGACATTATGCAGACAATCTATAAACTAACACAGGTGATAAGAAAAACACTTTACAAACTTTACCAAGATGGCCAAGGACAGAAACCCCACAGAAGTAACCAGTGACATCTATGATGTTACAGCTGAACTGTATACCCTGATCTGGTGGATCATGATAGCGTCTGCTAGACAGCATGGAAACTCAAAGTCGACCAAAGTTGTTGACAGTGCGACACTCAAAGTGAGTCAGAATTTCATGTATGTATTTAAATCCAACCAACAAGCCCAGCATAGTATCAGAAGCATCCAGGCCATCCAACGCACAAGAAAATAAACAGGTCCTAGGACTGGCTCTAACAGATCATCACGACACCTGCAACAAGATGCTTATGGATCTTCTCAGTGCACATGATCAGTGTTTTCCGTATGGCCGTATCCTGCTAATTGAAACAACTGTGGCCAATGCTCTTGTACAAAACATTAGAGAATTCCAAGGTCTGTATGTAACACCTTTCTGTAAGGAAGATTCCTTTGTGATCTTTGCAAATGGATAGAATGAACTTTTCAGAAGATACTGCTGATGGGAAAGGAACCACCCATTAAACAATTACTGCTGTATACCAGAAGACAGACATTTCTGGAAAACCAGTTCCACCACCCTTAAAGAAAGCCAGTCTATCACTCCATACTATGTAGAAATGTTGCTCTGTGAAAACCACAGCTTGCCAAGAAAACAAATAATTTTGTCTCTATTAAGGGAATCTCATGATCTTAGCAGATGTCAGTTAGGATGGATTGTTGCTAAAGCTATATGAAGATGGGAAGCAGGGTAAGCATAGAGAAAAATTCCAGGCTGGGCAGAATACAACTCACTACTGCTCTGAAAGCAAGCTACTCACCCAGGTAGGAGCCCTACCTCTACTCCCAGATGTAGCTCATGAATATTTAACCATGCTGACTGTAATCTTGCAAAGAACTCAACTGAAATAGCTGGTTGTAGGTGAAGATCACCCCACTGTCATTCCAATTGCTAGAACCGAGACCAGACCTAAAACGTACAATTGTCTCACAACTGTGAGAGCTACATGTCATGGCTGGCCTCTGTGCGCTTGTTGCCTCTATGAAAAAGGCAGGTATTGGTGATACCTGGGTAGAAGCTGAAATCTATGGGTCTGCACCAACAAGGAAGATCCCGATATGTGTCCATTACAAGTATGCTCTTTGGGCCTACACCTATTCATATGAAAGGATGAAATGATACGGGGGAGTTCAGCTGATGAATAGGTGAAAACAATAACGACAGATGCTAAAGGACATCATGGAGATGGTTAGCTGCCAGTGCCAAACTGACCGTTCTTCAGACAGATGTTATTGTAGAAAAAGAACTTATCCTAC
>NC_090730.1:102334461-102336961 GCF_036898095.1 Palaemon carinicauda
TGACCCTTTCAAGTATTAATTGGCGTTGATCTTCATACTCTCAAATATGAACCAAGTTTGAACTCTCTGTGACAACGATGTCCAAACCTATGGCTGATTACGTGAATTGGACATTATACTTGACCTTGACCATTGACCTTGACCTTCCAAAATTTAATCATTCCCATCTTTTTACATAACAGTTAATCCCTTAAATTTCATTACTCTACGACTAAAATTGTGGCCAGGAAGCTGTTCACAAACAAACACTCAAAGAGGTGGTGAAACATAACCTCCTTCCATCTTCGTTGGTGGAGCTAACAAACACTTGGAAGCCACGCTGGGTCAGCAGGGTGAATGATTCCTTTCCTCATTGGGCTATTTTCCTTGTAGGAGCCCTTGGGCGTATAGCCTCCTGCTTTTACAACTAGGGTTGTAGCGTAGCAAGTAATGATAATAATAATGATAATAATAATAATAATAATAATAATAATAATAATAATTTCTGACAGTTCAGTGGTAAAAGGTCTCATGATTCACTTTTGCTGGAATAATTTCTTCGGAAAAGTAGCCAGTGAAGTGATTCTTCAAGATTTTCAAATATTCAATGATGTCCTCACGTATCCCAGGTAATCTACCAGGTCTTTCACTATTGAACTCATCCAAGTATGGAAAATTTGCCAAGTTATTTTGATGAACTCTTCGGGCCCATAAGTTTAGCTTTGACTACAATGAGTTCATCTTTTCACTGGTTCAACAATGATTGCTGATGTTCCTTGGTGTTGCTTATTGACTTTCCTGTCTCTAAACTAGGCAAAATGTCCATCAAAATGCACTGTTTATTGTAGAGTTATTGCTCATATATGAGGTCCACTAAATTACCCCTTGCCATGCCGTTTCTTACCCCCAAGGGGTAAATTTACCCCTGGTTGAGAAACCCTTCTCTAGCGGTAGTATCTCAACGGTTGGCTAAGACGCTGGCCGACCTACTATATACTTACAAAAGTATACATATGTCTGTGAAAATGTGTAAATGTATATATGAATGTATATATATATATATATATATATATATATATATATATATATATATATATATATATGTATATATATATATATACATAAGTATATATATATGAATATATATATATAAATATATATATATATATATATATATATATATATATATATATATATATATATATATATATATATATACATATATATATTCTTATGAAGCTGGTCTAGTGTAGAGTAAATATTCTATTCATGTATTTCATTTGTGTATTTAAGAGGTGTATAGCCAGCACGTAAGGTGAGCTCCTCTCATGTAGGTATAAATAATTGTATGTAAATTGCGTAAGACTTTCTTAGTTCATTTCACTGAATTTTTTATTGAAATCAGTATATGTAAATTTACGGAACCGGTCGGAATGCCAATATATGGGGGTATTGGAAGAAAAACACAAAACTCTGAAAAAATTCACAGAGCTTTGTATGGCAATGGAGAATGCGTATACAAAATATTTTGTCAAAATTCCTCTTACTTTCGTAGTTACAGGGTAATTAGTAAAAGAAACTCAATTAACCATAAACATTGCTCCCTACAAGAAAATGCAGTATTTCTTCTGTTATCATAAATTTTGATAATTATCATGTTTTAATGTAAAAGAAATAGTAAACAATGGCCTCTGTATAACTTCCACGAGTCGCAGACGATGTATTTATTACACCCTTTGCCCTTCAATCCTACCACAAACCTCAGAGAGAGTACATGCCTGAGTTTGACCTCAGACATTCACTCCCTTTTATGTTTCTTTTTCTTGTTTTCGGCATTTCATCATCTTGCTAACATAAGGAAAAAGAAAATTAGCTCTATTAGAATTCAGAAGAAGGTAATATTGGTAGTGCAGAGAGAGATAGAGAGAGAGAGAGAGAGAGAGAGAGAGAGAGAGAGAGAGAGAGAGAGAGAGAGAGAGAGAGAGAGTTGTGTGGACGAAGAAGCAAGCAAAAGAAATAAAAGGATCTTTGTATAAGAGCAAATTATGATAAATAACTTTGTTTTCGTTTATCAATATTCAAACAGGAACATAAAGTTCATAATAATCAGGATTTATTAATATTTTCTGTGTAAAAATACAAAGAAAAACTTTGAACGGTATCTGACAATAACCCACTCTTACATTTGCTTCTCTCGTTTTCGGCAAGAATTTTATCATTTCAAAGAGGAAAAGCCAATTTCAACATCTTGCTAATAAAAAGTGGAAGAAAATTCGCTATATTAAGAGTTCAGAAGAGGGCAATATCGGTAGTGCAGAGAGAGAGAGAGAGAGAGAGAGAGAGAGAGAGAGAGAGAGTGTTGTGGATAGAGGCGCAGCCGCCTTGCCTCAGAGGGGCTAAAAGAAGCAAGATATTGAGGAAAAGGATCTTCATTTATGATTAACTTATGATAAATAACTTTGTTTTCTTTTCTTAATACCTAAAAAGTAAATGAAATTCATAATAATCATGATTTATTACT
>NC_090730.1:102341961-102346961 GCF_036898095.1 Palaemon carinicauda
TAGGAAATATTTGGGATAGCAAAGATTTGTAGCAATTTTTTCAGTTTTAGTGAACTCGTCCTCAATGTACTCAGGGCTACAAATTCTAAATGCCCTAAGGTACATGTAGGAAATAACAGAATGTTTTATATTTTTCGAGTGGCCGAAGTATAAATGTACATATGAAAAATTATTGGTAGCCTTTTTATACATGGAAAACTTAAATTTATCTGTTTGTCTAACTATTAAAACGTCTAGAAACGGGATACTGTTATTTTCTTCCTTTTCTATAGTAAATTTTGTAGATGGTACCAATGGATTAATGATTGAAACAAAACCCCCACGATAACAATTTTCTTCTAAAATACCTAGAACATCGTCAACATATCGATACCAAATAATTTGGGAGGACCATACTGAAGAACTTAATCTAGATTAAAAAAAAATGGCCATTGGTAATCATTTGTTGCCTCTTTTATCCAACATATATATGGAGTTTTTTTTAATCTACAATATTTCCTTCAGTGTGATCCTCCCAAATTGTTTGGTATCGATATATAGACGATATTCTAGGTTTTTTGAGAGGAAAATTTTAATCTTGAGGGTTTTGTTTCAATCATTAATTCATTGGTACCTTCTATAAAATTTACTATAAAAAAGGAAGAAAATAACTGTATCCCATTTTAAGACGTTTTAGCAGACCTAGAGAATGCTGATGATGCTGTCCTTGTTAGCAGAACACCACAGGATTTGCAATGCTTGGTTACCGGAATGCATGAAATATCACACTAGGTGGGGCTGAAGATGAATAGACAAAAGACAGAGATGATGAGAATGGAGTATGCAATGGATGATTAATTATCAGTGGAAGGAGGAAGGATTAATGAGGTATAATCATTTAAGCATTTAGGAACTATTATCTGTAATACAGATTCTTTATAAATATAGATTAGGGAAAGATTAAAAAAAAATCAGACAATGGCTAGGTTAAGTAGAATTTGGAAATCAAATTGACTGAAATTACACATAAAAGTCTAAATATATATCAGTTTAGTGAGATCGGTATTACTCTACGGACATGAGTCATGGTATGATAATGAAACAATCTCCAGTAGATTAAGTAGATTTGAGAACGAAGCCCTCACAAGGATATTGGGAGTTAAATGGCAGGACAGGATTAGAGCTGAAACTCCAAGAGAGGTTACACGAGTGCCATATGTGGATGAGATCAGGATGAGGTTAGATGGAGATGGTAATAACCAGCTAAAGGAAAAATCAACAAAATAATGTATAGCATTATACACAATGAGAAAGCTTTTTATTCTCTCAAAACTTAAACAGTAATGAAAATCCTTCAAAGACAAGAAATAGATGAATCTTATGTTAGAACACATAAATACATCTATACAGGAGGAACAGCAATCTTAAAACTACATAAAGTCATTGAGAAAATCTTGATTGAGATAGGAGTTAGACAGGGAGACACCACCATTCCTAAACTATTCACTGCGTGTCTGGAAGAAGCTTTTAAGACTTTTGGACTGGCGTAGAAAGACCATAAACAGACGCAAATAGAAGAACATGTCTGAGGCTCTTGTTCTACAGTGGAATATCAGTGATTGATGATGATGGTGATGATACATATATATGTATATACAGTATATGTATAGATATGAGTATTTATATAGATTTATGTATATATGTATGTATGTATATATATAGATATATATATATATACATATATATATATATATATATATATATATACATACATACATACATACATATATATATATATATATATTATTATTATTATTATTATTATTACTAGCCAAGCTACAACCCTAGTTGGAAAAGCAAGATGCTATAAGCCCAAAGACTCCAACAGGGAAAAATAGCCCAGTAACAAAAGGAAACCAAGAAATAAATAAACGATATAAGAAGTAATAAAAATTAAAATGAAATATTTTAAAAAAACATCAACAACATTAAAACAAATAATTCATAAATAACTATAAAAAAAAACTCATGTCAGCCTGTTCAACATAAAAACATTTGCTGCAACTTTGAACTTTTGAAGTTCTACTGATTCAACTACCCAATTAGGAAGATCATTCCACAACATGGTTACAGCTGGAATAAAAATTCTAGAATACTGTGTAATATTGAGCCTCATGATGGAGAATGCCTGACTATTAGAATTAACTGCATGCCTAGAATTACGAACAGGATGGAACTGTCCAGAAAGATATGAATGTATAGGATGGTCAGAACTATGAAAAATCTTATGGAACATGCATAATGAACTAATTGAACGACGGTGCCAAGGATTAATATTTAGATCAGGAATAAGAAATTCAATAGACCTTAAGTTACTGTCCAACAAATTAAGATGAGAATCAGAAGCTGAAGACCATACAGGAGAGCAATACTCGAAACAAGGTAGAATGAAAAAATTAAAATTAAAACACTTCTTGAGAATATATTGATCACCGAAAATCTTGAAAGACTTTCTCAATAAGCCAATCTTTTGAGCAACTGAAGAAGACACAGATATAATGCGCTTCTCAAAAGTAAATTTGCTGTTTTATATATATATATATATATATATATATATATATATATATATATATATATATATATATATATACACACACACACATATATATATATATATATATATATATATATATATATATATATAAGGAATATGTATTTATATATAAACTATATATACGAGGAAATACACACATGTATACATTTATACATACCAAAACGCCTATTGAATACACACAACCCAACATTTGGACTATATTTCTTATAATCAAAATTTTTGAAATCATGTTTCCAATCATCAGGACTAAAATATGAACATGAACCGAAATTGATAAACATCAATCCTTCAAGTAGAAAGATTCAATTTAACAGATTAATGTATTAATTTGTGCTTATGTTCATGGTTTAGGCCTGGTGATGGAAAAGATTAATCCCAGAACCTTAATTGTAATGATATATTTCAGAATGTTGAAGTTGGTTTTCAATCGCATTTCCAGTAATTCTGTAAATTTCTAGAGGCCAAGAAGCCATTTATTACACACACACATATAAATTATTTATCTATCTATCTATCTATTTATAAATATATATATATACATACATATATATATATATATATATATATATATATATATATATATATATATATATATATATACAGAGAGAGAGAGAGAGAGAGAGAGAGAGAGAGAGAGAGAGAGAGAGAGAGAGAGAGAGAGAGAGAGAGACCATACATATATATATGTATATATACATATATATACATATATATATATATATATATATATATATATATATATATATATATATATATATATACTATCTGACATACTAGGAATATCGAAACTATGACTTTTGATGCTTCGTAATGAAACAGATCAAAAGCCGTCGTAAAATGGAGGTGTGGCAATCGTTAATCTCGTGAGTTTATCATGGGCTTATCAGGAAAAGCCTTGGATTTTAGATAAAGATAAAATGAAGTTCAAACACGCCTTAATAACGACACTATGTAAGATTGCATGTATACATATACATGAATATATATACATTTATATCATTATTATTATTATTATTATTATTATTATTATTATTATTATTATCCAAGCTACAGCCCTAGCTGGAAAAGCAAGATGCTACAAGCCCAAGGGCTCCAACAGGGAAAAATAGCCCAGTGAGGAAAGGAAATAAGGAAATAAATAAATGATGAGAACAAATTAACACTAAATTATTCTAAAAGTAACAACGTTAAAACAAATATGTCATATATAAACTATAAAAAGACTTATGTCTGCATGTTCAACATAAAAGTATTTGCTGCAACTTTGAACTTTTGAAGTTCTACTGATTCAACTACCCGATTAGGAAGATCATTCCACAACTTGGTCACAGCTGGAATAAAACTTCTAGAATACTGTGTAGTATTGAGCCTCATGATGGAGAAGGCCTGGCTATTATAATTAACTGCCTGCCTAGTATTACGAACAGGATAGAATTGTCCTGGAAGATCTGAATGTAAAGGATGGTCAGAATTATGAAAAATCTTATGCAACATGTATTATGAAATAATTGAACGACGGTGCCAAAGATTAATATCTAGATCTGGAATAAGAAATTTAATAGACAGTAAGTTTCTGTCCAACAAATTAAGATGAGAATCAGCAGCTGAAGACCAGACAGGAGAACAATACTCAAAACAAGGTAGAATGAAAGAATTAAAACACTTCTTCAGAATAGATTGATCACCAAAAATTTTGAAAGACTTTCTTAATAAGCCAATCTTTTGTGCAATTGAAGAAGACACAGGCCTAATGTGTTTCTCAAAAGTAAATTTGCTGTCGAGAATCACACCTAAAATCTCAAAAGAGTCATACAAAGTTATAGAAACATTATCAATACTGAGATTCGGATATTGAGGAGCCACTGTCCTGTTAGGATTCAACTTCCTACCCCATAATTTGCACCATGCCATAATTCTAGCTAGATCTCTATTAACAGATTCAGCAACCCCAGATCTATATTCAGGGGATGGAATTGATGCAAAGAGAGTAGCATCATCTGCATATGCAACAAGCCTGTTTTCTAGGCCAAACCATATGTCATGTGAATATAGTACGAAACGTAAAAGGCCAAGAACACTACCCTGTGGAACACCAGAAATCATATTCATATACTCAACAACAATTTTTTGCGATCTATTACTTAAAGAATCAATAATAATGCTAAGAAATGACCCACCCACTCCCCACTGTTTGAGTTTGAAAACAAGGGCCTCATGATTAACACGGTTAAAGTCAGCACTAAAATCAAGGCTAATCATACGAACTTCCTGACTACAATCAAGGGATTTCTATAGAACATTGTAAGACGGGCATCAGATGGACTTGAGCTACCACAAACACATTTACATAGAGGAGTTACATTACCAATTCTTCAACAAGTGCTAAAAGCTCCTCTTCTTGCTAACT
>NC_090730.1:102349461-102399461 GCF_036898095.1 Palaemon carinicauda
TAACTTAAATGTACTGAAGGGTAATTTTGAAATGTCTAATATCAAAATGAAATAGCAGAATATTGCTAGAAAAATGAGTAAAAGGGCCTAAGTGAAGGCTTAAGGTTGGATTCTGGAGCCTAATTAGATGCTTCATGATTTCAGAAGTTCAATGGCTTCATCACTAATGACTGTGAAGGTCATATTTAAGGTCAAAAGGTAACCAATTTGATTTAAAGTTGAAAATCAGAATAAATAACGCCTGTAGGTGGGCTAGAAGAGTGATTAAGATAGGATAGAATAAAAATAATCAAGGAAGTGAATATTATTGCCATCATGATTGTTTTATCAACTCACAAACTTATCAAAAGGGTAATATCAATATTAACAAGTACTTAATTTGAAAACTTTTCTTTGCTTCTCTATGTCCTTTAAATCAAGTAATTAAGGCCTTTGAGAAAATATTAGATAATGTTACAAATGCTTCCTGAATTATTGACAAGGGATTATTGATACGAGACATTTCCTTCGTAAGGGGAACATGGCAGCAGCGAAGGTTATAGTCAATAAATAATTTATGAGCAGTGTGTCCGAGGTAAACAATGGAAATGTTTGGTATAGTCACTCCATCTCTGTTCAAGTTAGTGATAAAATCTGACTCATTGAGGTCTCCAACTGTCTCTGGTTCTACAGAAGCCACTGTTGCATTGAACTTGTGCTCTAAAAACTAGGCTAAGAAAATTATTTTGTGTTTCATATCTCACCGAAGATGTTTATTAGATCCTCAGTGCCAGTAATGGTAAGAATATAATGATCATTGTCAATGGAAGTTTGCGTAAGATGGCCTTGATTCATACTGCAGCAGTGAGGGGAGATTCTTGGCGTCGCACTTGCCTCGATATCCAGTGTCAATATAAACATTAGCCCCACCGAAATCACTCTTCTAGCCCATCTACGTTATTATTATTATTATTATTATTATTATTATTACTTGCTAAGCTACAACCATAGTTGGAAAAGCAGAATGCTATAAGCCCAGGAACTCCAACAAGGAAAATAGCCGAGTGAGGAAAGGAAATAAGTAAAAATAATATATCTTAAGAAGAATAACATCAAAATAAATATCTCCTATATAAACTATAAAAAAACTTTAACAAAACAAGAGGAAGAGAAATAGAATAGTATAGTGTGCCCGAGTGTACCTTCAAGCAAGAGATCTCTAACCCAAGAAAGTGGAAGACCATGGTACAGAGGGTATGGCACTACCAAAGACTAGAGAACAATGGCTTGATTTTGGAATGTACTTCTCCTTGAAGGGTTGCTTACCATAGCTAAAGAGTCTCTTTTACCCTTACAGAGAGGAAAGTGGCCTCTGAACAGTTAAAGTGTGGTAGTTAACCCCTTGAGAGAAGAAGAATTGTTTGGTAATCTCAGTGTTGTCAGGTGTAGGAGGACAGAGGAGAATAAGTAAAGAATAGGCCAGACTATTCAGTGTGTGTGTGTGTGTGTGTGTGTGTGTAGGCAAAGGGAAAATTAACCATAACCAGAGAGGATGATCCAATGAAGTTCAGTCTGGCCAGTCAAAAGACCCCATAACTCTCTAGCGGTAGTATCTCAACGGGTGGCTGGTGCCCTGGCCATATTTATTGTAATTTTACCAGATTTATGCAATATGACTTTATAAACATTAATTTTTGACCTGAGATATTACCTTTACAGTCATTGTTGAAGAAGCCATTGAACTTATCAAATCTTAAAACCCTTAACTAGACGCTGAAATAACTTTTTTTTAGTCCACCCTGATGTCATTTTAGGCTATTTTTTTCGGAAAAAATATGCTATGTGACGTTGAAATTTGATTTATTGCTCTTCAAAATGACCTTCTAGTACAATTACGTTTATCACTGAGGGTTAGAATCTTCCTTGACGCCCAAATTTTATTGCTATATTTGTTATTGTCGCAATTCTTGTGTCATCTTGTATATTGTTAAGAAGGCTATTTGCATTAACCTAACAATTATCTGTATTGGTAGTAGTTACATTGGCGTAAGTTGTACCAAGTTTGTAGTGTATGTCTGTTCGCTTATGTCTCTTGCATTTTAATTTTAATAAGACCCTTTTTCACTGGACATTTTGCTTCTAAGGTTCTATGTTGATGGTTCAGTTAATACATTTCGTTGTAGTTTCTGTTCATTCCTTGTAATGATGACCATTCAGAGTATATTTTAAAGTTTTTATCTTAAGAATATTCCTTATACAGATGCTCAAAAGAATAACATTTCACAAACATATCTTGTTCAATGTATTGACTTAAGATGTATTGGTAGTCTATGAAGTGGTCTCCTTCTATGGCTCTCTTAGCCATATTTGGTGTTTCAAACTTTATTTTCATAATGTGGGGATTATATAGGATTTTTTATCACATCATCCACTTTAACCTAGGCATTTTTCCTTTTAATAGTAGATTTAAGTTCTTTTTCTCTGTATTCTAACCTTGTTTCGTCAGGATGTTCACTAACGATTGTTTTGGATGTGTTATATACTGTATTTAGGGTTAATCACTTTAGACTGTTCGTTTTAAAAGACGGTCTTATTGCCCTTTTTTAAGAACTTATGTTCTATATTAACGAAGAATGCAGAGTCAGTGTGGATTACCTCCTGAACTCTGACCTTATAACTTGAGGTGTCTTTATGGCTCGTCAAGAGGTCCCTGACTCATTTTTAGTATCTTAATCTTCATTTTATATCATGGCATTGACTTTTCTTGAAGTTTTGTCACAGAGAAGGGTATCGCATAAACTTAGCCATGCTTGCATTGAAAGATGACGTAAAGTCAAGGATAGATTTTTGAAAGAACCACATGGACCACTATCCTTGAGGTGTAGGCGAGAAGAGAACACATCCTAGCCCTGTGGGTGCTGGAGGCTGACTGAGGATATAGAAGATGGGATTTTGTGATATATATTTCTAAATTCATTACATTGATAATGGTGTTATGAAAATGTGCTTACTTGTATAAGAGTAGGTACTTGTTATTGTATGTGTACTGCATCTGTGTTTATACATGAGTATATCAGAGAGAGTGAAAAACGGGAGGGAATATGTGAAATTATGGCTGTATTTTCCTTTGGCGGTAAAAAAGAAGGAATTTTCAACTCGGATTATACGTTATAGTATCTGACACAGTTTTCCAGAGTTCTGTGTTGATTGCTGGCATTGCTTGCACGATCTATGGAGGTCGGCAAATGCCCTAAGGGCAAAAAGAGGCATTCGTATTTTAAATATACATAAAACATACTGAAGAATATAATTTTTATCTCATTGCTTTATATATCATTAGCCTTTAATGATATATTCATTTACATTCCTCCTAGAAAATTTATCAAAAACAATTTGTCATAACAGTTTATTTCACTGGTGGAGTTCAAAGAAAATGGGCCGCAGAAACTTTCAGTCAGTTTATACAACGTTCTTCTGCTGAAGAAAGTTTGAATAGTTTGAGAGAAAGGGGAATTGTACTACAAGGCAGAAGAGTGACTATTTAAACTCAAAAGAGTGACTAGTTGAAGGTTTTGCCCTTATTTAGTGAGGATAGGCTCACTAGATGGGAAATGAATCTTCTCCACTGACGATAAAAGCAATATAAAAATACACTAGCGTGAGATGCCAGGAAAAGAATATAAAAGCCTCTTTGCTGACTCTTTATGTCATGAAAATCGCAAAATGGTAGTGATTATTTAGTTTGCCGTCTCATACACAGAAAGAAATAAAAAACAATTCTTAGATGTTTGGATGTGCATGAATGTGAATGTGAGTTCAAGAATTATAATGGATTATTCTATTATGTTTGAGGTAATTGAAAGATGTGCATCAAGGGAAGGGATAGGTTTTGTATTATCTGAAATTTTCTGGGGTTGGGGGAGTGAAAGAGCACAAATGTGTTATTTCAAAGATTGTACGGGCAAGATTGAAGGAAACAGGAGAAAACATGCTATCATAAGTATGTGGTCCATTAATGGGAAAGAATTAAAGTGAAAGAGAACTCTTTAATGCAATTCTGAACCTATACCCAGCTAGGTTTAGAATATATGAAAAGATAGTTGAGCTAAGTGATTAGAATGCTAAGGTAGTATCTCGTGTAGTGAATAAAAAGGTAAAGAGTAAAGCAGAAATGTTTGGAATAAGACTTGTAATTATCTTAAATAAAGAGAAACCGGTAAGGAAAATTAGTTTTCAAGATCATATCTTACTGCAGAGAGGATGGAAGAAACAGTTGATAAATATAATATTCAGAAAGGGAGTGGTTGGAGGTATATCTAATCTTTGATTAGTGGAAGTAGAATATACAGTATATACTCGTAGGTATGATACAGAGATAGTGTTGAAATGTACCTTTAAATGTGATCAAAACAAAAAAACTAGACTAAAATAAGAGAAGATCAAACTGGATGAACTCTAGGGTGGAACAGGGGTGGAAGGAGTCAATGAAATGGTTTTAGAATTCCATGACAGAAATATTAGAACAAGTGGGTTTCTGGTGGGTTTAAAAAGGTACGAAGTGGGAATATGGACAGTAAGT
This sequence comes from Palaemon carinicauda, assembly GCF_036898095.1. Taxonomy (NCBI): domain Eukaryota; kingdom Metazoa; phylum Arthropoda; class Malacostraca; order Decapoda; family Palaemonidae; genus Palaemon; species Palaemon carinicauda. The sequence continues at coordinate 102,354,020 of NC_090730.1, forward strand.
GGTAAGATGAGGAAATAGATGGTGTAGTGAAGGAAAAAAAAATATTATCTAAGCTATAACTATAAAATGGAGAAGAGGGGCATGTGCAGCCTTACAGACGAATAGACAGGGTAGTCAAGAAGTAGAGTAAAACAGAACCAGATGGTCAGTGTTGAACACTAAGATTAGTGAAAAGAGAACTTTAAAAAAATGAAAAGCTGTTTAAGAAGGAAGCAAATGGATAAGAGAAAGGTTAATGAAAAATAGGACTCAGAATAAAAGATGTATGAGTACAATATAAATGCAGCACAGGGGTTGATGGAGTGAAGTTTTTAAAAGTTTTATTGTGAATGTTGATGATAGAAGAGAGGGAAAGATCAATCATAGAAAACTTTAAAATTTAGAGGTTTATGTAAGTGACTGTTGGGGATGCAAGGAAAAGGATTAAGAGATCGAAGATTATTTGGGGGATTATAAGTTAACTTTTGCGGTACAGTGGTAACAGTGTGAGTGAGTCGCTGACCAGGGTTGATAAGACATGCAGTAATGTTTGAGAGGCATAATTGTAAGATATATGACAGGAGGACGGATAAGGAAAGAACACTATGGGTGTAGTCCGGGAACAAGGAGCAACTATCAATTATTTGTAAGGAAAAAATATGTAAGAATTTTGAAATGGTATTTATGTCTCCATTTGTGTGATATAAAGCTTGGAGAAAGGACAGAATATGTGCAATAGGTGAGACGAATTGGGATAAGAAGATAACCTTAGAAATAGTCGTGGAATGCAGTTCACATGTGATACTGCCTTAAATGTGGACTGCAGTTCAACTGGAAAGTTTGAAAATACATGTTATAGGAGAAAATTGAGAGTGTATATGAGTAAAAGTAATGTTTTGATGGCACAATGATTGCAAATGTGGACGAATCAAAGTGGTTGGTCTTACAATACTTGGGTAGTAAGATGACATTAGTAAAATGAGAAAATTTATTTATGAAATAGTTGTAGGTGAGGTAAGAATGATAACATGATGTTGGGAAAATAATGCGAAGAGACTTAAATTGGAAGTAAGTTGATACGGACGCCAAGATGGTGAGGTATAAGGGGATTGATGCTGGTACTGAGATTGAATATTTGTGTAAAATAAGTGAGGTAAGACGAATTGAGATATGTTGTGATAGGTATCAGTGGTAAAAAGTTAGGATAGGTGAAAGATTAATCCAGAGTATTAGAAAATAGTATGGTGATGTGAAAAAAATTTAATGGCTTTAGGTTTATCAAAATAGAGTAAAGCTCTAGAAAGTATGAGGAGAGGAAGTCCTAGAAAGGGCTATGCAGAAAGATGCATTAGAAAGGAAGGTCTTCAGAATTCGGGAAATTCAAGAATGTATGCAAAATAGGGATGAATGCCACAGAGGAAGCAGAAGCGTTCGATACTCTGCGGATGAGCCTAGTGTGAGTGTGCAGGGAGCTACCAATGCTCTAGAAGTTTTATGAACAGAGACCTCATTTGACATTTTGTATGTAAAGGATTATTTTATCATTGTTCATTGTATTGTTTTTTATGATATATATATATATATATATATATATATACACATATATTTATGTATATATATACATATATATATATATATATATATATATATATATATATATATATATATATATATATATATATATACATATATTTATATATGTATATATATACATATATATATATATATATATATATATATATATATATATATATGTACTCGTGTATATATATATATATATATATATATATATACATATATATATATATAAATATATATATATATATATATATATATATATATATATATATATATATTTATATATATATATATATATATATATATATATACTTGTGTATATATATATATATATATATATATATATATATATATATATATATATATATATATATATATATATATATACATATATATATATATACTCGTGTATATATATATATATAAAATTTATATATATATATATATATATACATTAAAATACCAAATTTTCTGTGTATTTATGATAAGTAAAATAAGCCACAATGTATGAAAAATGAAAACTATTTAGCTTTCGAAGGGACCATCTCCCTCCCTCTTCAGGAAACGAATGGTTATAAGATTTGAAAAAGAGGTACAGAAAAGTTCGTAAGAAATAAAAAACCCGTTACAGTCTTAAAGAACATTAACAGCATTTCAGGGTGGTTTGTTTACATCTTTTAACAATCCCTTCTCAATTGTTGCATTGTTTTTTACAATATTATTTAAAAATAGATCCAATTTTAAATTACTTTGATATATATTAGAATTATTAGAATTTTGAATTAAAACAGGTTCAATCAGTATCAGGCATTGATATAAATTTGCCAATGTTCTTAAAATCTATTGGGTGATTTTCCAGTAACATAAGTTTAAAAACAGCGCCATTTTCATCTCCTCTTGTAATGGAATCTCTATGTTCTCCTTTTCTTCTTTCAAAATCTACTGACTCTCCTAGGAATGCCTTGTCACATGAACTACATGGTAGTTTAAATATACATGCTTGTTTTGCAGCGTTTCTTTCCCTGATTTTGTCAACACCTTAATAGTTAAGTAATTTTTTGGGCTCAGGCCATGTTGTGCTGATGGAAGGGATCCTAAAGGTAGCCTTCTAAGGGATATTTGCAACAGTGATACTCCCATAGAATTAAAATCAAAGGTCTCCAAGCTAGAAGGAAGAGGAGGGGTTTGGCGACGAGAAGGGGGGGGGGAAAGAGGTAGGGAGAGTGTGATACTTCAATAAAATTAGAATATAGAATTGTTTGTATTAACTAAACTTGAACTGTGTTATATCAAATACATACATTTCATATGAATCCAATAAAAGTTCTCTGATTGTTATAAATTATAAATGTATTTACCATCTTTTAAAAAATTCATATTAGTGTAATGTGACCATTTTGTTTTTCTGTAAAAATGGGACATTTCACACACGCACTCATACACACACACACACACACATATATATATATATATATATATATATATATATATATATATATATATTTTTTTTTTTTTTTTTTTTCGGGTGGGGGGGGGGAGGGGGGGCTCAAGCCATGTCGTCCTGATGGAAGGCTCCTAATAGTAGCTTCCAAGGGATATATGTACTACAGTGATATTCCTAGATAATTTACCTTTAGGTCTCCAGAATTCTAACTCCTAGCGTGAATATCCTTAACATTCACTTAAGGATATCGCATAAATCAGGGGACGTATATCTTGATATGACACATAGCAATTTTCACCAAAAGAGTGACAATTTTGGAAGGGGAGCCGTTATCAAGGTTACCCTATTTCCCATACTACTATTGAGTATCAAGATGGCGCCATATCCAAGATGGCGGACATTCCTAATTTTGTAGCGAATTCGCACGGCGGTGTTCCTTGTTGATCTAACTTTTTCGATCGATTCTGCAAGGATTATTATGCAATATCCAGCTGATTTCGCCTCTGGAGAGTTAAGTATTGATTCTTTACAATGTGTATATTTTAGCTCCTGTTTCACAATGAAATTAGAGTAATTTATTGTGCTTAGGAGCTAGGCTGGTTACCGGAGGCGCCATGGTCGCTGTTTTTCGTTATGCATATGTTATTTACTTAGTAGAACGACATTCCCGGTTGAAATAGTATTAATTAATTAATTATGAAAGCTATTTAGGCATTTTATAGTTGTAAAGATATTTGTAGTATGCATAATATTTCCTTTTTCCTTGTCGATCGTTTACGTTAGAGTTTCGGTGATTTAGGTAACCGAGATTTCGTCTTGCCTAGGTAACCTAACCTAGGCGAGGTAGTATACTTTCAGACAATACCCCTTTTACCCTCGTGTATCATTTTATCTATTCATGTGGAGATAGATATCTTCTAGAATTTTTATATAAACCGAAACTCGTCTCTAGTGGAGATTTAAGGGTAATCTCTCCTTCCCTCTGAGTGTAGCCTTAGGCTACAACCCTAGTTGGTCTTGCCTTCGAGTTGACAGTCAGGGTTGACTAGACTAGTGTTTTCTGTCTCTTCCCTTGGCAAAATATAGCAGAGTATTTGGTCTTTTCCGGCAGCCGGCCGGCAGGGTGAATAGTCATTCCCCTGCCGGCTAGGCTGCCGGCATAGGAGGTTAGCCCTCCCTAGGCCGCACTTGAAGTGGTTGTAGGATATCACCTTCTTCCTCTGGTCTAGAAGACCAGTCCTGTGCTCGCAGACCCTAGGCTGAAGAATAGACATTCTTCTACCGCCTAGGATGGCGCCGGCACTGGAACTCTGTTTCTCCCTTGTTGAGAGGAGGAGGCACTGCCGCCGTCCCCTTAACCGTATTGGCAGACCCTAGGCTGGAGAATAGATATTCTCCTGCCGCCTAGGATGGCGCCGATACTGAAACAGAGTTTCTTAAAGGTGTGGTAGGACCGGAAACCTTGCCGGCTCCTTCCACACCTCATACAGGACCCTTATCCCTTCCCCTCTGTCCTTTAGTGATGGCCTTGCCATCACAACTCTTTGTATTAGGCCGTCGTCCTGCAATTCCACCGATTGCAGGTGGGTTGTGGGGCCGGCCGGAATCCTACTTAACAGCTGTTGTCTGACTGCCGGCGTCTATGCCAGCTGCCGGCAGCCATGACGGCTGCCGGCGGCTATGATAGCTGCTGGCGGCCATGCTGGCTGCTGGCGGCTAGGACAACTTCCGGCAGCCATGACGACTGTAGGCGGCCATGGAAACTGCCGGCGGCTATGACGGCTGCCGGACGCTATGCCGGCTGACAGCAGCCATGTTAACTGTCGGCGGCCATGACTGCTGCCGGAAGCCATGATGGCTGTTGGAGGGAAGTCTCTTCTGTCACCAAGGCTCTTCAGTCCTCCCTTGGACTACCGGCCACAAGTACTGTTGCAGGGGTACTAGCCTGGCTGGCGGTATGCCGGCCGGGCCGGCACAGACAGGTGCTAACTCAGTCGGCGGTATGCCGACTGTACCAGTGCTGCCCGATGCTAGCCTGTCGGCCATGTCCTGGCCGGACTTTGCCGGCAATGGTACTGGTGGTTGGATGGAAGCTTTAATGATCGCATTCTCCCCTTCCATTTGAACCTTCTTTCTGGGGAAAGACAGTAAATTATATATTTACATCCTTACTTAGTGTATACATACACAGTAATAAGGCAGTCCTTTACTCTATGCTTTCTCTCTCTCTTTCAGCTAGCATGCTGGCCGGGCTGTGCCGACAGGGACTAGCTATGCTGGCTATATGCTGGTTGGATTACAGTATATGTTTATACTGTAGTCAGTATATTTGCAGTATAGTATATACTGCAGATAGAAAACTATTGTATATATTATACTAGTTGTTATTTCCAATATATCTTGGGTATCCTTGCCCAGGTGTTTGCTGAGACCAATCCTATATTAAAAGAATAGAATTTCTTCAATATTCTGATTAGAAATCAGTTTAAGTTTTACCTTACAATATTAAATAAATTAAAGGGCCGGTGGTATTACACTTTCTATCCTTAAAGGTTAGAACCCTTATCTTTGAGCTTCTCTGATCAGGAAACTCTATGGTTTTAATATTGGAAGGGAAGGCCACAGCAAATGGGCTGGGTAGGATACACAAATATATGTCTTTTATATTCCTAGTCCAGTCGGCGTCATGCCGGCTGGACCGTGCTGCCAGATACTAGCCATACCGGCAGCACACTGGCTGAACTACAATATATAATCATACAGTAGCTGGTATTTTGCAATATAGTATATACTGCAAACAAAAAACTATAATATGATTATACAGTAGTTAATTTCTAACACATCTTGGGTACCCTGGTGCAGGCTTCTGCTGAGACCGATCCTATATTGAAAGAATAGAATTCCTTCAATACTCTGATTAGAAATCAGTTACCCTTACCCCACAGTCTTAAATAATTTTATAATCAGAAGGGGCAGTGGCAATATACACTTTTTCTACCCCTAGAGGTTAGAACCCTTTTGTTCGAGTTGCCTTGATAAAGGAAACTCTGATGGGAGGTAACAGCAATTGCTTGCAAGGGATACACAAGTATGTGTCTCCCACTATCCCTTTCTAGCTTACTATCCTAAGCTATAATAGTTAAAAGATGAATGTTACATATTGGTTATCAGGTGAGATAATCAATTGTATACTCATTCTGCTTTCTTTTCTTTACAGGAGGAACCCCAGATGAAATGTGTTGCAGTCTTCTGCAATATTAAGAGTAAGTACTTTTACGGTCATAATACATGCAGGTTTCATGACCCCTGCAATATTATTTCCGAATCCCTGCAATATTGGAACCCCCAAGTTTGCAATATCTGTCAGACCTTAGTGTCCGAAGGCTTTGATAATCCCAAGTCAATGGAATCTAAGGATGCAGCTCGTAAAAAACTACGCAATTGGGTAAGAGGGTTCCAGAAGATCTCTCCGGGACCATACCTACCTAACGATAGGATGTGTAGCTTACTATTCCCGAAAGCAAGTAGGGAAATAGTGGTGCCCCAGGCACGATTTGCACCTCTCTGCGTCCAGATAGCCTTTAGGACGGAGGTCAGAAAGTCACCCCGGAAAGAAGTTGACAATGTCGTGTCAGAATTGCCTCCGTCTGTGCCGGGTCTGGAGCCGTTAACCTCGACATCTTCACCTTCTACCCCTCTATTAGACAAAATGGACCAGTTACTGGCTCATATGATGGGTTTAATGGAAAACTTTTGCAAACAAGGTGAAACGGAGGAAGCGAAACTCAAGATAGAGCTCTGTGGATCTCCACTTGTCGCCCCCCAAGGGTCATACAAGCCGCCCATAGACCAAGACCTTCCGACATGCTCCAAAACCAATCCCTGGAGGTATGTGGAGCTTATGCCAATTTTAGACGGCAAACTCTACATCTCGGAGAAGATGGGAGCTGTTCTTTTAGACGAAATCCAGTTTTGGCCAAGTTTTAACGCTTTCCCTAATTGCTTCATTCGACTGAAGCATAAACCAACGTCAGGAAAAGAAACGAAACCAAAGGAAGTCATGATTCTTGGCCATGATAAGGCACAGGCTGTCTTGTCAAGTAGCCTGAGAAAGGCGGGTTACTCGGTGTCGAAAGTGTTCGCACTAAATAACAGACACCCTACCTTTCTTGCTCCTGCTTCAATAACATTCCCCTTTACGTGGAAGGCATTTTAATCTGTTGCCAAGGCAGTGGAGGTAGGCAAACCATGTCCTGCATTCGAGGAGTGCAAGCCTCTGTCACTAGCCTTAACCATGCAGGAGAAGGATTGGAAGGATGTCCAATTAACCTTTTCAGTAGGGAAACTAGATGCGGGTGTCGCTGGACGACAGTTTAGTGAGAATCTCCATAAACTTTCTGAGTTTCTTTTGTGCAAGGAACAAGAGACAAAGGAGAGACTTGCAGCCTCTCTATCCCTACAAAACTGCATAGAGTTGTGTTCAGCCCATCAAAGTACCCCAGACATGCTCATGGTCTTGGCCATAATGCATATGGTCACCTTAGTAAAAGACCTATATGCCTTTATGAAGGCTAGGAGAGCCTGTAGGGAGTTTGTGTTCGCTGCCGCAACAGTGAAACATGAAACCAGGAAGCTGATATCTTCCAACATCTGAGGTAGAGACCTCTTTCCAAATGAGGTAGTCAAAGAGGTGATTGAGAAAGCCACCACGGAGAATACAGGACTTCTCCGGAAGTGGGGCATCTCTTCAAAGAGAAAGTCTTCCAAGGATGTGGGTCCCCAACCTAAAAGGAAGACGGAAAAGTCTAGAAATTTTCCTCGGTCTGTTCAACAACATCCCACAGTTTTTATGACCGCGGTGCCGCAAGCAGGCGGTCGAAGAGGTAAACCTTTTGATCAGTCGAAGCAAAGAGACGCTTCTGGTAGGAGGGAGGTTCCTTCAGGATCGCTGGACCTTCGATCCTTGGGTCCAAGGCCTAATCAAGATGGGACTAGGATGGAAAATAGTCATGCCTCCTCCATCATTTCCTCAAATCTTCCTACACTCCAACCCTGTTCTAGAAGAGTATACCTTAGAGCTCTAGAGCATACAGGTGGTAAGGAAAGTAAAGTCCATCGAATTCCAGGGAAGGCTGTTTGGTGTTCACAAGGACTCAAGAAAACTCAGAGTCATTCTGGACTTGTTGCCACTCAACAAGTTCAAATAAAAAAGCAAGTTCAGAATGTTAATCCCTCTGAAAATAAGGACCCTATTTCAAAAAGGGGTGTTCACAGTCTTGATAGACCTGAAAGGTGCCTATTGGCAGCTTCCAATCAGTCGCCCCCTCTCCTCCTACCTAGGAATCAAGTTACAGAGGAAAGCGTATGTCCTAAGAGCCAAACTTGTCGGACTAAACACAGTACTAAGTATCTTCACGGAATTTGTCCGACACAGTCACGCAATAACCATGCCTAGAAATGGTTCAGGTAACAAAGTACCTGGACGAAAGGCTGGTGTGGGCAGCACCCGAAGCGGCTGGTCTGCGAGCATCCAAAGAAGTAATCCAGTTCCTGGAACATCGAGGATGCAAAATCAGCTTCAAGAAGTCTCAATTCTCTCTAGCTCAAAGGCTTCAGTGGTTAATAAACCATCGAAACCTAAAGCCACACTGGCTCTCCTTTCCCTTAAGGATGTAAAAGGAGATTGCAGGGTCGGTCAAGAGACTATGGTAATCAGTCAGTATTCCAAGACACTAACAGGAAAGAGTTCTGAACTCTTTCCAGTTCGCAGTAGTGACAGACCTAGTGCTAAGAGCACAGCTGAAAGATGCGTTAAGAGTCTGGAGAAGATACGCATCAAACGCTCGAAGAGATCTAAAATGACCGATATCGGTCCTTCCTTGATCGCTTTCCAACCAACGGTCAAAGGCCAAAAGCCTATTGAGGACCATGCCCTTACAACTACCTCAACTATCGAAGATCATCTACATGGATGCCTAGTCAGAAGAATGGGGTGTTCACTCCCATCAGATGCAAAACCAAGGGACTTGGTCATTTCTATCCAAGGCCATGGTAGTCCTGTTGAGGTTGGGGAAACTCTTTCCACGCAGATCAGGCCTCCTCAGGCTGATCTGGGACATCGTAGCGATAATGAGACGTCTGAACCGGCAAGGCTCGAGAGCGTCTCATATGGTTTAGGATGTTAGCCATCCCTTGCCTAAAAGGATGGCACCTATCAGCAATTCACGTACAATCGATCCGCAATGTGACAGTGGATGCTCTACTCAGGCTCAAGCCGATAGAGTCAGAACGGTCCACATACGCAGACCTATTCTCTCCCAGATGGGAACAATTCCCAGAGCTGCAGATCGACCTCTTCATCACGAGCGTCATCAAGAAACTACCTCGATATGTAGCCCCATACGAGGATCCTCTAGAGATGATAACGGACACCACGTGTCTAGTATTGTAGGGATGGACTCAGGAATTCCTGTTCATCCCATCCAATCTCCTGCTGAAGGTTCTCAACATGCTGAGATCCTTCCAGGGAGGGGTAGCTCTGGTGGCTCCCAAATAGGCCAAGAGCAACCGGTTCCCTCTATTGAAGGAACTGAGGCAGAGGCTGGCCCTTGTACTGAACCCAGCACTATCTCAGAGGGTTCAGAAGTTAATTGCCTTCGATTCATCACAGAGAGCCCAAACCCTTCATTTCATGATTTTCTTGCCCTAGCGGTTAGGAAAAGATTTGGGATCTCAGAAGGCAATATAGAATTCTTAGAAGAATACAAGTCTAAGTCAACTAGAAGACAATATGAGTCATCTTGGAAAAAGTGGGTTGCTTTTGTAAAAGCAAAAGGACCGAAAGGAATTTCAATGAACTTCTGTCTTTCCTTCTTTGTCCACCTTCATAATCAAGGTCTGGCAGCTAACACAATAACTATGTGCAAGTCAGCCTTGACTAGACCTCTTCTATATGCCTTTCAAGTGGATCTGGCGAATTAAATCTTTAATAAGATTCTGAAGGCTTGCGCAAGGCTTAGGCCTGCAGCACCTCCAAAGCCCATCTCATGGTCTTTGGACAAGGTCCTTCATTATGCCTCATCTGTGAACAATGAGGACTGTTCCCTCAAGGAACTAACCCAGAAGGTTATTTTCCTGTTTGCTATAGCCTCTGAGGATAGAGTTAGTGAAATAGTAGCCCTATCTAGAAATGAGGGCCATATTCAGTTCACAGAAGCAGGAGAACTGAATCTCTTTCCTGGTCCGACCTTTCTCGCTAAGAACGAGCTACCCACTAAAAGATGGGGTCCTTGGAGGATCTGCCCTCTGAAGGAAGATGTCTCTCTATGTCCTGTAGAGTGTCTAAAGGTCTATCTTCATAGATATTCAGACTTCAGGGAAGGACAGCTCTCTAAAGGAGAAACCTCTGGATCAAACTTATCCATAAAACAACTGAGGGTGAAGCTCACCTACTTTATTCGCAGAGCAGATCCTGACAGTACACCCGCAGGTCATGATCCGAGGAAAATGCTTCATTACTGAACTTTTTTCAGTATATGGACTTTGAGTGTCTTCGCTCATATACTGGATGGAAATCATCCAGAGTGTTCTTCAAACACTATGCTAAGCAGGTCCGTGAACTGAAGCACTTTGTGGTGGCGGCAGGTAATGTGTTAAAACCTGTCGTCTAATTACTGCAATGAACAGTTAATTAATTGGGACTATCAATTAAAGGGAAAAGGTGTCGACACTTCCGGCGTAATACCGTTTAAGTGAGTGCTACCATGGTACTAAGTCTGTTCAAAGTCTCAGGTGTGGAATTATACAGATAACACTTGTGCCGTGTGTACGTAGTACACAGTGTTGATAGGATACGACATTTACAGAAATTATAAAGGGAAAATTTATTATAATTTTTCAGTCTTAGAGTGGCACTCATCATTTCTTCCCTTTCAAAGGGGGAGAATGATTTCTGTATAGTTTGCACGTATAATTCCTTTATCATGTTACATTCGTTTCACTTGTTATTTCATTTAGTCATTTATTAGAAATAAATGTCTATTAGAATGTAATTGCGTTCTAATTCGCCCGGGAATTTGCATATTTAAGATGCTAGAGTTCTTTGACTTACTCATTTAAGTAAACCTCATATCATTGTATACTTACAAACAATGGATATAGTGGACACTGATATTGTTCCGACAATATATACAAACCGTGAGACCGTTTGTATACCCAGTGAATACTTATGTTTGTTCATATAATATATGAGGCCCCTTTTCTACCGTCTAGTATGACTCTTACCTGTAGGGGGCAGGAAGCACTAACATTGTCCATGATCAGTGATAATGACGGATAACGGTAACGCTATTTGTCTCAAATGGTCCAGATGACCATAGAAATATTGTCCCAAGGTTAAGGCACCGATGAAAATCCACAGAAACAATACTTTCTAGTAATGCTCTGGTAAACTTCCATCAGGACGACATGGCTTGAGCCCAAAAAACGGATTTTGAGCAAAGTGAAAAATCTATTTTTGGGTGAGATAGCCATGACGTCCTGTTGGACCCACCCTCCTTTTCTATATAAAAGTTTTTCGCAGAATCCCGCCTGAAACTACTATATCTGTAGCATTATGCTCAATGCTATAAGGAATATCCGCTATCTTGGATATGGCGCCATCTTGATACTCAATAGTAGTATGGGAAATAGGGTAACCTTGATAATGGCTCCCCTTCCAAAATTGCCACTCTTCCCCCTCGAAGCGAAAACACTATTCGGGGTAAAGATCGCTATATGTTGTATCAAGATATACGTCCCCTGATTTATGCGATATCCTTAAGAGAATGTTAAGGATATTCGCACCAGGAGTTAGAATTCTGGAGACCTAAAAGTAAATTCTCTGGGAATATCACTGTAGTACATATATCTCTTGGAAGCTACTATTAGGAACCTTCAATCAGGACGACATGGCTATCTCACCCAAAAATAGCCGTTATATTATCATCGTACCTTCAGTGACTTTCTCGGCGCTTTATTCTGCTGACACCAGCAGATGCAAAGGGGTGCATTTTACACACTTCACAGTCCATATTATTCTTCTAATTAAATTTATTGGGTATCGTAGTAGTTGAAATGCCAAAATTAAACATATCAGTACTGCTTCATTAAAATGGAGGCAGTTTGGTTTTTGTAGCACCAAAAAAAAAGAAAAAAAAAAATGATCAAACGTGAAGACAGCGGGACAAAACTCACAAAAGTTAAAAAAGTGGGACAGACGTTGGAAAAGCAGGACTATTCTGCCGAAAAGCGGGACACTTACCACATTATATTAGTGGTCCACCAAATTTTAAACTATGTATTTAGTGGTCCATGAAGTTTGGAAGGTTGATGGTGAACAGAGCATGTTTTACTTCACTTTCTTTGAGAAGCTGGTCTGTGTTTGATGGATACCGTGATACTGTGTCTGCTGCTAATACGGTTCTACCATGAAAATGTATAATCTAATACTGCCGCATAAGTCATCATTGCTTAAATCTGCGAACTCCTGAATTCATAATGTTATCTGGTGCATTATTGTTAAAAATCATCACCGTTGACTTAAGGTCTTTGGATATGAAGAGTTCATGGCACCCCATTGGGAAGAAACAACTATCTTCTAGGGCCCAAACAGCTGTTAGGGGTTTCCCTCTAATTGGTGCATACTTCTCTACATCTTTTAGGAAGCAAGACCAAATAGCGTTAGCCTCCAGCCATCTTCGCAGCACCTAGGATTTACAGTCATAATCACAATGCTTTTGGTATTACTAATATCCCACTCCAGTTATGAACCAACATTGTTTAAGGCCTGTACTTTTGCTATGGTCAAATGATTTATTCCCTTCATGATCTTGTTGCTGATGGCATTTTTAGTGTTAGAAGCCCTCTTCCATATTCCAATTCCAACTATAGCTGACCTTTGGGCTGATGAGAGGCTTAAATGGTGCCATCCTGTCCATGGTTTTGCCATAGTGGTATATCTGGTTCACATGCCCAAACCATGCCCATGCATCTGGGTTGTTGGAGGGTCTGGGAAGGGTTGCAATGGTATTGAGATACTTAAGGGTAGGCTCCGGGTTGAGAGGGTGCTAATTGTAAAAATATTTGCCAAAAATACACTAATCAAGACAGGCTAATGAAATTTTGAGGCATTATTAGCACTATAATAAGGCATATCCTCTGTAAGTTTTATCATCCTACAGGGAAAATAAAGGATTTTATGAATAAAAATGTGAAAATTTTTTCTTTTTCGGGAGAGGGGTGTATTTCTTTGCTTGTCCTGCTCTTATGCCTTAAGTAATATAATATTTAGATGTTTTAGGCCATTAAGTGACATAATACCTAGAAAAACACAGAAGGTTTTTTCCCTAAATCGAAATTTTAATTTTTGGTGAATATTTATTTCTAGGTATCCCTCCATCACCATCACTACCTAACCTAACCTAACCTCCTCGTTTTTTTCTTTCTGTGTGCTTATTTACTGTTCGATTTTGATAAAACTTGGTCTGCTTGTTCCATATGGATAAACAAACATAATTACAGAGCGAATTTCAATTCAAGACATTAGTTTCTCACTGGTCACCAAAAGTTTTAAGTCGCTAGCTCCAATTTTCACATTTTTATTCATAAAATCCTTTATTTTCCCTGTAGGATGATAAAACTTACAGAGGATATGCCTTATTATAGTGCTAATAATGCCTCAAAATTTCATTAGCCTGTCTTGATTAGTGTATTTTTGGCAAATATTTTTACAATTAGCACCCTCTCAACCCGGAGCCTACCCAAGTTAACTTCAATCTTGGTGTTCTGAAAACCTGTAAGTTCAATTTATAAAAACTGAAATTTGGTTAGGTTGAAGACCCCTGTTTATCCTGGCCAGATCCAAATAATCAAATAATCAATAACCCACAGTCAGCATTCTTCTAGGTCAGTGTCTTTGGCACATCTGCGATGATTGCATGGAATCACTGTGTAAGGTTAATGTGATGCAAGGCATTCCTTTGGTGCCCACCGATAATGGTTTATTGGTTGCTCAGTTAAGAATGGGGATTTATGCTGGTCCTCTGATTGGATTTGAATACAATGAAAACCATTCCGTGTTAGTTACTGTCTTGAATATGTTGGGGGGAATCACCTTAGCTTGCTTCATATATGATGCAGTATAATCGGTTTTCTGTAAACTGTGGTGATTCAGTGGCTGTAGATCAACTGTCTGACAAAATGTAGCCTTTGATTTAGTGTAGCATTTGACGAGATGTACCATATGACGCGGGCATCAGGATTAGGCTGTGGAGTTAGGTTACAGGTGTGTAAGGAGGCACTAACTCTATTACACCCAGACCAACATCTATGTCAACCTGTTCTCACAATATCCTTTACCAATGAACTGATACATTGGGGAGTCTCCTTGTTACTACTGGCTAAAAACTTTGGTCGACCCTAATCTCTACTGAAGGACCAGTCATTGTTGGGAGTGGCAAATTTGAATATCGATGATGCATAAATATCCAAGAGTCACCTCTTCATGCCCTTCATAGAGATGATGGTGTGATATAAATAGGGCATCCACATTCTGCTGGTGAGGGGTGATTATATGTGCTCAATGTATTATGACACACCTTGGCTTCTCCTGTTACACCAATCATAGGAAAATCTGGCCCAATGGTCCCCAGTCGTTCAAAGGCTGTGCGGCTACAAGAGAACTGGTTATTGGAGTCTGTAAAGCAGATAATGGTCGAAGTTTTGAATTGTTAACCCTTCGCACTTATGCTCGATAGCATTAGGAATAAGGCAGCAAAAAAAATTATTTCCTCATTATTAGCTACTAGGATGTGTTTGGAGAAAAAGTAAAACACTGCTAACATAAGCCCAATTTCTTGATTGAATTTATTCCCATTAGATAGGTTTGTGTGCCACAGTCAGTGATAGTAGAGAAGTCACCGAAGCTCTTTGGTGGATTTGGTATCCTCATCTTAGCGTTTGGTGGATTTGGTATCCTCATCTTAGCGTATGCCTGGCCATCCACTGCTACCTTCATTGTCTAAGTTGGAGGCGATAGGACCTCATTTGAGCCATCTAAGCTTATGTTGGTGATGGTTACATGGTGAATTAATGCTTTTACTGGGTTGCTAAATTCTGGCTTTAGAGTATGTTGATTTTCATTCTTCCAGCAATCAAGATACCTCTTCAATTACTTGAGTTTGCCCCTTACCTTACCAAATTGGGCTTGAGACAACATCACTTTCATCCCTTCTTGCCTGGCCCACTGTGGTCATGTGTAAAGTCTTATGATCATTGGTTGATCTGGCTTCGGCCCAGCTCCCTGTAGCTGATGGCTGACAACCTTGGGGTCTAGATCATCATGGTGCAAGCAGCTGTTTCCTTACTGCCAACCAAAGCAACTGTTTCAGTAATTGTTTAGCATCGATTTCTGTGCCCCCAGTGTCTCCTTCATAATTTCTTTGTCAGCCAGTCCCCTCAGGAGAACCGGCTTGACTATAATGTCCATGTTATCTATTGCGATGGTGCTAGTACAGGTGTCTGCACTACTTTTCCCCTCTTTGTCTATTGACAGACATTGGCTAACTCACATATTGTCTGAGATGTTCCCCAGGATTCTGTATTGAGTGAGTTAGTGTTGCATGTCGCACATCAGTGCCATGCTTACTATCTTTAAGCATTTCACGGAACCCTTGTCTTCCCTCTTAGCTCTGCTGCCTATCATGACTATTTTCAAAACAATGGGACATCCAACTCTGGATCATGGCAGGCTAATACATGAGCAGTGATTTGGTCCATGTTTAGATCAGAACCATTTTTCAATATTTCGCACCTGAGGGTCAATGCAGTACAGTCATCTTCAGCGATACCTTGCTGTAGAACTGGGCAGTTGATATTTTTGTTTTGTTTTTGTTTTGTTACCCCAAGCTCATGAACATTCTTTGATTCAACATCATTTGTGCAATGCATGTTAATATATCATACACTGTCTTCACCATAGTACATTCTGCTGCTTCACATCTCATGGATGTCATGTTTTAGTCCCAAAGCTTGGTGACATTTGATTGGTTTTTGAATGCAAAAGATCTTTTTATTGTTTTTATAATAGAATTCTCTCAAGATTGAAAAGAATCCATTTCTTACAAATATAGCGGTAGCCGTTTCTTCAGAAATTAATGCTAATGATGGGTACCCTTTGTTGAAATGACAATTTTTTGTGGTGCCTTGCAATCTTAAACATATCAATTCAAATTCTTATATTCTAAATGTAAATGTATATAGTGCATCCAAATAATTAATTTATGTTAAACATACCCTCTTATGATTAATTTGGTGTGACTAATGTTGGATTTTTTTGCTGTTGCTGTTTACTTTGAGATTAAATGATATGCCACTAAATGTTGTTGCGAATAAGTAAATTATTAAATTTTCTCCTTTCCAGACTTTCTACAAATGAAATGCTGATATGGTGTTGGACATACAATTGAAACAACTTTTCCATCTTTCTTGAAGTGAGTTTATTTTTAAGATTAACAAATCATGGTCTTCAATTGTCTGTAATGCAAGTGCGAAAGCCATATTGAGCAAATATGCGCGCAAACAAAATATTCCATTTTGAATTATACCAACAAGTGGACGATTACTGATACTACCAGATAACATTACACATAACATTACAATGACATTTAGAGAAGCCTTGGTCCATTGGCATGCAAGTCTCTAAATTTCTAGGATGTCACATTATCAGCGCAGTCTTCTTCACGAGTCACACAATCAAGACCACACTAAGTTTACTTTCGAACATCAAAGTCAGATTCATCACTGGAGTCAAACTGAGTTTGATTATCAGTCACAGCTGTGTATATGTTAGCCTTTGTGTCATCACTGAGAAGATGTACCACACTTTGTGCAAGTTGGCTTCCATCGAACCAGTCAATAACATAATAGTTGTTGACCAGTTTTCACCCATGTTCCTTGGCTCAAGTTGTGCGCAGTTGAGGAAGTTTGGGCTTTTTTTTCATGTGGCGGCAGCATAGTTTGTTCTGTGGATTTTACTGTGCACGACTTTCTGACATGGTGGCATGCTGCTCGGATTAATTCCTTCAATTTTTTTTCTAAAGAGTCCTCATTCTGCTTTGGTGCATACTTCTGTTGGAAATCAAGCATCATTGATGCTACAAAATTTGGACTATCAGTACAATACACAAGTACACTGCATTAACCACAAGAATTGTTAAAGCCTCCTTATAACTGTCATGTTTCGCAATCAACTCTAAGATGATGTATAGTCTGAACCAGTGAAGGCATGCAATGCCGATAAAGGAGCAATCATGGCTCCATTCATATGATTCATTAGCTGTAAGATGCTAAGTTGTCTCCCCGTGTTGTTGTTGCTAAGACCAGCATCCCTCCAAATAGTGACGCTTATGGCATTTGTATTATTTGCAACGCGATATAAGAGCAAGAAAAAACATTTTGGTTGAGCTGTTTTGATTGATGAAGGTATTTTTGAAGTTGTATTAGCCGAGGACACATTTGATGATGTTGATGGTAGTTAGTTTTGTGCCCTTAATATGCTTGGAAGGTTATTGTCTGTATATGATATATTTGCATGGGCGATAGCCTCTGCAGAGATGTTATGGTAACATATACCTACAGTATTATGTAGGGTTCCATTACCAGAAAGCAGTCTCAAAATTTTCATTGTAGTTATCCCATGCTAAGCTAGTACATAGCCAAGGTTGCTGTAGAATTCCATCTGGGGTTGCTTACTTTCTCACAATTATTCTTGTTGCCAGGTCAGTCTCCAGTGATTCTGTTATAAAGTAACCTATGAAGTGCCCAAAATGATTCAATACTTCCACAGTGCATCTGCCAGTCAAACATTTGAGGTCCAGTCCAAGACATATTTGTTTTGCTGGGTATATTCTTACCCTGGATGTGATAAACAAAACATCGTATCTAAAGACTGTGCTTGCCTTTTGATATGCTCTATCAGATTGTCAGACTCTGTAAAGAGGACTCAAAAGAATGTCAGAAGTGGTGCAGGAATGTGTATTTGATGTTTTTCTAGACCTTCAGCAGTTACTGGATCTGTTATGTTTTTCTGTTTAGTCTTGACACTAAATACAAGCGAACGATTATATAATGATCTGCTCATCAAATGTTGCCCGACATTTTATAGCAGAATCTCTTGTAAGTGTGCGACTATATATGATTGTTCCAGAATTATTGAGTTGCTTTGTCTGTTTTAGTATTGGATAAGCGTCCAATATTTTCTGACAAAGTGACTGAGCAGAATATGTTGATTCATCGGATTCCAAGCTTGACATGTACTTGCCATGTATTGAGGTAAGCAGTTTTGTACCTTTGTTTTCAATGAATGTTTGGTCAATGTATTATTTCAGCACATTGAAAGCAGTCTTGTGTTATTTTGATCTTTCAGATGCATGGTTGGATGTCATCAGCTTTCTCCGGACACGTTGAAGGTGTAATTTCTTGGATGAGTGGTGATGTGTGGCCTCCTTAGTGATGAAGAAAATACCGGAAATTCTTGCTGGAAGCTAACCATCATACAGGGCTTGTGCTGCATCTTGGGTAATTTGGACACTCACAATGGTTTCACAGTTGCCTAGTTTTTCTTTTGGCTTGTCTTTTTTTTCTGCTGACTTCACTACACTTACAAAACAAGCACAGTTTTGGGATAATCCCTGTGATAGATACTAGGATATATTCAATGCTGGATAGTAAGGTTTTATATGGTGTATGTGCCTTTGCATGTACATTGTTTGGTAGGGTTTGTTGAACAGCAGTGAAGCTTTTATAGCAATGGTAATGATACCTGTCTCTGTCACTTTAATAGTCAGGAAGCTTAACTGAAATGTGTTTAAAATATTTGAATAATGTTTGTCGTGCACAATTAGTATGCTTAAAAACTTTGTCCCATTTATCTATATCAAATGGTTTCACCTCATTCGTGCACTTTTCAATTATATGAAGAATGCAAGAGATCTTGCTTGTCATTTTCTACACTACCATTGACCTGAAAATAAAAATAAACTCAATAATGTAGGTAATATATAAATACACACACACACATATATATATATATATATATATATATATATATATATATATATATATATATATATATATATATATATATGTAAATATGTATATATTTATTTATATATATGTAAATATATATATATGTATATATATATATATATATATATATATATATATATATATATACATGTGTGCGTGTATAAATATATATATATATATATATATATATATATATATATATATATATATATATATATATATATACACGCACACACGTATGTATATATATATACATATATATATATATATATATATTTATATACACACACACACACACACACACATATATATATATATATATATATATATATATATATATGTGTGTGTGTGTGTGTGTGTGTGTGTGTGTGTATAATACAAGAACTTGGGATACATTTATAGATATCTCAAGATTAAAATTATGTTTTGAGAAATAGAGACTGTGTTATACAATAAATATGGGAAGTTATCCATATATCAACATCAATTAAAATTTGATTATATGTCCATTCAATAATGTATTTTATACCTTAACCACATCGTGATAGATTTTAAGATATAAAAAAACACATTTTCATCAAGAAAGATGGGTTGCAATAGTACCCACAAGATATTTCGTTTGTAGAAAATTTGGAAAAAGAGAAAATTACAGCTTGTCACTTGTTTGTTATAATTTCTGATGACATCTTGTTTTATCTAAAAGCAACAAAACCAAAACAATCGAATATTATTCCATCAAATGAATCATTGTTACCAAAAAATGTTGGAGGTAATATGTACATATGTATCAAATTGTGAGGCAGCTCGGAGAAAGCTCATTTTCACAAGGAATACTTTAACATCAATGTTTAAAGAAACGGGTAGCACTGTGTTTACAATACATTGACTTTTAAATTATTGAGAAAATTCTACTATAGCAACAATTATCAAACCTTTTGCATTCAAATTAACAAATAAATCTCTCCGAGCTCTGGGACTACTTTGTAGGCTATCTGTAATTAATCTCCCAATGAGTCACTTACCTATAATGCAACATGGTCAAAATGTCATTCGGATATGCGCTGATATATAATTTATTTATTTAAATCACATCTAATGTTCTGGTGTGAAGAGACAGAATAACCCAAACTGGACAAAACAGCAATTGTCCATGGGCCAAGACCCAAAATATTACATATTGGTACCACCTGGGTGGGCAAATTCTTGTTCCTATTTTTTTTTATTGGTGCATATCCCTAGATCACAATTTGACATGATAACCCGCACAGAGTGGCAGCTTATTACTGGTAATCGCCTCTTGCATAGACAGACCCAACATCGATTCGACCCAAAAAAACACTTTCTCCTAGCATCATCTGTTATGTCATTATGTCCACCCACAATCTACTAATCACCAACAAATACATATAACGGCCCTACTTACTAGCCTAAGTATATATTTTCAGTTATGCATTAATATTCAGACTGCTTTCAACAAATTTGCAGCGCATTTGGTCAGTAATTTCATTTTTTTTGGATAGTTTATTTCCTACTGCTAAGTTTCCTGTAGTCAACAAATCAACCGTGTTGCATTTTATAAGCTGACGACTAAATAATGTGATACGTCATATAGTTCAATTACTCCTTTATTTTAAAATACAATGCAGATTTTATATGCGGAAACCTACTTAGCGGTAATTAGTGTGAACTGAATAATTGGTTGATAATACAATGAATCTTGCAGGATCCTTTATTATATAGCTGGTACACTAGACTTGGTTCCCTCTATTTCAATAACTGGTGTGTTCAACTTAACATACTTTGACTCAATCTAAATTGAGCCGATATCATTGTTAGTAAAGTCAAAACTTTCAAATATATTATGAAACTTGTGATTCAGTCACCATCATCATCTACATCAGAGTCTGTTAGTTCTGCAATTTGCTCTTCCTCACTTGGTTGGTGAAGATTTGTAGCTTGCACATATTTGTGCACTCCAAGCCATTGAACATGTGCAATTTGCCAGATCTCACACACTTGTAGGAGAGAAACTATAGCACAAAATCTGGTGCTGGTAAACCACGCATCCAGTTGATGACTAGCTCTCCATCATCATCTGGGTCCACCCATGGTCCTTAGGATTTGGTACAAAAGGTTGAGTCTGCAGAGACCACCTCCATTTGGCAGCCGGATAGTTGGCATGGGCAACATGAATTGAGAGTTAATCCTCAAAAGGTGGGAGCTGACTATATTCGACTTCACCACGTCTGGCAATGAAGAGTTGATAGCAAAGTGTGTTCATGTCTGTTGTGCGAGTGCAGGGTGCATACCTATGGCATGTGATCTCTTGCAGCTTCTGAAACAGCTTGTCGGATACATTCCATGAACTTTCAAGCTCAGTGAATGCCTCCTGAAAGGTCTTTTCAATCTTCAAAAACTTGAAGGTACCCATCTTTCCATACCTGCAAATGCACTGCCGGTACCATAACCAGTGAAAGCATGCATGCCAACCAGAGCGGCACATACATTGCTTCCCAATGAGTTGCTTGGCTTGGTAATGTCAAGGAACCTTATCCTAGTTTATGTCCCGTATTTCTGATACATTCTACATGAGATGTGAGTGCTCAAGCCCAAGCAAAACACACATCTGTGTCCTAAGCAGTAATGATCACAGCCTTGTAACCAGAGTCTGCTACATTGAGAGCATGCAGCAACATGCGGGTGTCTGCTTCTTCTTGAGAGGATTTGAGTTCTATAACCTCTTCCGATTAGTCTTTGCCCATATTGAAACAGTCATCCTCACAGGGGACATACAAAATCTTGTTTTGGAGTTTCTCCCTGTATTTTGATCCTTTTCATTTGTCCACCAAGAACTTGATCAGATTTGTCTTGTTAGCAGAGCTGCAAAGTAGTTTCCACCATTGCTGGATGTTATCTCCCGGTGCAATATTCCTGAACTGGATGCCCCTGTCAAAGAACGGAGTTGTTGGTGGATTTGACTTGTCGTTCTTTTTTAAAAGCTTGGTATGCGTCCTCTCTTATCCTTTAAGCATCAAGGATATCACTGGCTACATCTGGCGGTGTAGCAGTGGCAGGTGACAAGCTGAAAAAATCTACAGATCTGGACTAAATGGATTCAACCACCAGGTTTCCATGAGGTTAAAAAGTGATTGAACTTCAGCCTCATCTCTTTTGATCCTAGACAACTATTGATCTTGGTGATTGACATGGGATTCTTTTCGACACACCATGTTCCTCAGCTACCACAGGTAGGCACTCCATTACTCAGACATTATGTACTACTTGTTGACAGCTACAGGTTTTAGTCTGAAGCCTTTTGTTCCTTCAGATGAGTGTGTGTCCTTATTGACAGTCTTTTCAATAGTTTAGTCCACAGGTATTCACCCAAATGGATTCCTGGACAGAGAATCCACCTTGCATGAAGTGTACATGTACTTCAGGGTGATCAACAGGTAGTCTTGACATCGTGGCATAATAATATGGCAGGAATTGGGAGTAGTTGAGCTTGTTGTAGGCAAAGCACCAAGGGATCATCTGTCGGATAGAGGCAAGGGGATTGGAACGGGCCAAGAGAGGGTTGTGAACTCAAAGGCAGGATGCAATCAACTGAGTTGTTTATTAAGGAACACTCTCCTTTATATACAAAACCTCAAGGCAACAGGACATAACATGTTCGAGAGACAGACAATATTACAGAGCAAAACCGGAGACATGATCATTCAGGTTCTTTTTAGTGCGAAGGAAGAGCACAGATACAAGCATAATATATACAAAATAATTACTGTATGTACAATTGTGTGACACACGGTTGGTACATGGCTCCCCCCCTAAAAATGACATACTGTACATGTTAAATAGGGCGCCCTGATCTAGAGAGGCGAACTGTAGGCGGGTCATCTGGCAGAAGATAAGCAGGTTTCAGACGATCAATGGAGACCCAGTCTTCTTTGCCCCGAATGTTTAGTAGGAATGCTTTCGGACTGCATCGGATCACAAGGAAAGGGCCCGTGTAAGGGGGCGTTAGTGGTGGCTTGCTAGTGTCGTTGCGCAGGAAGACGTGCGTTGCAGAGTGCAAGTCCGCTGGTATGTGATGCTTCGCTAGGGGCTTGTAAGTCTGGCGGCACGGAGTAAATTTTCCCACGACGTGACGTATGCGCTGGAGATCGTCGTAGGAGGTTGTAGAAGAAAAAAATTCGGCAGGGACGACCAACGGGTCGCCATACACCATGTCAGCTGCCGAGACGTCGAGGGCGTCTTTAAGAGTGGTCCTTCGTCCCAGGAGGACCCAGGGAAGCTGAGTAAACCAGTTGCAATCCTTGCAGCGGGACATCAAAGCTGCTTTGAGGGTGCGATGAAAACGTTCAACCATTCCATTGGCAGCGGGGTTGTAGGCCGTTGTCTGATGTAGGGTGATGCCCAGGAGATTCGCTAATGACGTCCACAATTGAGAGGTGAAAGTGGTTCCCCTGTCAGAAGTAATATGCTCAGGGATACCAAATCTTGAAATCCATCCAGAGAGTAAGGCAGATGTACATGAGGCGGACGTTGCAGTTTCCATGGGAATGGCTTCAGGCCAACGAGTGGAGCAGTCGATGACGGTAAACAGGTAACGATGTCCTTGTGATGTGGGTAGGGGGCCTACAACGTCGACGTGAATGTGTGCGAAACGACGCTGAGGTTGAGGAAAGGTGTCCACTCCTGAATCCGTGTGACAATGTACTTTGGAAGTTTGGCAAGAAGTACAGGCGCGGACCCAATCCTTAGCATCCTTAGAAATGCCGTGCCAAATGAACTTTGCCTTCAGCAGCTGTGCAGTAGAACGGCACGAGGGATGTGAAAGGCCGTGAATGAAATCAAACACCTGTCGGCGCATGGGAGCAGGAATCCAAGGTCGCGGTCTACCAGTACTGACGTCACAGAGGAGGGTGGTGTTGGAGTCTTCGAGGGGAAAGTCTTCCCAACGGAGGGACGTGCAGGATGTCCCACAAGCTTGATACTCTGGATCCTGTCGTTGGGCTTCAGCCAGGGTGTTGTAATCCAATCCCAGTTGAACGGCAGCCAATGTGTTTCTTGACAGGGCATCGGCAACGGGATTCATTTTCCCAGGGACGTATTGGAGGGTGCAATTGTATTCAGCCACGGCGGAGAGAGGTCGGCGTTGACGGGCGGACCAGGCATCAGACTGTCGAGTGAAGGCGTGCACCAGAGGCATGTGGTCTGTGCGAATGACGAAGGGCGTACCTTCTAAGAAATGGCGAAAGTGATGGACAGCCAAGTGCACCGCCAGCAATTCTCGATCGAAGGTAGAATAACCCGATTCTGCGTTGGACAGTTTTCTGCTGAAGAAGGCCAATGGGCGGGGCGAGCCTTTGACCACCTGCTCGAGTACTGCACCAATAGCGACGTCGCTGGCATCGGTGGAGAGAAGGAGAGGGGCGTGTTGGATAGGGAAAGTGAGAGCCGCAGCAGTTGATAGGGCCTTCTTTGCATTGCAGAAGGCTGCTTCTTGAAGGGGACCCCACTTCAGGTCCTTTGGCTTGCCCTTGAGGGAGGCGTAGAGGGGAGCAAGAGTGGCGGCAATGGCTGGCAGAAAACGGTGATAATAGTTGATCATGCCCAAGAATTCCTGCTGAGCTTTGACGGTCGAGGGCGCGGGGAAGTTCTGAACGGCTGCTACCTTCTCAGGGAGGGGATGGACTCCTTCAGGAGTGATACGGTGCCCTATGAACGACACTTCGTTGGCGCCAAAGGTACACTTGTCGTACCGGACTACAAGGCCGTTTTGTTGCATGCGGTCGAGCACGATGCGCAGGTGACGAAGGTGTTCCTCTTTTGAGGAGGAGAACACAAGTATGTCGTCCACATAACATACACAGAAAGGGAGGTTCCCTAAGATGCCATCCATGAGACGTTGAAACGTTGCCCCAGCATTACGAAGGCCAAAACAGGAGTAATTGAAGGTGTATGTACCAAACGGAGTGGTGATGGCGGTCTTGGGGATGTCTTCTGGGTTCATAGGCACCTGATAATACCCCTTCAGGAGGTCGAGCGTAGAGAAAACCTTCGCTTTGTGCAGGTAGGAGGTCACATCGGCAATATTTGGGAGGGGGTAGTGATCCGGTTCTGTTTGCATGTTCAGGCGCCTGTAATCCCCGCACGGACGGAGGGAGCCGTCTTTCTTCAGAACGATGTGTAAGGGTGACGACCATGGTCAGGAGGCCTTTTGGCAAAGGCCCATTTCCTCCATTTCGGCGAACGTCTGTTTGGCGGCTTCCAATCGTTCTGGTGCCAGACGTCTGAATTTTGCGAAGACTGGGGGTCCCGTCGTCTTGATATGGTGATAAATACCGTGCTTGGCAGGAACCATGGGCGTTTGGCGAAGTTCTGGACGGAAACTTCCGGGTACGACGTGAGGAGGTGGGCGTAGGCATCCGTGGGTGCGCTGATGTGGAGAGCGAGGTTAGAGGGGGTGGGTTGAAGAGGTGTCGACAAGTACGAGTCTGCGTTGACCAATCGTCGGTGGGCAACATCGACCAGAAGGTGGAAATGAGAGAGGAAATCCACACCGAGGATTGGCATTGTGACGTCAGCAACGAGAAACTTCCAATTGAATTTACCGTTTCCGAATGATAATGTGAGGTTCTTGTAACCGTAGGTGTGTATCGCAGATCCGTTGGCAGCTACCAAGCGGACGTCGGCAGATGTAGACAGACTACGTAGTGCCTTGAAAAGTTTCCTTGGCAAAAGAGAACGACAAGCACCCGTGTCTACCAAAAATCGCACGCCCGTTCCTGCATCCTATAAAAAGAAAAGATTAGAAACATGGGAGGCCACCGCCACAAGCGATGGCCTACTTACACGTTTTTTGGCCACTGACATTCTTTGGCACATTTCTTCGCGGTTGACCCGAATCTGAAGTGGTAGTAGCAAAACTGCGGCGGATGGGAGGTAGTAAGTGGCTGTAGAAGTCGTTCGTTGGGGCGCAAGCAATTGGTGGGTGGTGGGCGTCTTTGTCGCCGCTTCGGCACGTCACGGGGTAGGAGTGTATGTCCTACGGCATTCATGTCAGCTTCGGTTGACGTTGAATAGGCATCCTTGTCGTCAGGGGTTGAGGCGTTGATGGAGGTCTTGAAGTGGCTGTCCATAAGGGCGTCGGCTTTGGTCATCAAGTCCTTTATGGGTAAACTATCGACATCGGGTATGGCAGCGCGTACAGGTTCGGGTAAACGGCGTATCCAAAGGGCACGAAGTAGGTTCACGTCACGAGGAGAGCCGTCTGCGGCAGGTTGAAGGCGAGCGATACTGGTCATCTCCCTGAGGGCAAGCGAAGCCCTTTGGTCCCCCAACGGTTGTTGCGAGAGCTGAAAAAGCTTTGCTATACGGGCGGCTGGCGACGGCGAGTACTGCTGCAGAAGGTATGTTTTGAGGGCGTCATACGCTATGGGGTGTCTCCTTGTTCACAAAGCCAGTCGGATATTTCTGGGAAGGTGTCCTCGGGTATCGCCGCGAGAACATAATCCGCTTTGGTGGTTGAGCGAGTCACGCCCCTGATACGAAACTGGACTTCTGCGCGCTGAAACCAAGCAAACGCCTCTCCGCTGGCAAACGATGAAAGTTTGAATGGAGCGGCCGCAGCACCAACTGCCGTAGAGTCCGTCATAGTACCAACGATGAAGGGGTGAGGGGGTGGGGGTGGAAGGCGGTGGGAGCGAGTCGACTTCCGGGGTCACCAATGGAACGGGCCAAGAGAGGGTTGTGAACTCAAAGGCAGGATGCAATCAACTGAGTTGTTTATTAAGGAACACTCTCCTTTATATACAAAACCTCAAGGCAACAGGACATAACATGTTCGAAAGACAGACAATATTACAGAGCAAAACTGGAGACATGATCATTCAGGTTCTTTTTAGTGCGAGGGAAGAGCGCAGATACAAGCATAATATATACAAAATAATTATGTACAATTGTGTGACACACGGTTGGTACAGGATGCATTCATTCCCCTTCTCTAGAAGCCCTAAGCAGTCCCACCATGATCTCTGCCATGTCCAAATAAGACACCCAGAATGGGAAAAGACCCTGCCTTTCTCTAAGATAGTCCATATAGGCTTAGAAAAGCTCCATGATATGGGTGCATGCTGTGGTCTCTAGGAGTTCTGTGAGTGATTCCACAGAGACATTTTCATGGAAACTGGTAACACTTTTTATGCCTTCTTCCAGGTAATGCGTGTCTACAGAATATGTGATCTCTAGCTATGGAAGGATGCCTCTCCAGGCAAACCTCATCAGAGCTTCATAGACAAGTTTGTAAAGTGACTGTATGGTTGCATTTGCGGCCATCTATCACACTAGTTACAGATCCTTCAGCGATCATGCCTGACTCCACACAGGGGTCTCTCAGCCCTGCATCCTGAAACCGTTTACCCAAAATGGGGAGCAAATTGCAGATTATGTGGAACACCCACAGTCTGATGACAATGCTGCTGAATTTCTTGTGCTTCCATACTATTTCTGCTGCCTTGGCATGCAGTGCTTGGTCGAACACGCAGACGATTTCGTTCAACTGCAGATTCCATGATGTTCAGTGACTGGTTTAATACTTCGTGCACAGCTGACAATTCTGTCACAGGAGCATTGGTCGTTGGTAAGTAGCCTATGGTGTCTTTGTTCACTGTGACATGGTCATGGATCTGGATGTTGAAACCGGTCCAACTGCTAATGGTTTGATCTGTGGGAACAGACATTCTAGTAAATAACCAGACAAGGTTCTTTTCCTTTGCAGCCTAGACATCTGCAGTTGTATTGACATCAATACATTCAAGAGCACATCGTTATTTCTTATCTATTATGGTCACTTCCCTTGAATTATGTTACTGCAATTGGCATGGGCTCATTGAAACCGGAAAGTGTTATTCTGTCTCAATCTTCTAGCATCAGTTATTCTTAACTAAAATAACTTAACTATTTAAATACATATGAAGCTCAATGCACTAGTGGTATCTGAAGTAAATTTAGCTCAAGTGATTCAGATTCACCGGTCTCCCTAGAAGCAGCAACGTTTTCATTGAAAAGTGAAATAGCTGAAAACTGAAATGCTGAAAGCTGAAAGTTGAAAGCTGCATTCTTTTGCATGATTATGATCAACCAAATAATTCTGGTAATATTATGTAATGCCAAATAACATCAATTTTCTTATAATATTGACTGATTTTGCACATTTCACAGAGGCTGCTTTTGTGCAAAGGTTATCACATATTAGATCACTTATAATAACCCCATAAACAACTTAGTAGAGATAAACTTTTGCCCTCTCAGATGGTACCCATATCTGGTCTGGCCCATGGACTAAATGTGAAGAGGCTAAATAACCCATTGGCACTCTTACTAAGTATTCATTGTGCACCTTATGTTACCACACCATATATAAAATAAATAACCTTCTTTGTAATTCATAAACATGATGAATTAACATTAATAACTTTCGTAACTTACATACAAATATGGTATGAGAGTTATTTTTTAATACAGCCATTTACTGATGATATACATCCGTTTATTCTTTACATCTACAATTCTGAATCATGTAATTCCACAACAATTGTTGGATTTTGATTAGATATTCTACTGTCGAACGTAAATTTTCTCGTTTCGCTTTATTTCTTAGATTCACTGTTTTAACCATATTGGCACTTTATGTAACAGATAAATTTCACAATCCAGTATTCACTGTAATGACTTGAAATTGTTAATTTATTGAAAAAAAATCTCCAGTGTCAAGGATATAACTGCTGAAAAATGTTAGAAACATCTTGGCTTAAATTGGTCATTGATATTGTACTTATAATAAATTATATTAACGTTGCTTATGTCTCTTGTATCATGAACTTTGAACTTTAATCACCTCTCCCTCTGAATGTATTTCCAACCAAAAAACCTTTTATTGGCTCTTTGTTTTTTTCTTTCTTCGTCAATATTTTTATTATTTGCCATTTTCTTATTCAAATCTTTCTAACAAACTTATAAATCTTCCTATAAACATGCATATGGTGTTCCCTCTCTTCTATCCCATATCTGTAACTCAAATAATCTGCCTTTTCCAATAAAAAGCATATTCAATGATTCCATCAATTCCTGTTTGTATTCTTTCTTCCTACCATCCTATACTAGAAACACTCCCCACAACAACATAGAAATTTACAAATTCTTCAACTACTCCTTCTACCTTCGTGTTTCTCACCTTATGATAAAATTCTTCAATTCCCTATTTACATATAGATATATCCTACTTCATTCTTGTCCACATCATCTGTTTTTTGTTTCTTTTATGAGAAAATTTTCATTCTTCGAACTTATTTCGATTTTAACTTTTGATCAGGCATACCTTTAGTTACTCCTCATGTCACTATTATATCCATCAAATTATTTCTTCCTTTGCTCTGGAGCAACAAATATCTAGCAAACTCGTTCCATCATAATTTTCTATTTATAGATTTCACATATAATTCTCTGTGTGAAACCATTTATTTCTAACAATAAAACCTATTCAATAATATAATTACAATTGACTTTTTATAGTCTCATTTATTCAAGGAACTATAATTATCATAAATGCTACCATTTCTCTTTAATATACTTTTGCATCTAAATCACTGAGCAAAACTCAATCATCATGCTCTGCGGCCATATTTATATTTAAGGAAAGATTCAAAATCTCCCAAGAAGTTTATCAATTAATCTTTTTTTTTTCATTCAGTGGCTGTATCCTTCCAATATCAGATGCAAACATAAATTTAAATTATTCTTTATTTCTTTAAACGTTCCTACAGAATTCTGACACTCCACGTCCCTTCCTACATACATTCTATCAAGTTTCGTCTCTCTAAGTGCCAACATAAATCTGGCCCTCTTTTCATAAACTAACAGGCAATTATTCTCTTCGATAACACATCAGGCTACTTTCCAAACCAAAAGATTTATGATATAATTAGGTCTTTTTTTTCCAATAATGATACACACATACGCACGCACACACACACACATGTATATATATATATATATATATATATATATATATATATATATATATATATATATATATATGGGATAAAGGCCAACAGACTTTATCGGTGTACTCAAACGTTGCCGTCCAAGTGTTGTTACAATTATCGAGGATAAAGATCATATCTTTAATCAAGTGAAGAGTTCTACACCTATGAAATCTAGAGCAATTATAGAGCACTATTAGGGTCTCATTATTCAGATGGATATATTCTTTGCCCCTTAGTTGGAAAACAGAGTCAATAACATTTCCTAATGAGCAAAGTGGTAATCCAGGAGACAGAAAAAAGATTATTTGACGCATCTAAAAAAAAAAAAAGAGAGAGAGAGAGAGAGAGAGAGAGAGAGAGAGAGAGAGAGAGAGAGAGAGAGAGAGAGAGAGAGAGAGAGAGAGAGAGAGAAGGGAGTGGAAGGAAGAGTGTATGGTGCGATTAGTTTAAAGATTTAAATAACGTGCAAATAACCATAACATTGAAATTTCAGGTGACGCTACTATTGGTGATTAGAGATCAGCAAGTGAGTATCATAATGTTTTGGCTGAGATAATAAATGAGATGGATTACTTTGCTGAACAGGTTTTTAAAGTGAACGAAACATGTTTATTTTGGAGTCATATTCAAAATCGTACCTACATTGCCAAGGATGAGACGACAGCACAAGTTCATAAATTTGGCAACGAAAGGCTGACTTTGCTTCTTGATGGCAATGTTGCTAATGACTACAAGCTGAAATCCTTGATGGTGTATCAGACTGAAAAACCAAGGTCACTCAAAGGCATTTAGAAGGGTCAACTGCCCAAGGAGATCAAATAAGAAGGCTTGGGTGACAGTCCATGTCTTTGATGATTGGTGTGCTTTCAAGGGTTTGCTCTCTACAGTTTTATTAGTGATGGATAATGCTTCTGGTCACTATGACCACTTAGGTAACTTTAATACATGCTGGTGATATGAGATAAGGTCTTGTAGATGAAGTCAGGAGATTGCAGGGATGGAAAAATTAAATCCTGAGTCATAGATTGTTTTAGAAACAGGTTATGTACAGTGGTACTCTGCAAGACATAGAGCTCGTGCTCTTACATGGAGGGCTGACAGGGTGACTCACGCGCATGATTTGTAACATACAAAACTTATGAAATGTAAAGGTTGCATATATGTAAGAAAATATATACAATTATCTACACCTCCCCTTCCCCCTTTTTTGTGTTCAAATAGGTATCTTGAACGTACTAAGCAGGCTATATAGTGTGCAAAGAGAATAATATAAAGTTAATGTATCAATATGAAATTATGCAGCAAGTTGCACAAATGGCACTTGTGGGCCTGTTTAATTGGAGACTTGCGAGTTGTGGAGGGAACTGATGACTTTTCCATATCAGAGCTAGGGACCACTGGGAGATTAGAGTTGGGAACTTAATTGGAATCGGGAACTGCATACAAGGATATTCCTGTTCTTGTCCCATCTGTGGAATGTCGGGTTCTGGAGACGGGCATGTTGGCCCACATTCAGTATGGGCAGGTGACGGGCATGAGCACTGTAATTGCGTTGCACCTCAGCAGCTCTAGCAGCAGCTTGGTTGTCACAATCATGGGATTTTTCTTGGCAACATTCTATGAATAATTGAGGCTGGAAAGACACCGACGTACAGAGAGGGTGATCATATATTACTAGGGCAGAAGAGCGACCAGACTGGTTAGGCATTTTTCGTAACTCAAGGAGGCTATGATCAAAGGTCATGCAGTCAATGTTTCCTGATGTGACCATTTTGAGAACCAATTGCTTGACAGCCTTGATGGTGTCCTTGGCGTGTCCGTTAGTCTTCGGGTAGCATGCCGATGAACTTATGTGGTATACACCCCTAACGCTCTGTGAAGTCGGCCTTCTCTTTCCTGGTAAGCTGGGGTCCTCCATTGGAGTGTAGGCGCAGGGGAACACCCACCACTCTCAAGTACCGTCCTTTGTCCTGCAGTAAACTAGAAATGGTTGCATTTGGTGTTGTTGTATACACACACCCACACACACACACGCGCAATTATATATATATATATATATATATATATATATATATATATATATATATATATATATATATATATATATATATATATATCTTTCTGAGAGGTGATACCTTAACGTAGTGAAATGGTTTATGTATCGCCATGATCACAAAGCTGTATTAGTCAGAGCAATCCATACTAGGTTGGTTTTCTTGAGCGATCAGACAAAGAGCTCCCTCCATCACCAATCCGCAGTGGGCCAGCAAGGCGATGAAAAGTGGCAAAACTCCTAGCCTATATGAATAAGTACATGTCCGAGGCATTTGTCCTGCAGTGGAATTCACATAACTGCACTTGTTGCTTATATATATATATATATATATATATATATATATATATATATATATATATATATATATATATATATATATATATATATAAATGCATATATATATATATATATATCTCTATATAAATGCATATATATATATATATCTCTATATATACAGTATATATATATATATATATATATATATATATATATATATATATATACATATATATATATTTATATATATATAAATATATATATATATATATATATATATATATATATATATATATATATATATATATATATATATATATATATATATATATATACATATACAGTATATATATATTCCAACGCATCACACGTATGTACGAACGCGCACACATGCATATATATATATGTATATATATATATATATATATATATATATATATATATATATATATATATATATATATATATATATATATATACACCATTTGATTTAATATTCACGGTAACTGAAAAAACAATTAGGCGTCTCTAAAGTTTTTCGTCAAAGGACTTTCGCTCCTATTATTTAGGAGAAAGAGAATTACAGATTTATTGAAAAAATATTCCATAGTCAATGTTGAGAATTTTTCATTGGGTAAGCTGGACTGATGATGAATCAAAGACACTTCTTCGCATAATTCATTGTATTCAGATCAATGCAAGACATCTAATATATTCTTTGAATATTGCACACGCATAGTAACAAACTAAATATTTATTTTTCCGTTCTAACAGAACCTTTGTTACTGCGGGCCTGCTCTGGACGTGTTTTTTTTTCTTTTTTTTCTTTTTTTTTTTTTATCAATGCTGGATTATTTACAATCATAATGTAGCGTTCATTACTCTTTTAATTTTTTATTGAGTGAAATTACATTGTACTGAAAAACCGACGGATTGCTTGAAATAGTTTTAGAATCAGATAAATGAACAAGCCTTGGCATAGTTTTGATACTGGCTATCTATTTATCACAAAGAGCTTGAGAAGTCTGTTTACCTGATTTTAATCTCTTTTCTTGGAACTTTCTAGAATGAAAAGTTTCTATCCTGTCTCCCTGATATCAATTATTTGTTTCATAGTATTTAGGAGTAGTAACCCTCATTTCTTTGAGATTGCAGAATATATTGACTTTTTAATCCTAACACCATTACCTGATTAATAATGTACAAAGACCTCACGATGATGCTTGAACATCTACCTAAGCTGAGACTAGTCTCTAATAATTGATACCTCTTGGAATTATAGCCTTCGCTTGTGTTCAATTTTAACATGAAATTTTGTATACGGCCAGTTCATTTGGCTTAATGACTACTATATTTATATCAAAGCCTCAGCAGATATGATAAATAGAACATCATCTGCACATTTAAATCAGAAATCTCGTGTTAGTAATTACCAATAGGTATTTCTTATACAAAGGTGCATATTCACAACTCTATCAATTTTGGTGATGATTACTCATTGTCAAGCCTGAAACCCGTTGATAAAACTCACTACTTAATGTAAACTTTCGGTTCTTGATGACGTTTTTATTATTGCAAGATCCTAATTTTTCGCTTTATTCAAGAGCTAAAGTGAGAATCAGACCAGTGTCGACAAAATTCACTCATCGGCCATTAGTTATCTTTCATTACATAAACGCCTACTTGAGAACGCGATATAGGACTTGCTCTCGAGTACCAACGATGCTGTACCCATAAAGTAATATATTGGTAAATATTTTAAAAGAATCTCAAAGAAGCTCTGTTCACAGTAGTATGATACACGAAAATCATGAGCATTTATTGTGTTTATTAATTTGTCTATATTAAAATGCATCGTATAAAGGGAAATCAAATTAAAAGTGCTGACCAACTGAACTATTTAGTTTTCACCGAAGCTACCTCATGCTGATTCAGAGAATTTTCTTTTGTGTTTATATCACCTGAGTGTCACATGAAATCTTCTACAGTATATCATAAAGAATTTTAAAGATCGCTGCTAATCAAAAGCTGTCAGATAACGCAAGGTTCGATAAGCAACTATTTCGACGTGCCCCCCCCTCTCTCTCTCTCTCTCTCTCTCTCTCTCTCTCTCTCTCTCTCTCTCTCTCTCTCTCTCTCTCTCTCTCGCCATTATCTGTATTCATATATTTTTTAACATATATAATTATATGATTATGTACTTAAATTCATAACATACTTACATTTATGTGGGGGATTCAAATGCCCGTGTATGAAAACCTCCAAAAATCCTTATGGGATGAAAAACGTGTTTATTTAGTTAATGTTTATTCTTTGAAAGGATTTCCAAAGTGTAGTGTATAAAATATTGAGAAAAAATAGATAATGATTGTGGATATAAAAACGTAACGATAAGAAATGGTCATTCAAATCATAAAACAAAAATAATGATAAAAAACTTGTTTAGAAGATAAACACACAGTGATTCATCATGATCATCTATATTTTAGTTAATCTAAAAGTTATGTTGCCTGCTCTTGATTTGATAACCAAACTAAGAACATAAAATAATCGAGGGCAAATGTGTCTTAATCAATCGCTGTCATGAGAGGAGGATTGAGGAAAAATGGGACTACAGTAAGGAAGCGATGACAACTGAATTCTTTTCACGAATCAAATGTTTTCAATTTTTTCCAATATTTCCACTAAAGTTAACTGTCTATTAGAGCTAAATGTGACCACCGTATTTTGTAAAAAAAATTGATCAACTGTCGTTTGTTAAGTAAATGTGTTAAGTACTGAAAATATGCTCCTGTTTCGATGATAAGCTAAGAATAAACACTGCATTTTTTCTTTGTAATTATCTCTTCCTGAAAGTAAAACATATGTTTGTTGTTATTTAGTTTGCTTTTTAAGAAAAAAAAAATCTTTGATATGAGTAGATATTGTCATCTATACCGTTTAAACACTTGGACGTGCAGTGAGCCAAGTTTGATGGGATACTATCAATGAGGGGATGGGAAGATACGAAAGTGACCAGTCATTGTGTAATTTTTCAAAGGTATCTCAATGAATGATATCCAGTATATATGCATATTGTAACAACCGTGTATCACACGATCATACATATTAACAACATTTCATTTATGTATATATTATGGTTGTATCTTCGCTCTCCCCTCGCAATAAAAAGAACCTGAAATAACATGTATGTTTTTCTCACCGTTAACTGGTAACCAGCGTGGTGTCGGTTGAACAGGAAATTTCCTGTTGCATTGAGTTTTTGTATATAGAGGCCAGTCATCTGTAATAAAGTTACTCAGTTGCTTTCATCCTGTCTTTGAGCCACAACCTTCTCTGGGCTCGTCACAATATCTCTCTCTCTCTCTCTCTCTCTCTCTCTCTCTCTCTCTATATATATATATATATGTATATATATATGTGTATATATATACTGTATACATATATATATATATATGTATGTATGTATGTATGTATGTATATATATACGCAAACACGCATATATATACAGTATATATATATATATATATATATATATATATATATATATATATAAATATATATATATATAAATATATATATGTATGCAAGGTATATATATATATATATATATATATATATATATATATATATATATATATATGTATATATACACACATATATGTATATATATGCAAGGTATATATATATATATATATATGTATATATATGCATATATACACACACACATATATATATATATATATATATATATATATATATATATATATATATATATGTATACACACACACACACACACACATATATATATATATATACATATATATATATATATATATATATATATATATATATATATATATATATATATATATATCTATATACTGCATATACACACATACACAAATCATCCGTTACTAGTCCACTACAGGACAAAGGTCTCAGACATGTCATTCCACTTTGTCTGTTTACAGTCTTTCTATGCCAAGCCACACCCACAAACTTTCTTAGCTCATCAATCCATTGTCTTCTCTTCCTTCCCCTGCTTCTTTTGAAATCTCTAGCGACCCATCCTGTTATTTTCAATGTTCATATATATATATATATATATATATATATATATATATATATATATATATATATATATATATTTATATATATACATATACATATGTATATGTATAAACATATCATCAGCCGTTACTAGTCCACTGCAGAATAAAGGCTTCAGACATTGCCTTCCACATGTGTCTATTTATGGTCTCTTTATACCAGTTCACACCCGCAAACTTTCTTAGTTCGTCAATCCATCGTCGTCTCTTCCTTCCCCGGCTTCTTTCGTTATCTCTAGTGACCCAATCTGTTATTATTGATGTCCATCTACAGTATTATCTGTCATTCTCATATGTCCTGCCCATGTCCATTTCTTTTTATTATATGTTGTTAGATCCTCTGGCTTTGTTTGCTCCCACAGCCATGTGGTTCCTTTTTTATCTTCTAGTGTTATTCCAATCATTATCATTTCCATAGCTCTCTGAGTTGTAACTACCATATGTTATAAGGCTTTAGTGAGGTTTCAAGTTTCTGATTCGTAAGTTAAAACTGGTAGGACCAGCTTCTTAAATGCTTTTCTTTTCAAAGAAAGATCTATTTTACTTTTTATGATATCATTTTGTATTCCATAAGCTCTTCATCCAATGTTTATCCCCCATTTAATTTCGGCCTCGTCTCCTGGGGAAACACTTTCTTTCTGTCCTAAGTATGTATTCATTAACACTTTCTAAAGGTTCGTCCATAAATCTTATTTGTTGTCTCACTGCATTTTCATTGAACATTATCTTAGTTTGACTCACATTCGTTTTCAATCCTACATTTCTGCTTTCTTTATTTAAATCATCTAGAATCTTTTGCAATTCCTCCCATGATTCACTAAATACAACTATGTCATCTGCAAATCATAAGTTCTTAAAGTATTCCCTATTATTATTAATTACTATATTTTCCAATCTAAATGTTTAGAAACTTCTTTCAGGCATACTGCGAATGATTTAGGAGAGATGGAGTCTCTTGGTCTAACTCCTTTCCCAAAGGAAATTTTCTCACTAATTTTAGGTAGTTTTAGGATTACTGTACTTACCATACAGATATCTTTAAGTGATCTAAGATAAGATTCATCTATCCTTGCTTTTGAAGGGCTTTCATTAATGCTGAAGTTTTGATAGAATCAAAAGGTTTTTCATAGTCTATGAATATCATATATAATTGTGTGTCATATTCTGCTGATTTTTCCATTATCTGGATAATTTCATGTGAATGGTCAGTTGCTGAACATCTGCTTCCAAAGCCTGACTGTTCTCTTAGTTGATTAAAGACTAGGCTACATATCTTTCTGTTTGGCCTAATATGATCTTAGTAAACATTTCATATATAACCGAAAGTAAAGTTATTAGACAGTAATTTTCTAGGTCTTTTGAGTCTACCTTTTTGTGAATTAGTATAAAGTCAAAGTAAGTATAGAGAATTCTTGCGAACATTTTGTGTATAGTTCAGCGAGTTTTGCTATGAAATTTCCTCCATCTATTAGTAAATTAATTTTTAGGCCACCATCTCCTGCTGCTTTATCTCTTTTCATGCCTTTTAATGTTTTATTTTTTTACTTCTCCCACTGTTACTCTTGGTACTGGCTTAGGTGTTTCATTATTTCTATTGGCAAGGGTATTTTTCATATCACTGCTGTATAGCACTGTATAGAAATCCTCTGCAATTTTTATCACCGCATCTCTTATGTTGATGTTTCCATTTTCATCCTTTGAAGCAAATCTCTGGTGGCACCCTGTTCCAATTCTTCTTTTCATTAATATGATACTTCTTCTTTTCTTCAGTGTTTCCTCAATTTTGGACAAAATTTGTTTAAGATTGTCTTAAGTTATCAAATTGTTCATTGTTTAGGAAAGTTCTGCCAATTCTATTTTATCTCTCTAGGATTTTACCCTTCTTTCCAATGTTTTTTTTACTAGATTTTAGTGTTTTCTTATACACACACACACACACACACACACACACATATATATATATATATATATATATATATATATATATATACACACACACTATATATGTGTGTGTGCGTGTGTGTTTGTCTGTGTCAACCAAAATGTTATTTCCTTTAAGAGACTGCTTCATCGGAATAGTGTTTACTGCCATTATGGAAAATAACTGCATAATATTTGTTGATACACTACAGAGATAAACTTTACAGTACTCAGTCAAATGCCTCTTCATAAAATGCACTTTTCCGCCTAGTATTACGATTAGCTGACGTGTGAACAGTATGACGCAGTAGCAGTGCTGATTTTGTCTGAAGCCATGTTTTATTGGGGTAAGATAATTGATATCGTAAGCTGCCCTCCCACATACACTTTCTATCTAATCTATTCTAGGTCTTCCTTTCATCTTACCTTCCATAATTTTCAATCATGCTTTTATTTCCTAACATACCATCGATCATTTTTTTTTTACAAGATTGAATCATCCTATGATATTCGTGTACATGTGTAACTTTCCCATAGATGGAAGTAACATACTGTGTCATAAACCAGCATTTTGTTGATTTTTATGATAAGATACCACCGCTTATCGGGGACGCAAGAATTGTTTATCAGGGCGAAGGTTATGGGTAGTTTGTAGTTGCTGAAACGGCGTAAATTAGCCTTCATTATAGGTGGAGAGTTATAGGAAAATACCTATTGGCAGATGATGATAAGCGGAACAGCATAGCATCAGTTTTTGTATTTTCACCAGATAAGAAAATATAATACTGGAATATATATATATATATATATATATATATATATATATATATATATATATATATATATATATATATACTTCAAAAACATATATATATATATACATATATATATATACTTATATATATACATACATACATACATATATATATATATATATATATATATATATATATATATATATGTATATATGTATATATATACTCACACACACACACACATATATATATATATATATATATATATATATACATATTTATTTATATATATATATACTCATATATATATATGTATATATATACATATATATATGTATATATATATATATATATATATATATATATATATATATATATATATATATATATATATATATACTGTATATACTGTACATACACACATATATTTATACACACACAGACACACACACATATATATGTATATATATATATATATATATATATATATATATATATATATATATATATATATATATATATATACAGTATTAGCAATAATTCTACGCCTTCGAATATTCACTCACATTACAATAGAAGCATCATAATTAGCTGTCAAAATTATAAATAAAATACTGATATTCACCGAAATAAACTGAAATAATTAATATCACCCAATTTCAAGCCTTTCTTTTATGCAGATATACTTTACTTTAGAAATAATGGCTAACATTTCGATTCTGCTATCATCATTATATTGCTGGATCTCCCTTCAAGTCTAATTTTATCAGGATGTCTTTCCGTTCTGTAGCCTTTCAATAATCTTTCTTATTTCATTAAAAGTCACTCGCAAAAAAATTTCACAAATTCTTACATTATTTAGCTAGATCTTTCTTCTATCCTTCAGTTACAGCTAATCATAAAGATTCTCACTTTGCAGATGTGTATCATAATGCAGCATATAGCAAGATGTATCATAATATAGAAATGCAATCTTCACCAAGGACGTTAAGTAATGTTTCCATTATTCCTGTTTTGAGTAGCAATTTGTTTTTATGTATAAATCATTAACTAGTAATGGTTTGGATATGTTAATTAGTATATTAAGAATTGGAAAGCTCGGAAGAAAGTTACAAGCAGTCATAATAGCAATGATGCCAAAGCAAAGATACCAGAACTATATATTTCATTAGATTTTATAGAAGTTCCAAAAATGTTTGAGTACTATCTAATTAAAATCAGTTTTTCTGAGCGATTTTACGAAGTTTCTCACAAGTGAATATTGATTATCTCAAGCATTTCAAAGTCTAATATGATATCTTTAGTTGAGTTTTTAAACAGTTTCATAGGATAACAACTGATAGGCTAATGTAGATTCATATCTGGATGTTATTGAAAATACATAAAGCAGTTGAACAGATGGCGTTTTTAAAGGGGTTTCACATAAACGTCATAACATTGATGTATTCTTATGGATAAGAATTAAGTTATGAAATAATATAAGCACTTAATATGATTTTGTGTTTCTTTTAATTTCATCCTGTCCCATAAATAGTTCACCACAGCTACATTAGTACAACGTTTTTCAAACACGATTAAAAAAATCATCAGACAGATAAACCCTTTAAATTTATCTAGAAAAAAATGTAAGGATATTTCAAGAAATATCTACAAATGATTTTATTAATATTCCAGAATTAAGTGATATTGGATGATAATAGTATATGAAATTTCTTCTAAAACGTAATCGATCAATGAAGAAAAGGTAATTGCTGCTGAAGACAGAAGTCTCCTTCATACAATAGAAAAGAACTTAGATCATGACCGAGTTGAAGTACATGCAATGCTGCTTCAGCTACTAAAATTTCAAAAATCAAAACAACCATTGTCACCGCAGTTATTAAGAAAAAGGATGAAGACCAAAGTATTCTCGAGAAGCACAGAAATTTTACACATTGTTAAGGAAGCCTTTGAATAATTCAAGGAGCTGTTCGATAAATACTTCAGTGTCCAAAGGCTTTATATGGACGAAGATATGAAAAAAATCTGTAAGAAGTCGTGAAGGAAAGGAGACTTTATTTATTGACTTCAGACATGAAGTTCAAAATTAGATAAAATATAAAGGAAATGACATACAGAGACAGCTGATTAGAACTTCTTTTAGATTCTACAGCTCCCGTCCCTCACATCGCAGTAAGATTGCTATACATAGGTCTGACGCTTCAACTGGATTTTATCTTTCTACCACAATGCATTTAAAAGATTTACAGATAAAGAATCATATGACCAGCACACTTTCTCAAAAGAAGGCTAGGCTTTAGCAAAAAGAATTTATAAGGAAAAGCACAAACGGACCAGCTTAATCTTGAGCTGGAAAGAAAAAATAATGAGGTTGAGGAAATGTTGAAGCCATACGTTGAGTTGGCTCAAGAAATTGCAAGCGAGGATTTAGAGAAAAGCCAACCAAATTAGATCTATTATGTCTAAAAATTTGAATCTATCCATATGAATCCATCCACCACAGCGTTTGAACTAAAGATGCAGAGCACCTCGAGTTGGCAGCATGAATTAGGTCAGTTGAGAACCCCCAAAGGTTCATCTCCATCGACTAAGACCGATCGTTAAGGATTTATCATTAGCAAAAACTGCTCAAGTTATAGAATTGACCTCTACTCATAGGGATGATCTTCAACTTTGAAATTCTTCCCCATTTACTTAATCCATTATTATGCCAATCTTACAATAACAAGCATGCTTGCTTTCCACAGAACAGATAATTCTAGGGATTCTTCTACAGAATTTAGCAACAAAAAGCAGAGAGATATGCTTATACTGTTCTGAAGAGAAATAGCTAATTCCATGTCACTTCTTGTACCAAACTTACCAAAACTCACTAGTAACTGTAAAGCATTCTCATCCTTTAAAAAAGATTTCAATACAATAGTACCCAATACATAGTACCCAACACATAAACAGACTCTGATGGACTTTGATGAGTTGTGGGAGTTGCTAAATGCAACTGAAAAGAAGGAAGACATACAGTGAAGGGTTGTAGAGAAGCAAGAGACTTTGGAGAGGGGTGATTCGAGGGTAAATTTGGATAAGAGCTGTAAGGAAGGTAGGGACAGGATAGCCGTGCATGACAGTAGAGGCTCTGTCATAAACAGGTGGACCAATTTAGATACTTGGGATCTACGAGTACTATACGTCAAAAGGGAGCATGTGAGGCTGAATTTGAGAATAGGATAAAAGCAGCCCGGGGGAAGTAGAGGGACATAGCTGGAGTGGTATGTAATAAGAAATGGCTAATCAAGATAAAAGCCAAGATCTCTACTATAGCAATAAAACCAGTGTTAATGTATGGGTCGGAAACGTGGGGTCTAAGACGAAAAGAGGATGCCCTTGAGAGAACAAAGATGAGAACGCTGAGGTGGATTATGGGAATATCACTGCTTGAAAGATGGGAAACTGAGAAAATAACAAAAATGGAAAAGGGTTGTAGAGAAGCAAGAGACTTTGGAGAGGGGTGATTCGAGGGTAAATTTGGATAAGAGCTGTAAGGAAGGTAGGGACAGGATAGCCGTGCATGACAGTAGAGGCTCTGTCATAAACAGGTGGACCAATTTAGATACTTGGGATCTACGAGTACTATACGTCAAAAGGGAGCGTGTGAGGCTGAATTTGA
Organism: Palaemon carinicauda; assembly: GCF_036898095.1. NCBI lineage: Eukaryota > Metazoa > Arthropoda > Malacostraca > Decapoda > Palaemonidae > Palaemon > Palaemon carinicauda. The sequence goes on from NC_090730.1 coordinate 102,396,978, forward strand.
GAATAGGATAAAAGCAGCCCGGGGGAAGTAGAGGGACATAGCTGGAGTGGTATGTAATAAGAAATGGCTAATCAAGATAAAAGCCAAGATCTCTACTATAGCAATAAAACCAGTGTTAATGTATGGGTCGGAAACGTGGGGTCTAAGACGAAAAGAGGATGCCCTTGATAGAACAAAGATGAGAACGCTGAGGTGGATTATGGGAATATCACTGCTTGAAAGATGGGAAACTGAGAAAATAACAAAAATGGCAGGTGTAGTTAAGATTACAGAAGTGATAAGAGTGTCATGGCTGAGATGGTTCGGGCCTGTGTTGAGGATGGAATGTAGGGTGAAAGTGACGAGTACTTGGGAGGAACCTGTTATGGGGGGAGGATCACGATGGAGGCAGAGAACTATATAGTGAGATAAGGTGAATGATGATATGGAGAAAAGAGGTTTGGTGGAAGAGGATGCCTGTGATAGAAGGCATTGAAGAGGGCGTAACATGCAACCACCCCCTTAATGGAAGGATAACAGTGGGTAAGAAGAACGAAGAAGTGCTGGGATCAGATATCCTGAGCTGGTCCAAATCAACTATTGACCATGAAATATACAGTAACTCCACCACTAGTCCATCTCGAAAAACCAGAGATCTATGCTTAAAGAAATAAAAATATATGCAAGTTTTGGCCAATATATTCTGGTCTAGAAGGCAGAAGGAATACTTGGTCAACTCTTAAGAAAACCAGAAGTGACATATTCCAATTGAAACTTCCAGATTGTTTATTATTATCATTATTATTATCACTAGCCAAGATACCATCCAAGTTATAAAAACTGGATGTTATAAGCCTAAGAGTTCTAACAGAGAAGCAACTTAATGAAGAATGGAAATAAGGAAATAACAAATGAACTATATATGAGAAGTAATGAATAGAAAATATCTGATATTTTAAGATCATTAATAATACTGAAATAGGTTTGTCATACATGAACTATGAAACTGTGTCAACCTGTTCAACAGAAAAACATTTGCAACAAATTTGAATTTCTGAACGTTCACCAGTTCATTCATCAGATTTGGTAGATCATTCCACAAAATCTTCATAACTGCAATAAAGCTTCTAGAATACAATGTGGTATTGAGCCTTATGATGGAGAAGATAGGAATGTTAGAATTAACTACACACCTAGTTTTACATACAGGATGGTACAGCCTGAGAAATCTGAATGCAAAGGATGGTTAAATATAAGAAAAATATAATGCATCATGAAAAAAAAAAAAGTGAACTACAGTGTCAATGATTAGTATTCATATAAGTAATACAGAATTTAATAGACAGCAGCTGGAGACCAGACAAGAGAACAACACTCGAAACATGGTAAAATGAAAGATTTTGTTTGTACAATTGAAGCAGAAACAAACGAAATATGGTTCTTGAAAGCACATTGTTAATGAAAATCTTCCAAGGTACAAGCGGAAACTTGTATGTATGAATAAAATTCGCCGAGACGATGAAAATCTACATATATAGGTGCATTCTGGACAGAAGACAGTGAACATTGTAGACCCGAACATACAGTATATTGATCAAAGTTATATCAATGGAACAGTAACTACAGACATAAATTTTGAACGTTGATGTAAGTTTTCATTGTTACATTGATATCAGTATCATTCTTTAAAGATAAAACACCAATCAATAGATAATGTACCTATCAACTATAACGCATCCTGCTAGAGATTAACGCATTTTATCCGCCTATCAGCACTTATAGGCCTTCAGCTATGGGCACTTTAATCATGTGTAGAGAGGAAAAGGTTTGATTATCTGAAATGATTGGACTTTATGTATGTTTTAGTGAAATGGACTTCTGGCTGGCCATATCTTGTACTTTTAGGCCCGGGGACTACATTAAGACCCCCAAAATTTACCTTAATCATGAATTGTGAGGATAGAATGAAACTAATCCTAATAGGTCTGTAGTATGGACTAGGCATCTGAAACGATCATGCCAGAAGTTTTATCCTGTACTTTGCCCCTGACAGAAGGTTTTTAGTGGGTCCAAAATACATGGTTAATCCTGCAAAGAGACGAATGGATGAAACTTAGTGCAACTGAAAGATTATAGTTTCTTGACTTAAAAAACACCAATGCTAGAAATTTTACCCTGTACTTTCCCCCCACCAGAAGCCCAAAATGACCCCTCTCGCTTGTAGAAGACTTTTATTCATGAATTGTGAGGAATGGGTGAAACCAGTTATAAAAGGACAGGTGAATGACCTGGGCTCCAGAAATGATCATGCCACAAGTTCTATCTTGTACATCAGCTCAGACAGAAGGGTTTTAGGGGGTAGAAAATAGACGATTAATCATGCAAAGAGAGGAATGGATAAAACTTGGTGCAATTAAAAGATTACAGTTTCTCAATTTCCAAAACACCAATGCCAGAAATTTCATCCTGTACTTTCCCCCTGCCAGAAACCCATAATTACGTATT
>NC_090730.1:102409461-102411961 GCF_036898095.1 Palaemon carinicauda
TGAGCTGAGTATTGTTATTCCATGTAAAATCTGATCTGTTACCCTTCCAAAAATTATAGGCCTCCTGCTTCTCCAAATAAGTATGCCCACAATCATCATTGAACCATTGTTTGTCCTTCACTCGGTGCCTTAGCACAATAGAAGGGTTACACCTATCAATTATGTTGACTAGATTCTCATTCAAAGGTACAGCAGGATCAACATTACTATACAACTGTTACTAATTCAAACGCCAAAGATCAGTCAAAATCCCATTCCAGTCAGCTTGAGATTTCATATAAATCTTACGTGAGTAAAATACATCAGCGACAGGCTGCTCAGTTTTCATCACTAATGAAATTAAGGCGTGATTAGATGTCCCAACTGGAGAACCAACCTTACTTGTTATAATGCCAGTGAAATCCGTTTATACGAGGTTCAAGCAGTTACCAGACCTGTGAGTAGCTTCACTTATGATTTGCTAAAAACCTGATTCAAAATCAAGTGATGAATCAGAGACAACAAATAAAGGTTGTGGATAAAACTCTATAAATAGTTAATAAATATACGTATTGTAACTAGACATATTCTTTTCTTCCATCTTATCATTGAATATATGTATTGTAACAAGACATATTTTTTTTTGACATCTTATCGTTGACTGCTCTACCTATCATCTGGTGTGCTAGTGTCCAGTCCTCACCTCTATCACGGAACAGCATCGGAATAATCACCATTTATCTTCAAAGATAAATGGAGACTAGGGAACAGATATATATGTATATATATATATATATATATATATATATATATATATATATATGGATATATATATATATATATATATATATATATATATACATATATATATATATATATATATATATATATGGATATATATATATATACATATATATATGTATATATATACATATATATATACATATATATATATATATATATATATATATATATATATATATATATATACAGTATATATATATATATAAATATATATATATATATATATATATATATATATATATATATATATGTATATATATATGCATATGTGTGTAGATATATATATATATATATGTATATATATATATATATATATATATATATATATATATATCATAGTTAAAACTTATGCAATCTGCAATGACATTTACATATATATATATATATATATATATATATATACAGTATATATATATATATATATATATATATATATATATATAAATATATATATATATATGTATATATATATGCATATGTGTGTAGATATATATATATATATATGTATATATATATATATATATATATATATATATATATATATATATATATATATCATAGTTAAAACTTATGCAATCTGCAATGACATTTACTATAATCAAATTCACGTGTAACAGTTTTAAAAAGTAACTTACATCTCTTCATAGAAAACTAATGTAATGAAGATTATTCCAGGATATTAATTCAACACTTCTCCATTCATCATCTACTTCACGCTTCATAGTCCTCATCCATGTAGGCCTGAGACTTTCAACTCTTCTAGTGCCTTGTGGAGTCCAGCTGAACGTTTGGTGAATTAATCTCTCTTGGGGAGTGTGGAGAGCATGCCCAATCCATCTCTATCTTCCCTTTATCATATGGTACTCGAGTAATCTCTCTTATAGTTTCATTTCTAATCCAATACTGCCATTAACTCCCAATATCCTTCTGAGGGATTTGTTCTCAAATGTACTAAATCTATTGGAGACTGTTTCATTGTCATACCATGACGCATGTCCTTAGAGCAACAGCGATCTTACTAAAGTGATATAGAGTCTGATTTTTATATGTATTTTCAGGCGATTTGATCTCCAAATTTTACTTAACCTAGCCATTGTCTGATTTGCTTTTTTCAATCTTTCACTAAACTCTAATTCTAAAGACCTTGTATTAGAGATCATAGTTCCTAGATACTTAATTGATTCTACCTTATCAATCTTTTTTTCCTCCCAATGATATTTCCTCTTCCATTGCATAGTCCATTCTCATCATCTTTGTCTTTCTTCTATTCATCTTCAGCCCAACCTCGAGTGATATTTCATGCATTCTGGTAAGCAAGCATTGTAAATCCTGTGGTGTTCTGCTAACAAGGACAGCATCATCAGCATACTGCAAGTCTGCCAAATTCATATCACCAATCCAGTTCATTCCTTCTTCACCACCTCTAACTGTTCTAAGCATTACAAAATCCATGAAGAGGATGAACAACATAGGTGACAACACATTCCGTTGGAGTATTCCACTGTCCACTGGAAATTCATTTGATAAGACTCCATTAACATTAACTTTGCACTTGCTATGCTCATGAACAGACTTAATCAAATTTAAATATTTAAGAGAAATTCCTTAATAATGCAGGAATCTCCACAAAATTGGCCGGTGCACACTATCAAAGGCTTTTTCATAGTCCACAAATGCCATCGAAAGGGGATTTCTATATTTTATGTGTTGCTGTACA
>NC_090730.1:102419461-102449461 GCF_036898095.1 Palaemon carinicauda
AAGAATTAATACATTAAAACTAAACATTATAAGATAGACACATTGGGGTGGGGGGGGGATAAACTGTAATTCTTGTGAAAATGATGAAGAAGATTTGACCTATATTTTGTTGTTTTGTAGGTCTATAGAAGAGAAGGGAAGGAAATAATTGAGCTTCAAGAACCATAAGAGAATGACAAAGAAGGTAATAGGATAATTTTCATTCAGTGAGAGAAATTTTTAAAATAAAAAAGAAAGATTAAACCTGATTTGGAGAAAGAAGATAAAACTGCATAAAAGAAAGAAAAACTCGACTAAATTATTATAGGAGCCGTTGCAAAGGCTATGCCTCTCCCCTGAACCTGAACCTAAACCTGAACCAAGTATATCAAAATTTCCGTGTTGAAATCATAGGAATGCTGTTTTCGCTTGACAAGGAATGTACAAACGATAATGAAATGCTGAAAATATCAAAGAATGCTTAGCTTATGTTAGTGGATCTTCTGACTTTATAACTTGGCGGAAAATGTCCCACGGTTAGATATTTACGTCGCCTGTAACTGTTAAATTTAGCTGTCAGGAGACACTATATATTATGTTAAATGTGTTTATGTTATTTCTACAGAAGGGGTAAGTCTGACTTTTTCATTGCAATACTATAATCCTTAGGTGTTAGGTAGTTGTTTGGTAACTGAAATAATTGTTTGGAAGATAAAGTATGAACTGTTTTATTAATCTTAATTATATAAATGAAGAGATATGCTGATAGATAATAGATAGACAGAGACCCACCCGCACTTACATACATACATACATACATACATACATATATATATGTATATAAAATATATATGTATATATATATATATATATATATATATATATATATATATATATATATATATATATATATATGAATTATGTATATATCAACTACTTCTATTACAGTGACTTAATCCATATTTTTGATATTATACACACACACACACACACACACACACACATATATATATATATATATATATATATATATATATATATATATATATATATATATATATGTATAAATATAAATATTTTTTTGGGCTCAAGCCATGTCGTTCTGATGGAAGTTCCTATTAGTAGCATCCTAAGGGATATATGTACTACAGTGATATTCCCAGAGAATTTTACCTTTAGGTCTCCAGAATTCTAACTCTTAGCGCGAACATCCTTAAAAAATTCTCTCAAGGATATAGCATAATATCAGGGGACGTATTTTTGACACGCCACAGCAATCTGCGCCCCGAGGGGGAAAATGGCTGAATTAGATGAGGAGCCGTATCAAGGTTACCCTAGTTCCCATACTACTATTGAGTATCACAACAGCGCCATATCCAAGATGGCGGACATTCCTAATTCTGTAGCAATATCGCACGGTGGTGTTCCCAGTTGATCTGACCTATTCGATCGAATTTCAAGGATTATTATGCAATCTCCAGCTTCTTTCGCCTCTGGAAAGTTGAGTATTGAGTCTTTACAATGTGTGTAATTTAGCGCCTGTCTCACAGGGAAATTAGAGTAATTTATTGTGATTAGGAGCTAGGCCTGTTACTGGAGGCGCCATTGGCTCTGTCGTTCGTTAGGCATGTGTTATTTAGTTAGTAGAACGACATTCCCGGTTGAAATAGCATTAATTATTTAATTATGAAAGTTGTTTAGGCATTTCATACTTGTAAAGATATTTATATGCATAATTTTCCTTTTTCTATGTCGATCGTATAAGTCAGAGTTTCGGTGATTTAGGTAACCGAGATCTCGTCTTGCCTAGGTAACCTAACCTAGGCGATATAGTATACTTTCGACATTTCCCTTGTTAACCTCGTGTATTGGTTTATCAATTCAACGGAGATAGATATCTCATAGAATTATTATGTAAACCGATACTCGTCTCTTGTCGAGATTTAAGGGTAATCTCTCTTCCCCTTAGGCTACAACCCTAGTGGGTCATGCCTCGAGTTTTCATTTAGGCATGACTAGCCTAGGGTTTTCTGTCCCTTCCCTTAACCGCAGATAGCAGGTTTTGGGATTTGGTCAGAACCCCATAGTATATAGTCTTGTGCCAACAGTTGGCTAGCAGGGTGAATAGTCATTCCCCTGCCGGCTAGGCTGCCGACATAGGAGGCTAGTCCTCCCTAGGCCGCACCTGAAGTGGTTGTATGATGCCGCCACCTTCCCCCTGTGGTCTAGTAGACTATTCCTGTGCTCGCAGACCCTAGGCTGAAGAATAGTTATTCTTCTGAGGCCTAGGATGGCACCGCAACTGGAACTCTGTTTCTCCCTTGATGAGAGGAGGTGGCACTGCTCCCGTCCCCCTAACTGTATTGGCAGACCCTAGGTTGGAGAATAGAATTCTCCTGCCACCTAGGATAGCACCGATACTGAAACAGAGTTTCTTAAGGGTGTGTAGGACCGGCAACCTTGCTGGCTCCTTCCACACCTCATACAGGACCCTTTTCCCTTCCCCTCTGTTCTTTTGTGATGGCCGAGCCATGTATTTCTTTCAGCCGTCGTCCTGCAATCTCACCATTGCCGGTGGATTGCGGGGGCCGACCAGACTCCTATTCTACAGTTGTTGTCATCTGTCGGCAGCCATGACGGCTGGCGGCGGCTGGCGGCTGTTGGTAGGAAGTCCCTTCTGTCACCAAGGTTCTTCAGTCCTCCCTTGGACTGCCGGCCACAAGTTCTATTGCCGGGGTACCCGGCCAGACCGGCACAGATAGGTGCTGACTCAGCTGGCAGTATGCCGACTGTACCAGTGCTACCGGGTGCTAGCCTGCCGGCTATGTGCCGGCCGGACCTTGCCGGCGATGGTACTTGTGGCTGGATGGAAGCCTGAATGTTACATTCTCCCCTTCCATTTGAACCTTCTTTCTGGAGAAAGGCAGTAAGTTAGATATTTACATCCTTAATTAGTGTATACATACACAGTAATAAGGCAGCCTTTACTCCATGCTGTCTCTCTCTCTTTTAGCTAGCATGCTGGCTGCGCTGGCAGGGACTAGCTATGCGGGCTATATGCCGGCTGAATTACAATATATGTTTATACAGGTAGTAAATATATTTGCAGTATAGGATAGACTGCAGATAGAAAAATTATTGTATATATTAAACTAGTAGTTATTTTCCAATATATCTTGGGTATCCTTGCCCGGATGTTTGCCGAGACCAATCCTATATTGAAGGAATAGAATTTCTTCAATATTCTAATTAGAAATCAGTTTTCATATTACCCTACAATATTAAATAATCTAGAGGGCTGGTGGTATTACACTTCTAACCCTAAAAGGTTAGAACCCTTATCCTTGAGTTTCCCTGATCAGGAAACTCTATGATTTTAATATTGTAAGGGAAGGTCACAGCAAATGGGCTGGGTAGGATACACAAACATATGTCTTTTATATTTCCTAGTCCAGTCGGCGTCATGCCGGCTGGACCGTGCCGTCAGATGCTTGCTACAATGGCAGCACACTGGCTGAACTACATTATATATAATTATACAGTAGTCGGTATTTTGCAATATAGTATATACTGCAAACAGAAAACTATAGTATGATTATACAGTAGTTAGTTTTTAACATATTTTGGGTACCCTTGTGCGGACTTCTGCTGAGACCATTTCTATATTGAAATAATAGAATTCGTTCAATACTCTGATTAGAAATCAGTCATCCTTACACTACAGTGTTAAAGAATAAAAAGGGGCAGTGACTTGTACACTTTTCTACCCCTAGGGGTTAGAACCCTTTTGTTAGAGTTCCTTGATAGAGGAATCTCCTTATAGTTAATACTGAGGGGAGGTACAGCATTTGCTTGCAGGGCATACACAAGTATGTGTCTTCCACTATCCCTTTGTAGCTTACTATCCTAAGCTATTTGAGTTAAAAAATTACTTTTACATGTTGCTTATCAGTGAGATAATCAATTGCATACTCATTCTGCTTTCCTTTCTTTAAAGGAGGAACCCCAGATGACATGTGTTGCAGTCTTCTGCAATATTAAGAGTAAGTACTTTTATGGTCATATACATGCAGGTTTCATGCCCCTTGCAATATTATTTCCAAATCCCTGCATTATTGGAACCCTCAAGTTTGCAATGTATGTCGGACCTTAATGTCCAAGGGTTTCGAGAATCCCAAGTCGATGGAGTCTAGGGATGCAGCTCGTAACAAACTACGCAACTGGGTGAGAGGTTTCCAGAAAATCTCTCCGGGACCATACCTACTTAATGATAGGATGCGTAGCCTACTATTCCCGAAAGCAAGTAAGGAAATATTAGTGCCCCAGGCACTATTCACACCTACCTGTGGCCAAGTAGCCCTTGAGACGGAGCGCAGGAAGCCCCCACGGGAAGAGGTGGATGATGTTGTGTTGGAATTGCTTCTGTCTGTGCCGGCTCTAAAGCCATTAACATCGACATCTTCACCCTCTACCCCTCTATTAGATGAAACAGACCAATTACTGGCCCATATGAAAGGTCTAATAGAAAACTTTCGCAAACAAGACGAAAAGGAGGAAGCGAAATTCAAGATAGAGCTCTGTGAAGCTCCACTTGTTGCTCCCCAAGGGTCATACAAACGACCCAGAGACCAAGACCTTTCGACATGCTCCAAAACCAATCCCTGGAGGTTTGAGGAGCTTATGCCGATTTTAAACGGTAAACTCTACATCTCGGAGAAGATGGGTGCTGTTCCTTTGGACGAAATCCAGTTTTGGCCAAGCTTTGACGCTTTCCCTAATTGCTTCATTCGACTGAGACATGAACCAACGTCAAGAAAAGAAACGGAACTGAAGGAGGTCACGATTCTCGACCATGATAAGGCACAGGCTATCTTGTCAAGTAGCCTGAGAGAGGCGGGTTACTCGGTGTCGAAAGTATTCACACTAAGTAACAGACACCCTCCCTTTCTTGCTCCTGCTTCAATATCATTCCCCTTTACGTGGAAGACATTTAAATCTGTTGCCAAGGCAGTGGAGGCAGGTAGACCATGTCCTGTACTCGAGGAATGCAAGCCTCTGTCACTAGCCTTTTCCATGCAGGAGAAGGATTGGAAGGAAGTCCACCTAACCTTTTCAGTAGGAAGAGTAGACACGGATGTTGCTAGACGACAGTTTAACAAGAATTTCCCTAAATTATCTGAGTTTCTTTTGAGTAAGGAAAAAAGACAAAGGAGAGACTGGCAGCCTCCCTATCCCTACAGAACTGCATGGAGTTGTGTTCAGCCCATCAAAGTACCCCAGACATGCTCATGGTCTTGGGCAAAATGCATATGGCCACCTTAGTAAAAGACCTTTATGCCTTTATGAAGGCTAGGAGAGCCTGTAGGGAGTTTGAGTTCGCTGCCGCAACAGTGAAACACGAAACCAGTAAGCTAATATCTTCCAACATCTGGGGTAGAGACCTCTTTCCAAACGAGGTAGTTAGAGAGGTGATTAAGAAGGCCACCACGGAGAACATAGGACCTCTCCGAAAGTGGGGCATTTTTTCACAGAGAAAGTCTTCCACGGATGTGGGTCGCTAAAAGAAAGATGGAAAAGTCTAGAAATGTTCCTCAGGCTGTTCAACAACATCCCACAGTTACAATGACCACGGTACCACAGGCAAGAGGTTGAATTGGTAAACATTCTGATCAGGCGAAGCAAAGAAACGCTTTTGGTAGGAGAGAAGCGAGGTTCCTTCAGGATCGCTGGACCTTCAATCCTTGGGTTCAAGGCCTAATCAAGATGGGACTAGGATGGAAAATAGACATGCCTCCACCATCATTTCCTCAAATCTTCCTACGCTCCAATCCCCTCCTGGAAGAGTATACCTTAGAGTTCTAGAGCATACAGGTGGTAAGGAAAGTATAGTCCATCGAATTCCAGGGAAGGCTGTTTGGTGTTCATGAGAAGGACTAAAGAAAACTCAGTCATTCTGGACTTGTCGCCACTCAACAAGTTCAAATAAAACAACAAGTTCAGAATGTTAATCCTTCTGAACATAAGGACCTCATTTCAAAAAGGGGTGTTCGCAGTCTTGTAAGACCTGAAAGATGTCTATTGGCAGCTTCCAGTCAGTCACCCCCTCCCCTCCTACCTAGGATTCAAGTTACAGAGGATAACATATGTCCTAGGAAAGATAATTGTAGGACTAAACACAGTCCTAAGCTTCTTCACGGGATTGGCGGACACAGTCACACAAAAACCAAGCCTAGAAATGGTTCAGGCAACAATGTACCTGGACGGAAGGCTGGGGTGGGCAGCACCCGAAGTGGCTGGTATAAGAGCATCCAAGGAAATGATCTGGTTCACGGAACATCCGGGATGCAAGATAAGCTTCAAGAAGTCTCGATTATCTCCAGCTCAAAGGCTTCAATGGTTAAAAAACCATTGAAACATGTGGTCACACCAACTCTCCTTTCCCTTGGGGATGTAAAAGGAGATCGCAGGGTCGGTCAAGAGACTATGGTAATCAGTCAGGATTCCAAGACGCTAACAGGGAGGAGTTCTGAACTCTCTCCAGTTTGCAATAGTGACAGACCTAGTGCTAAGAGCACAGCTGAAAGATGCGTTAAGAGTCTTGAGAAGATACGCATCAAACGCTCGAAGAGATCTAAAATGACCGATAGCTGCCTTTTCTTAATCCCTTCCCTATCAATAGTCAAAGGCCAAAAGCCTATTGAAGACCATGCCCTTGCAACTACTCCGACTATTGTAGATCATCCGCATGGATGCCTAGTCGGAAGAATGGGGTATTCACTCCCATCAGAGGAAAGTCCAAGGGATTCGGTCATTTCTATCCAAGGCCATGTTGGTCCTGTCATGGCTGGGGAAACTCTCTCCATGCAGATCAGACCTCCTCAGGCTGATCTGGAACATCGAAGTGATAATGAGACGTCGGAGCCGACAAGGCTAGAGAGCGTCTCATATAGTTTAGGTGATGTTAGCCATCCCTTACCTAAAGGGATGGCACCTATGAGCAGTTCATGTACAATCGATCCGCAATGTGACAGCGGATGCTCTGCTTGGGCTCAAGCCGATAGAGTTAGAATGGTCCACAGACGCAGACCTATTCTCTCCCCGATGGGGACATGTCCCTAAGGTGCAGATCGACCTCTTTGTCACGAGCGTCATCAAGGAACTACCTCGATATGTAGTGCCATACGAGGATCCTCTAGTGGAGATAACAGACATCATGTCTCTAGTATAGAAGGGATGGACTCAGGAATTCCTGTTCATCCCATCCAATCTCCTGTTGAAGGTCCTCAACATGCAGAGATCCTTCCAGGGAGAAGTGGCTCTGTTGGCTCCCAAGTAGCCCAAGAGCAACCTGTTCCCTTTAGTGAAGGAACTGAGGCTGAGGCTGGCCCTAGTTCTGAAACCAGGACTATCTCAGAGGGTTCAGAAGTTAATTGCCTTCAATTTATCTTTCCCTAGCAGTTAGGAAAAGATTTGGGATCTCAGAAGACAATATAGAATTCTTAGAAGAATACACGTCTAAGTCAACTAAAAGACAATATGAGTCATCTTTGAAAAAGTGGGTTGCTTTTGTAAAAGCAAAAGGACCAAAAGAAATTTCAATGAACTTCTGTCTGTCCTTCTTTGTCCACCTTCATAATCAAGGTCTGGCGGCCAACATGATAACTACATGCAAGTCAGCCTTTACTAGACCTCTTCTATATACCTTTCAAGTGGATCTGGCAAATGAAATCTTTAATAAGATTCCGAAGGCATGTGCAAGTCTTAGGCCTGCAGCACCGCCAAAGCCCATCTCATGGTCTTTGGACAAGGTCCTACATTATGCCTCACCTGTGAACAGTGAAGATTGTTCCCTCAAAGATCTAACCCAAAAGGTTATTTTTTTCTGTTCGCCATAGCCTCCGGGGCTAGAGTTAGTGAAATAGTGGCCCTATCTAGAGATGGGGGCTACATTCAGTTCACAGAAGCGGGAGAACTGAATTTCTTTCCTGATCCTACCTTTCTCACTAAGAACGAGCTACCGACTAAGGGGTGGGGTCCCTGGAGAATCTACCCTCTGAAGGAAGATGTCTCTCTATGTCCTGTAGAGTGTCTAAAGGTCTATCTTCGTAGATCTTCAGACTTCAGTGGAGGACAGCTCTTTAAAGGAGAAACCTCTAGATCTAACCTATCCCTAAAACAACTGAGGGCGAAGCTCACCTACTTTATTCTCAGAGCAGATCCTGACAGTACTCCCACAGGTCATGATCCGAGAAAAATTGCTTCATCACCGAACTTTTTTCAGTATATGGACTTTGAGCGTCTTCACTCATATACTGGATGGAAATCATCCAGGGTGTTCTACAAACACTATGCTAAGCATGTCCATGAACTGAAGCATTATGTGGTGGTGGCAGGTAGTGTATTAAAACCTGTCATCTAATTCTGCGATGAACAGTTAATTGATTGGGACTGTCAATTAAAGGGAGAAGGTGTCAGCACTTTTAGTGTGATCCCCTTTTAAATGAGTGTTACCATGGTGACACTAAATCCGCTCAAAATCTCAGGTGTGGAATTATACAGGTAACACTTGTGCCGTGTGTATGTAGTACACAGTGTCGATAGAATATAACATGTAGAGAAATTATGGAAGAAAATTTTATTAAAAACTTTTCTTCAGTCTGAGAGTGGCACTCATCATTTCTTCCCTTTTAAAAAGGGAAAATAATTTCTGTATATGTCGCATGTATAATCCCTTCATCTTGCTACATTCGTTTCACTTGTTAATTCATTTAGTCACTTATAAGAAATAAATGTCTATTAGAATGTAATTGCGTCCTAATTCACCTGAAAATTGCATGTTTAAGATCCCAGAGTTCTTTGACTTACTCATGTAAGTATGCTTCATATTATTTTATGCCGGCAAACAATGGATATAATGGACACTGATATTGGTTCGGCAATATATACAAACCATGAGACTGTTTGTATACTAAGTGTATACTTATGTTTGTTCATACAATATATGCTAGCCTTGAGGCCCCTTTTCTACCATCTAGAATGACTCTTCCCTGTAGAGGGCAGGAAGCACTAACATCGTTTATGATTAGTGATGATGACGGATAATGGTAACATCATTTGTCTCAAATGGTCCAGATGACCATAGAAATATTGTCTCAAGGTTAAGACACTGATGGAAATACACAGATACATTAATGCTCTTGTATGCTTCCATCAGGACGACATGGCTTGAGCCCAAAAAACGGATTTTGAGCGAAGCAAAAAATCTATTTTTGGGTGAGATAGCCATGTCGTCCTGATGGACCCACCCTTCTCTTCTAAAGAAAAGATCTTCACAGAATCCCTCCCGAAACTACTGTATCTGTAGCACCATGCTCAATGCTGTGGACCCACCCTTCTCTTCTAAAGAAAAGATCTTCACAGAATCCCTCCCGAAACTACTGTATCTGTAGCACCATGCTCAATGCTACAAGGAATGTCTGCTGTTGTGATACTCAATAGTAGTATGGGAACTAGGGTAACCTTGATACGGCTCCCCTTCTAATTCGGCCACTTTCCCCCTCGAAGCGTAAATGCTATTCGGGGCGCAGATTGATATGTGGCGTGTCAAGAATACGTCCCCTGATATTATGCGATATCCTTGAGAGAAATTTTTAAGGATATTCGCGCCAGGAGTTAGAATTTTGGAGACCTATAGGTAAAATTCTCTGGGAATATCACTGTAGTACATATATCCCTTAGGAAGCTACTAATAGGAACTGCCATCAGGACGACATGGCTATCTCAAACAAAAATAGATTTTTCGCTTCGCTCAAAATCCGTTATATATCTACTCATTAAGATCAGATGGAGTTGGAAGAGGAGGGGTAGGAATAATGATGACACCAAGAGCAGTAAAGGCATTACCCGAGTGGAGAGCTGTAAATAGTAGAATGTTACTAGCAAAGTTCAAATCAAAGCAGTGCAATATGAGTATTATAGTTTGCTATGCCCCAACAAATGATTCTCCTGAGTAAAGGAAAGATGAATACTATGAAGAACTGCAGAGGGTAATAGATGAGATCCCAGAGAGAGATATGAAAATTGTGATTGGTGACTTTGATGCTAAAGTTGGAAGAAATAACTAAGGGATAGGGAACGTGATGGGTGTCGAAGGTCTTGGCAAAGTTACAAACGAAAATGGAGCACAATTCATAAGTTTCTATTCAGCAAACAATCTAGTATTTGGAGGTACTCTTTTCCAACACAAGAACATCCACAAGTATACATGGACTTCACCATGTGGCAATTGCAAAATCAGATAGATCACATTGACATTAATAAAGCGAGAAGGGGGACTCTGAGAAATGTAAGAGGCTATAGAGGTGCTGATATTGGTGATGATCACCAGGTCCTCATTGCTACTCTGAAATTAAAACAGAAAGCACGCAACAGAAAGAGGGATAGAATATCTAGGTTTGCTACTTCGAAGCTTTCAGAAGAAGAGCACAGTGAATTATTTGCAATTGAATGTAGGTATCGATTCGCAGTCATAGAAACTTTAAGAGACGAAAAACTTGTTTTTAACATTTTCTAATGATAAAATACCCATTTGCCTTCTTGTTATTCTTTTATTTTATCTATATATCTTTCCTTTATTTCTTTTTCCTTATTTGTTTCCCTTCCCAGCAGGGTTCAAGCTTGGCTAATAATAATAATAATAATAATAATAATAATAATAATAATAATAATAATAATAATAATAATAACAATAATACTGGAGAAAGCATACAATGTCATACATCTACCTTTTATTTTGAAATTAGTCTTTTGACATACACCAGAACTTCTTTATTGATATAGATGAAAATGCAACAGTCTTAAAGAAGATTCATCATTAGAGGACTCAAGACTTCTTAATAAAGAATCAATATATTCATCGATTACCACATTTTGCTTTGCTTCGTCCTATTGTATTTTTTTCGGCGTGTTTTACGATGTTCGCTTAATTTTCTCTTGTTACTGAATGCAGTGCTTCTTTTTAAAGCAGGCTTTCCCTTAAATCTAACATTTTGATTTTTTCTTTTTTTATTCATAGGTCTTCACTTGTGCCCAAATATGTTGCACTAGATTATATTGGCAAATGTATGGAGGAAGACGAATAACTTTGTGACCATTTTCAACTGCAATTTTAGCAATCACGTAAGCGTTATCAATATTCTGGGAGCATTCCTCTGCCATTTCCAAAAGTTGACTTTTTAAAATACTGTCTCTTGGTGATACGATTTTTTTGATGAGCCATTATTCTATTTGTCCCTTGATTGATGCTGTTGCAGGTTTATATAATTTTGATCTATGATAAGATGCGCTACCATTAATATTATAGCAGATGGGAATATATTTGGTAGCAACTGCTTACGGAACCATTGTTCAAAATTTCGTTACTGTTAATTTGACTGTGATAGTAGTTTTGCTTAAATTGGTTGCTTCTGCTATGCGAAAAAAATTGCTTTAGAAACATCAGTAACAGGACCTCCTTTCTGTTTTTATGAAATCAAATATTTCGAAACATTATTAACAATCTCTCGTGCTTGACAAGTAAATAACCTACTGTTGCTGTGTATGGGGATGGATAACCTTCCGTTTTGGCTGACAAAATAATTATGATGCTTCTATATGTTTCCTAGTTTCCCTTGACTGGTTATAATCTTTGAGGCATATCTCTCTCTCTCTCTCTCTCTCTCTCTCTCTCTCTCTCTCTCTCTCTCTCCTACATCTGGGTGTGGAACTCAAGTAGTAAGCTACTTTCTTCGCAGGTAGTTCCTGCCAGTACCTGCCTGCAAGGGATACTTTCTGACGAAAGCCGATTAATGAATGTCCATCGCTGACCTAAGAAACTATATCGGAATTGTG
Organism: Palaemon carinicauda; assembly: GCF_036898095.1. Classification (NCBI taxonomy): domain Eukaryota; kingdom Metazoa; phylum Arthropoda; class Malacostraca; order Decapoda; family Palaemonidae; genus Palaemon; species Palaemon carinicauda. The sequence goes on from NC_090730.1 coordinate 102,431,330, forward strand.
GCAATTTTGGGTCACGTTTCTTTATTGTACAATTGAATAATGTTACAAAAAGTATAACAATTAGAAGTTGAGTTTTTATATAATTAAAGTTTAACATTTAAAGTAATGGCATTCATCATAACATCAAATGGCATTCTTTTCTCTATTTTCGAAACAATGTTAGAATTAGAATTATGGCAATGTGTGTTTTTGTCTTTCGGTACATCTCCATCTTCTTCGTAAATTTGAAATAGTATTGAGACAAAGTACACATCTCTTTGTGGATTTTTTTGTCAATTTCTCCTCGCATATTGCTGTGTGAAACTCATGCACCTGAAGCACACAATTTAATCTATTTGAGATGATAAAAGAAAATGATTCTCGACAATCACACGAGCACTACAATAATTCTTTACCAGCCGTTATCTCAAAAACTTGAATGACAGAGTGTGTGGCTTCTAACGAGTGATATATTTGAGTAATAGGCCTTTACAATATTTTGCCCTCAATACGAAAATAAACTCTTCTATTCTACTACTGCAAAGTCAGCACTAAATACATGATACATATGTGCACTGTCATATAAATTATTTTCTATTCCGATGAGGGGGTAGCTTGAAACCGGTTTCAAAGTACATCCCCGGTAATCTGAAACCGGGTTCAAGTTACCGGGGGGTAGCTTGAAACTGCGGGTAATTTGAAACCTTTACACCGGGCTTACATGTCTTAGGACTATGAAGTGCGAAGTAGGAGACGATGAGTGAAGAAGTATTGAATTAAAAGCTCAAGATAGAGACGACTGGCGAAATCTAACCGATGCCCTTTGCGTCAATAGGCGTGGGAGGAGATGAGGATGATGATGGTGGTGATGATATATATATATATATATATATATATATATATATATATATATATATATGTATATATATATATATATATATATATATATATATATGTATATATATATATATATATATATATATACATGTATATATATAAATATTTATATATATATACATATATATATGTATATATATATATATATATATAAATATTTATATATATATATACATATATATATATATATATATATATATATATATATATATATATATATGTATATATATATATATATATATATATATATATATATATATATATATGTATATATACATATATGTATAGACACACACACACACACACACACATATATATATATATATATATATATATATATATATATATATATGTATATATTCATATTTATATATATCAGCCGCTATTGGTACAGTGCAGAGCAAAATGTGGATTAGCTCTGTCATCAAACTAGTTTATTTTTGTGTGAAAACATTTATAGTATCATTGGTTAAATACTGCCTTGCTCAGTAAGCTATATTTGTGGTTCTATTAATTTTTTTTATTGGCTCATGCTAAAGAGTTAATCTAATTAATGTCTAATCCTGTGCAACAACTAACATTGATATGAAAATTTGACTTTGTTAGGAGAGATAAGCGCTATCTAGTTCACGTAACTCCACTGCTGAAAAAAAAAAAAAAAAAAAAATTACCCCTGATAAGCCTTGTCACTATCCAAATAAAATGATAACACAGGTCTGACCGGCTTCCACAGCTCCCTTGCGCCTCCATTGGCACTTCAGACACAGGCGAAAGAAGACTTCTTGTCTTTGTTGGAAGAGGTGAGTTTGGTTTTCTTCAGAAAATGATAATATTCATATATGTGAATAATCACTAATGTTCTAACGTTCTGTGGTCTTTGTGTTTGCCGATTTACTGTATATATATATATATATATATATATATATATATATATATATATATATATATATATATATATATATATATATATATATATATATATGTATATGTACTGTATGTCTCCATATCTATTTATCTTTGCACTCACTTTTGACTGCACATGTAGTAATTTGTGCATTTGTGGATTTAGTGAAAATATATAATATGCCTTTATAAGCAAATTTCTCTATATCTCTTTATCTTTTCATATACTTTAGGCTGTGTATGTACTAACAATAGCATTCATCCCTCTCGTTATCTGTTTTACAATTCCGTGTCTATCAATCGTCATTTCATTAAGTTTTGGTTGCTCTAAGAAACTTTTAAGATTTCTTTTATTAAAGACACTAATATCAGTACCACATTGATTTCGTTGTGAATTTAAGTGATTTTGAAATCTTTCGTTTTTTTTAGTTTATTTTGTCATTAGAACATTTTGCTCGAGTGTACCCTCAGTTAAAGGAACTCTAGCCTATTGTATTCAAAGAATCATATGTGTTGTTGAATATATATATCAAATGTCAATGTACATTGCTACTGGTCATGATTATACCATTAATTTTCTTGCAAGGAATTCTTAATTTCCTGCTTCCTTAATATCTTTGGTTATGCTCTAAAATCTGCAAACACAATAAACCTTAAAGATAAGTAAGTGAAGAGTTCCTACAATAAAGAAGAAATTAACCCATTTTCAGTAAGGTGACGTAGTGAAAAACGTCTTGTTGAGGTTAGAAAGGAAGAATTACGAATAGTCATGACAATTACGACATATGAATTTAATATCCGCAGAATGTAACACTACATTCTATTGACAGTCGTTGAGAACGAGCACTTAAGCTCTATTCGCTCCTCATACCTGTAGCAGTAGTGAAAAGGTTAAGACATGAAAAGTGAAGCCTATGTTATACCATGCTCCAGCTACTCAAAGTTACGTTAGTAACAGTTCTAATTATCTAATCGACATAATATGAGAAGTTTAGTCGTAATGGGTGCAGAGAAAGGATACATGACAACACTATTTAAATTTGGAAATAGTCAGATATAGTTCATTTGCAAGCAATAAAAGGATCTTTAAAAAATTATTTCTATGATTTGAAAAAATTAACTTTTGTTAATCATGTACAATGCATACACCTGGACAGGTTATTTTGAAAAGAATGGGTATTTTGGAGAATTGTAAAGAAACTTTGTCGTCATTTAAACAACCAACCTCTAGTTTCTAAGCCTGTACATAGATAGACAGATGAATAGGTATATAGATAAATAATTTATAAAACAACAAAATTTTGTTCTTAAATTCTCGAGAATTTAGGGGATTTGATACTATTAACCTTCTAAACACTTGGAATTTTTTCGCATTTTGGTAATCTTATCCAATGCTGATTTAATGTAACAATCAACGGGTATCTGGAACTGCGTTAAAAGTCGTTTTAGGCTCAATTTAAAACGTAGCCAATCAGTTCTAGTCTCGGCCTGTTCTGACTCCGATTGATCCAGCTATAATGACTCATTTTTTGTGCGCGTTAGTAGCTTTTGTAATGGGTTTTAACATTATTTGAATGCATGTTGAATTGTAACTGGCGGGGTGAAATAATATTTCCATGTTAAATCTTGCAATGACTATATTATTATTATTATTATTATTATTATTATTACTATTATTATCTATATATTAATAAAATAGCGTGTGTGTTATTCATTTTGTGTCACGCTTTAAAGAAAACGGAAATAATTTTATGGTATACTAGTGTGACAAGCTTTAAAGAAAACGGAAATAATTTCATGGTATATTTTTAAAAATTCACATTAGACTTTGATTACTTAACCAAAGCACATCTTATATAGTTTTCCCAAATTTGTCTTTAGCACCTGATTCTTTTTTTAAATATTAGACAAAAAATTGAGTTCTATCAATTTCCTTAACTTGAATTATAAAATTAATCTCGGGCCTTTTTGTTTAACAATCCGTTCCTATTGTAAAAGATTTCTCATAATTCTGTTCACCCTTTGCTTCAAATCTTCCTAGACATTACTCAATTTCCCGGCCGCCTACCATATTCAACTCAATTTCCATAACCTAGATTATAGAATTAATCTCGCGCCTTTTCATTTAACGACTAATCCGTTCTTATTGTAAAAGATTTATCATAATTCTGATCACCCTTTGCCTCAAATCTTCCTAGACATTACTCAATTTCCCGTCCGCCTATCATATTCAATGACAATTAATAAAGCTCAAGGACAGAGACAGACCTTCGATAAGTTTTGGATCTACCTACCACAACCTTGCTTTACTCATGGACAACTTTATGTAGCCTTCTCAAGAGCAAGGTTTATGAACAGTGTAAGAGTGAAAATTTCTTCTCAGAATAATTCTACTCATGGCCAGAGAAGAGGAACTACCTTCATTAGAAATATTGTATATAAAGATTTTTTGTAAATTGTTTCATGTATTGCTTTTTTTTTTTTAAATGAATATACAAACCAAATCTTACCACATTTTAGTCAAACATGTATAGGTTAGGAACAAGATAATTAGTATTGAAAATATCATTTCGTGTAATTTACACGGGTTTCGCTAGTTATTATTATTATTATTATTATTATTATTACTATTATTATTATTATTATTATTAGGTAAGTTACAACCCTAGTTGGAAAAGCAAGATGTTATAAGCCCAAGGGCTCCAACAGGGAAAAATAGCCCAGTGAGGAAAGGAAATAAGGAAATAAATAAACGATATAAGAAGTAATGAAAAATTAAAATAAGATATTTTAAAAACATTAGCAACATTAAAACATACATTTGATATATAAACTATAAAAGGATTTATGTAAACCTGTTCAACATAAAAACTTGTTCAGAATAGATTGATCACCAAAAATCATGAAAGACTTTCTCAATAAGCCCATTTTTTTTGTGCAATTAAAGAAAACACAGACCTAATGGGTTTCACAAAAGTAAATTTTCTGTCGAGAATCACACCTAAAATTTTAAAAGAGTCATACAAAGTTAAAGAAACATTATCAACGCTGAGATCCAGATGTTGAGGAGCCACGGTCCATGACCTACTTACAATCATACTTTGATTTTTGTTAGGATTCAAATTCATACCCCATAATTTGCACCAATTAAGGGATTCAGCAACCCCAGATCTACATTCAGGAGATGGAATTGATGCAAAGAGAGTAGCATCATAATGCATATGCAACAAGCTTGTTTTCGAGACCAAACATCATATCATGTTTATATAGTATGAAAAGTAATAGGCCAAGAACACTACCCTGAGGAACACCAGATATCACGTTCCTATACTCACTATGGTGCCCATCAACAACAACTCTTTGTGAACTATTACTTAAAAATTCCTTAATGATGCCAAGAAACGACCCGCCCACTCCCAACAGTTTGAGTTTGAAAACAAGGACATCATGATTAACACAGTCAAAAACAGCACTAAAATCAAGCCAATGATACTAACTTCCTGACCATAATCAAGGGCTTTATGTACAGCATTGGATATAGCAAGAAAGGCACCACAAGCTGCAAGGCCTTTACGAAAACCAAATTGCAACATAGGTAATAGATGATTACCTTCAGCAAACTTATTAAGACGTTTTGCCACTAATCAGTTGGACTCGAGCTACCACAAACACATTTTCATAGTGGAGTAACATTACCAATTCTCCAACAAGTGCTAAAAGCTCCTCTTCTTGCTAACGTGCTCAAAATAACAGATAACTTTGGAGTAAGAAATCTGCAGTCTTTATATAAAGCAAAGGAAAAATACCAGTTGGGGTCTATAGTTAGTAAGCATAGAAGAATGTTACTTAGAAAAAACTTTAAATCTTAAAAAGATGTTATGGTAATTCTTATCAATTGATTATTGGTGTTTCTCAGTCTTTCTTCTAAATAACTAGTTCAAAGAAAACTTCGTGGTTAAACACATATTAGTAGAATTAAGAAATGATGAAGTAGATAGAATGTTAAATAATGACTACTTTTTAAAATACAAGTAAAGTAAATGTTTTTAGTCATGTAAGCTACATACATTACATAGGAGTGGAAAAATATTGTTATTATTATTATTATTATTATTATTATTATTATTATTATTATTATTATTATTATTATTATTATTATTAAAAGAATCATGGATTTTGCTGAGTTACAGTTTTGGATCTGGGTGACTGTGAATATTATCATAAGTTTATTAATTTGAGTAACGGAATGAAATGCGAATGATTATTCGTCAATTACAAAGTTCAAAAGCAGTTCTTTTCTTTTGAAACTGTTTACTCTTATTTAAGGACTTTTCTTAATTTCCAGATACAACACATAAATCAATCACTGAAAATGAAAGTCTTCGTCATCGCTCTCCTTGTCTGTGTTGCTGCAGCCTACGCAGCAGTAAGTATAATCTTTTTCAATGAGGTACCTTAATAGATATAGGAATCACGTGTATGCATGTATGTATAATTGAACAGATGCATTTCCATTCTTTGGTCTGCTGAAGAGAAGCAATAAAGTTATATATGCGTTAGTATCTTCTTAACTGAAGAAGGAATACGATGGCATCGTAACTTCATGAATAAGAATAGACAGGAGGTGTGGAGAGAAATGACGTATATAAAATGTTTTGTGCTATCTTAATTAGAATTACCTTAGGATTAGTAGAAAATTCATGAAATGAGGCTGATGGTAGGAAACTCTTGGCTTCAATAGAACGTGTTCATGTACGGTATGTGTGGAAACAATGGAAAAAAGAGCGTTGATTAATGGACATATAAACAGTAAACTGATTGATGGAAAATTAAGAATATGAATTGGAAGTGACTATAAAAGGGAAGGCAAGTGATTTATTAAATAATAGCTCAAAATTATTCGTGGAGATAATAAGGGAGAAGAGCTAGCAAGGGCAAAGGCAAATAGTGAATTTTAAAGTTTCAAGGTTTTGGGTCACTAATGATTTAACAATATCTTCCAGATGCACATACAATGTGATCATGAAAAAGAGAATGCCAAGGTAAAGGGAAGAGTTAATTGAAGCCGAAACAATGTATATTCAGATAATATTCTAGTTGTTATATTGTAAAAAAAATGGCATCAACTCTAATTACAGGTAAATAAAAATAGAATGAATAAATAAGAAGCAAATGGCTATTGCCAGACCAGTACTAATATAGAAAATTTAGGAAATGATTGTTATTAGTTGGAGGAGTATACATTTTAAATAACTGTTGAATGGAGATAACGAGAACTTTCCAAAGGCTTATGGTACTACATAATAGGTATTTGTTTACAAGACCACGCTCTCTCTCTCTCTCTCTCTCTCTCTCTCTCTCTCTCTCTCTCTCTCTCTCTGTATATATATATATATATATATATATATATATATATATATATATATATATAATTATGCAGATATATTGTTTTCCTTTGTTAAATTTTTTCATAATTTAAAACAATTCACATGGAAAAAAGTTAAAATTATAAAACAGTAATAGATTAAAAAAAGGGGGGTTTCCTCACTAATGGACCTGGAACTGACATCGTTAACATAGTCAACGAAACAGAAGTTCGTGATGCCAGCGTACATTTGTTATATATTCAAAATATATACTAAATTAAAAATGGGATAATTACTCAAAGGTGTCCATAGGACACTTAAGAGTAATTACTACATTTTTCATTTGATATATATTTTGAATATATAGCAAATGTACACTGGTATCACGAACTTCCATTTGGTTGACTATGTTGACGATGTCAGTTCCAGGTCATTTAGCGAGGAAACCAGGCTACTTTTTTCTCTTATTCAGGTGTTTTTTTTTTTTTATAATTATACCTTGTTTCCCATGTGGCGAATTGTTTAAAATTATGAAAAAGTAATAGAGGAAAACAATAACTGTGCATAATTGCATATATGGAGTACGTGGTCTTGTAAACAAATACCGCATAATGAGATATTGTAGTATATGGCATACACTTTCTATTAGAAATTTTAAGAAAAAGATTTGTTCTCATACTAACAAACCTTCCGTCATTTATTTGGATAATCTTTCGGCGAAGCTGGAAGGTAGCCATTAGAATTGAAGTGCAAGGTGGCAACCCTGCCTAACCGCTTCTGCGGGTAGGCTCGGGCTGGCTGGGGGGCAGCCATCCTCTTCTATATATACTCTCACAGCACTGAGGTACGCCACTGCTCGGTAGAGATTGGACGTGTCCTCTCCTCTCTCTCCCCAGACTGTCACTGAAGTTTTTGATATTCTTTTTCTTTTCAGGTGTGCATGTTTTCTTTTCGATTGCCTTCATGTGAACATGGCCAGGGTGTGAGGGTGAGCGTGCGGTACGTTCATGTCTTCATCAGAGACCGACCTGCACTCTGTGTGTCCTTCGTACAGAGACCATCGCTGTGAGCAGGGTTCGCTCTGCGCAGAGTTTAGGGAGTGGCATGCCTCCCATTGGGAGAAATTTGGATGGCGTAGGAAGAAGTAGGCCAAGTGTGACCATTCTCCCTCAGGGTCAAAGATAGCATGGTCTTCTTCGTCTCGCACCCCCAAATCCCTTTCCAAAGCTCCTTCTTGCTCGCGTTCTTTTAGGGACTAACGAGTAGGAGCGCAGACCGACTAACTCCTTGGCAACACCGGGGTACTGGGGGCTTGTTGCTTCCCCTAGAGGAGCAATTTCACCTCCAGCCACCGGGAAGCCATTCTCCCTTCCAGATCTCTTGCAGGTGTGACCGACCATAGGGATTTCGGGACCCCCTTCGAAGGAGGAACTTCTGCGTCTCCTTCAGCGCAGTACTAGAAAGGACTCCTCTCTAGAGCCATCAACATCTCATGCTCTGAAACTGTGCAACGTCCATCTTTCGCCTTCTCCTGGACCTTCCAGTCATGGTACGAGGTAATCGCTCGCGTTCGCCTACCTAACGGCCTTCTGCTGACGACGAACACTCTTACCATCCTGGGACTATGTCATACTGTAACCCTGAACCCTTTGTTTCTCTTCTCAAGAACGCGCAGGTTGCAGGTGCTGATCTTTGAGGGCCCAGCGCTCCTACCCCCAGCAGTGCAATAGGACGAGCATCGCCATCGCCTCACTCTTCTGGACACTTTTTCCCTGATCGCCGTTCGCGACGATCGGAAGATCTGATTTATCATAGGGTCACACTCACAAGGGAAACGACTTTCATGTTCGCGAGGCTGCTGCTCGTATTCGTGATCTAGACAGTAATGACGTTCATGCCGTTCTCGAATGAGAGCCAAAAACTCCTGTTCACAAACAGCTCATTCACGATCACAAACCGCGTGTTCACGATCAAAGTCTAGACATTCCTCATCTAGAAGTAGAGGAAGGCATTCGCTAAGTCCATCTGCTAGTAGGCCCTCAACCCGACCTTCTCCTAAACAACCTAGGACCGAGCCTGATCAGGAGAAAAACCTCTCCTCAGACAGGTGTTCGCCTAAAACTCCAGTGTCTTTCACTGCCTGGAGAGTATTAGCAAAGCGTTCACCTATGTGATACTTCTAAATGTGTCCCGCTGTGACGCATTCTCCAATGATAAGGGTTGTTCCTACTCAAAGCCCTTCTCTGCCGACTTCGTTGGATGCAGGAGCTTCTCTGTGGCAGCAGGAAGGTGTTAGACCTTCCTCTTTCTGTGTGGCTCCTATTGCTTCTGTTTTGAGCACTTCTGCTCCTGAATCTCGTCCGTTGATGGCTAAAACTCGTGATTTTGTGCTCAAACTTCGTGATTTCGTGAACAAATCGACGATTTCCACGAGCAGTTCACGAGCAGAAGTGTTGGAACTGCGAGTAAGTGCGGTACAAAAACCATCGCCGCGACCTTCAGCGTCTACCACCTTCAACGGCAGGCCGACACCCTTTTTCAGAGGGTTTCAAGGAGCTGCCTCATAGGTTCGTAAATGTCCCTCTTATTTCGGACCGTCCTTCTTGTTCACTAAAGGAATATGTTCCTTTGCCATGGAGACTCTCCCCTGCTTCGACTGAGGCTCCTTTTTGAGTTCCCACAAGGGAGGTTCTTTTCCTAGACCTCCAAGGGAAGCCCAGGGGTTACCTAGAGGAGCAGAACTTCCTGCATGGGTGATTATTTTTCTCACCAACCTGCAGAAGTCTCTGAATCTGTCTCCTCCACCGCTACATCCTCCGACTGCTCCAGTTAAAGCGACCACTAAGATTACTCTGGAACCGTCATCGAGTTCGTCCATTGGGAGTCTAGATCCTAGAAGGAGATAAATGTCGGACAAGGCTCGCTGATCCCCTCAATGCCGATCGCGTGCCGATGGTCCTCGATCTTCTGACTCTTACTTGGTCAACCTATGCTTTACCCAGGTGAAGACAGGGGAACCCATGGCTAAGATGCAGAAAAGAAGGATGAGAGGCGCAACTCCACCTCACGCTGACCTCATCTGCCATAGGACGAGTAGGGAAATAGGCTCGCCCAGGGAGATAACCCTCCATCCCTTCAATCCTCAAGTGATTGAGGTAGTGGCTCCGGACCAGCGTCCGATTTACTTGCCTCCTCCAGAGGAGGAGCCTTCAGCTTCTACTGTCAAAACCTCATCGGGTGCCTCAAAAACTTGCAAGTTCCCCCTCCTAATAGAGCGGAGGAACAACCTGTGCCCAGGGAGTTGAAGGACACTAAGATGAAACACAAGAACGTTGCAACAAGGGAGGCTCGTGTGGCTGAGGAGCAGAGAAGGTCCCCTGTGGCGGGTCCCTCTAGTGATATGCTTGATAACCCTGAAATACCCCAGACTCTGGACGTGAGCCTGGAGGATGATGACCTCGTGGATTCCGATGATGAAAATTTTCTAAAGGCGGTTAGTCAGAACTACCACACCGAACAAGAGAGACATGAGTCAGAGGACAATTTTTTGGCAGGTCCTCGCTAGCATGAGGGCTTTTAATAGGCTACCTACTCCTGGTTCCACCACCTTGGAAGGTAAGGATATGGTTCTCGATGAAATATTCGAGACCCAGAATCCTTCCAGGTCCACTGCTGCTTTACCTTGGTTTAAGGGTTTGACAGCTGGCAAAAGAAAAGCTATCAACCAGATAGCTGGAATTTCTACTTCCTTGAGAGCAAGTTCCTCCTCCTGGTCTCTTCCACTTCCTTTTGTCCTACAAAGGAAATGTTACGTGATCGAAGGGAAACCTAATTCCACCATGTCCCTCGACCCTTCAGTAGAGTCTCTCTCTAAGGGCCTTCCTCTCGGCAGTTGAGCTCCTGAACATAAAAAGATACGCGAAGTACACCAAGCAGGCTGCTTCATGGATTGACTTATGGCTAAGATCTTTGAGCTTTATGGTCCGCATCCACGTTATTGCAAAGGAGCCAGTTAGGAAGACTTTGGAATCTTTCCTGTTGTCAGATACTCAAACTCTTGAGTTCCTGTTGCACCACATTGTCAACTTGTGGGCGAATGCTATACTTAAGAGAAGGAATATCGTCATCGGGAAATTCCACGAGCAGGTGCCGAAGGTGGAAGTCTCCCGGTTGAGGAACTCCAAACTTGAGGGTTCTTCTCTCTTCGTTCCAGAGGATATAGAGAGGGCTACTGAGAGGTGGATGAAATCGTCAAATGATTCTCTCCTCCATAAGGCCATGACATCGAGGCCCTATGGTAGACCTTCCCAATCATCTAGTACTTAGCAAGTATCTTCCTCTTCTCATCCTTCAGCTTCTAGGTCCTTCGTACCTTCAAAGGTGTCTAAGCAGCCCTTTCCACCCAAAGGCCAGAAAGGGACTAAGTCCTTCAGAGGAAAGAAGGGAGGAAAGGTAAGTGGCTTAGGTGGTCACTCCCATTAGCAAAGGCAATCCGCTTCACCTACCACCTGTGGGAGGATGCCTACATAGCCGTTAGTAGAGGTAGCAGCTTCATTCGACAGAACTCTGAACAGTCGAAGGGGTCGCCCTAGGGTATCAAGTCCTGTTCATTCATTCTCTCCCACCTCTGACTCGTGATCTAAGCTTTAATGCAAAGGGACCCGCAAAGGAGCTGGCCCTCAGGGCCGAAGTCCAGACCATGCTGCAGAAAGGTGCTTTCCAAGAGGTTGCCGACGGGTCCCCAGGCTTCTACAGTCGAATTTTTCTGGTGAAAAGGTGACTGAAGGCTGGAGACCAGTCATTGACCTCTCTCTTCTGAACAAAATTGCTCAATAGACTCAGTTCAGAATGGAGACGGCAGACACTGTCATTCAAGCGGTTCGTCCAAGGGACTTCATGTACACATTGGATCTGAAGAACGCATACTTCCAGATCTCAATCCATCCATCTTCAAGGAAGTATCGAAGATTCATACTCGAGGAAAAGATATATCATTTCAAAGTTCTATGCTTCGGTCACGCAACATCTCCACAGGTATTCACCAGAATGATCGCGCTAGTGTCATCCTGGGCTCATAAGAATGGCTTCCATCTCCTCATATATCTGGACGACTGGCTAATCCTAACAGACTCAGAGACAACCCTTCTTTGTCACATAATTTTTGAGTTTTGTCAGGATCTGGGGATCCTGATTAATCACGAGAAGTTATTACTGCAACCTTCACAAAGGCTGGTATACCTTGGTATGATAATAGACACCGTCCAAGTAAAAGACTTCCCATCACACAAGAGTACACATACTGAGGGAAGCGGCTGCGCGACTCCTCAGAAAAGAAGTCCTTCCAGCTTCTCGTTGGTTGAGTGTGTTAGGTCATCTAATCTCTCTCATCCATCTAGGTCCAAATGGCTGCCTCAGGATAAGATCCCTGTGATGGCAGCTGAAGTCCAGGTGGAGCCAAAACTTTGATCCACCGGACACTCGAGTTCCTATAACTCAGGAGCAGGTGACGGATTTGAATTGATGGATGGCAACCCAAAACCTTCGACGGGACCAGAATCTTTTCGTTCCCCTCTGGATTTCATGGTCTTCACAGATGCATCAAAAGAAGAGGGGGGGGGGGGGGGGGCTCACCTGCTGCACCATTCGATATGCGGCCTTTGGTCAGAGTCAGAAAGGTACCAGCACATAAATCTTTTAGAGATGAGAACAGCCTACCTAGCTCTTCAACAGATTTAACAGTTGCTGGCAGGTCACTCTGTGTTGTTGATGAACGACAACACCACAGTAGTGGCTTACATAATCAAACAGGGCGGTACCTTTTCGCAACCTCTATGCCATCTTGCAGTAAAGATCCTCTGATGGTCAGAAGATCATTCGTTGTCTCTATCAGCTCTCTTCATTCCACGCAAGAGGAATGTGCTCATGGACAATCTGAGCAGAGCGACTCAGATAGTAGGCTCTGAATGGTCTTTGAACCATGAGATAGCAAACAAAGTCCTGACTTTGTGGGGTTCCCAGACTGTAGATCTTTTAGAAAAATCTCTGAACAGCAAGCTTCTGCTGTACTGTTCTCCAGTTCCAGCAATTCAGGCTCTATGGTAAGATGCATTTCAACAACGGTGGGACAACATCGACATGTATGCCTTTCCCCGTTTTGTCTGATGAGAAGACTGCTCAACAAGACCAGAGCATCCAAAGATCTAATGATGACCCTTGTAGTTGCACTATGGTATCATGCAGAGTGGTTTCCGGACCTCATGTTACTTCTAGTAAATCTACCGCGAGAGCTTTCTCCACGACCAGATATACTCAAATATCCCCATGCGAACATCTTTCACAGGACAGTGTGAGACTACCCAGCATCTCCTCTCTTAGAAGGGATTTTCACAACAAGTTGCGGAGAGAATATCTAGTTACTTGCGTAAGTCTTCAGATTCAGTATACCAGGGTAAATGGAGAGTCTTCTGTGGTTGGTGTCGTGGAAGGACTATCTCTCCACTCGATGCCACTATTCCAGTAAAAGCGGAGTTTCTTGTATACCTACGCGAGGAAATGTTTCTTTCTGTTTCGGTGGTGAAAGGCTATCACTTAGCCTTAAGCCTCACCTTTATTCTGAGATGAATTGGCATTTCCTCTATGTTGGAGCTTTCTTCACTCATACAGAGTTATGAGATCAATTGCCCTCAGTCAGAGACTAGGCCTCCTCCTTGGAACATGGTTTACATCTTGAGATCCTGAAAAGGACCTCCATGCAACCCATGCAACTGACTGAAACCTAACTTTGAAGACAGTGTTCCTGCTTGCTTTAGCCTTGGCAAAGAGAGTCAGTGAACTTCTTGGCATCTCACATGACATCACCCATTCCCGAGGAGGAGGTAAGTGACACTCAGCTTCGTACCTGTGTTCATTGCTTAGACTCAAAATTCGCGGGTACTGGACCATAGATTGCGAGTCTCCGTTCTGTAACGAATGACCTAGATTAGTTGTTACTATGCCCAGTGAGGAGTTGGAGATACTATCCTAAATGCACCACAGCAACACGGCCCTGACTAACACCTCCTTTTGTTAACTCAAGGAGAGTAAAGAGGAGGATCACTAAAAACACAGTTTCCTCCTTGATCCGCCCATGATGTCAGGGGAATTAGTACTTCCTTGTTATTCAAACGCAACTTCTCCATGTTGCAAGTACTTCAAGCGGGTGTGTGAAAGAGACAAAGTACTTTCACAGCCCATTACTTAAAAGACGTGACCCATATGAGACTTGATAAGTTCACTTTTGGTCCTGTGGTGGCTTTTTAACAAATGGTGTAAGAATACCTCAGGTTCCTTGAATGACAAGTAGCAGTTGGTTAAGGGTATTGGTTACCCGGGTTAAGACTGGGATGAATGAGAGTGTCTGGCTTTCCTTTCTTTATCTTCCCCTTCCTTGGTGTACAGCACTATGGGTTCCTCTGCACTCTGCCTTCAACCTTTGCCGGTAATTATCACTTCCCTTGGGTAGCCTAGTATAAGTCATGAATTTATATACTGTTCACATCCTCATTGGTTTCTGCGAGGTAAGCAATGTGATACGTCTTGTTTTCCCTATATAAATTCAGGTGTTTATACAAGACAACAAACTCTATTACACTGTATTACACATGCCGTTATTATACTCACATATTATATTTTAGCGAGGTGTCAAAGTTTTCTCTACATAACAGTCATATACTATACTTGGTAAAATTGTGTCAATATCCATGCCAGACATAGGACTTCCACCTACCCAAGAGTGAGTTATCCAAAATAAATAACGGAAGGTTTGTTATTATGGGAACACATGACAAATTTGGATATAATTTGTATTTTTCCTTAACTAATACAAACCTTTAGTTATTTATATAAATTAGCCCGACATAACCTGTCCCCCAGAAGTCCTGCCTGCAATGAAAAGTGATGTACCTTACTGCTGTGAGAGCATATATACCTGTAGAGGCGGCTGGCTACCGCACAGCCACCCCAGCCTATCTGCTCAAGCGGTTAGGCAGGGTTGCCACCTCGTTTTTTAAGTCTAATGGCTACCTTCCAGCTTCGCTGAAAGATAATACAAATATATATCTCCAGGTTTGTATAAGTTAAGGAAAAATACACATTATCTCCAAATTTGTCATATTGTTTCAGAAAAGATAATGCTTGCGATTATCACCATCCAAAGTATTCGTCCTCCTTCAAAACCTCTTCCACCTACCACCAATTACACATACATATATCACACATACCATTAGTTTTAAAACTAATAGCAACAATAACAGTAGTAACAGTAGTAGTAGCAGTAAATGCATAGTGAGAGATGAGAGTTTATAAACTCATCTGGTGCAACACTGCCACTGCATAGCAGATATGACCACGGAATAGTAATCTTGGAGAAAAAAATACTGATCAAATAATTTTATATAGACGAGAGTGTAGTGTGAAGTATAAAAGAGGAACTGGAGTCTGGTGTATGGAGAGAGAATACCCTGACCAGATATTAAAAAATAAATAAATAATAAAACATGTTTACGTTTAAAACAGCATATTAGAATTCTGACTGTCTCAAAATATTATAGGTTGAGAAAAGGTAACTGAAAAGTTTATCATCGAATTGGACTAAAGCAACATACTATTAAAGTCTTCAAGAAGCGGAGGGCATAATATTGCACCGCATATGTTCGAAAATTTTATCGATAAAAGGCAAAAAAAATAAAGTTCCCAAGAAGGATCAGGAGTGTGATTTAAACATACACAAGGTTGTTTTTTTTTATTTAATTGTTATTGTGGAACGAGTTTAAAAATAAAATAGAAAAAAATCGAAAAAAAGTTGGAATGAAATGGTGGTGCAGGAGTTATTTCATAGAGGTAAATTGGTTATAGGTAATTGTTTATTAATGTTATGAAAGGTGGAGTAAAGAAAAATTGATGCTTTGAATAAAATCAGTTATGATTACTATCGGTGTTTTAGACGGTATGTGTTACCTGCTTGTTTTGAAGAAAAGTATAGAATAAATCAAACAATAACTAGATTACATAATTATACCACACACGCATTTGCAGCTCTATTGTACACAAGGTCTAGTTGAGTAAAAAAGGAAAGTGTGATTCAAACTAGTGACCATTGAGTTGATTTTAAAGGTTTGAAAGTAATTTATTAGGTTTTGCATTGCAAAAGCAAAAAAGGCTAAAATCTGTTGAAAAACGAGTGTTTAGGTACTTCATGTTGAAAGAGTGAAGGGTATTAGAAGGGTGAAAAATATATGTTGATTATGAACCTTAAGCCAAGTCGTATGGAGAAGACAGATGTGTCGGCTATATGTTGGTGAGGATACGTTAATAACTGAAAATTTTAGGAAGAAGGAAGTGAGAGGACCAAGTGAGTGATAGGTCAAGAATAGCAAAGATTCAGGAAGAGATAGGTCTCAGAGTGCGTGCAGAATTGACGTGATTCATGACTGGGAGATGGACGTTCAATCTACTATTTCATGAGCAATGATTAGTCAGCAGTTTAGCTCGCTCATGATCAGTTGGAACATTTTCAGAAGATAATATATTTTGTTTATAACAATAAACTCATTAACACTGAAAATTATATAAAAAAAAAACTAATATTTAGCAGGTACCTCCAGCGGCCGCAGCAGAAGAGAATGTCGATCCAGATTCTGCTACATCAACAGGTAATACAAAATTTTGAATATTTCTTTTCTCAATGATGGGGCTTAAGGAAAGTACAGTACAGTATGTCCATACATACTGTATATATATATATATATATATATATATATATATATATATATATATGTATATATATATATATATATATATATATATATACATATATATATATGAATATACATGTGTGTGTATATATATATATATATATATATATATATATATATATATATACATATATATATATATATAAATTATATATATATATATATATATATATATATATATGTTTATATATATATATATATTGTATATATGTATATATATATATATATATATATACATATATATATATATATGTATATATATACACACATATATATACTGTATATACATGTATATATATATATATATATATATATATATATATATATATATACAAACAGTATATATGCATATATATATGTGTGTATATATACATACGTATATATATATATATATATATATACAAACAGTATATATGCATATATATATGTGTGTATATATACATACGTATATATATATATATATATATATATATATATATATATATATATATATATATATATATATATATATATACAAACAGTATATATGCATATATATATATGTATATATATATATATATATATATATATATATATATATATATATATGTATATATATATATATATATATATATATATATATATATATATATATATATATATATATATATACTGTATATATACATTCACACACACATATACACACACACACGCACACATATATACAGTATATATATATATATATATATATATATATATATATATATATATATATATATATATATATTATTTGCAGAACACCATATGATTTGCAATGTTTACTTACCTGAATGCATGAAATATCACCCGAGGTTGGGCTGAAGATCAAAAGCAGAAAAACAGAGATGATAAGAACGGAGTATGCAATGGATGATAAAATATAATTGGAAGGAGACAATATTAATATGGTAGAATCATTAAAGTATCTAGGAACTAAGATCTCCAATACAGGGTCCTTAGAATTAGACTTTAGTGAAAGATTGAAACAAGCAAATCAGACAATGGTTAGCTTATGTAGATCTTGGAAATCAATTATCCTGAAATTAAATATAAAAATAAGTTTATATATCAGTTTAGTAAGATCGTAGTTACTGTATGGACATGAGTCATTGGTATGAGAATGGAACAAACTCCAAGAGATTTAGTAAATTCGAGAACAAAGCCCTCAGAAGAATAAT
>NC_090730.1:102459461-102494461 GCF_036898095.1 Palaemon carinicauda
AGTTTTAAAACCGTGTTGATGGGGTTATGGTATTCTACAAGAGTATTTTGCAAGAAAAGAAAAAGCAACAACAGCAACTACCAAATCACCATCTTCTTGACAACGTTAAAAAAGCCAGCTTCACCATCAATGACTCCGGAGGAGAGCCTTTGGATGAACCTCGACCATCTACGAGTTGAGTGGGAGCCTCTGTACCTCTCATATAATCAGATGGCGATAACCTAGCGCAGATATCTGATGATGATGAGGCGCCTCCAGAACTACTTTAAAGGCCTCATTATACTTGTGCAGTAACCTCATCATCATCATTCATCAGCACATTCATCAAACTGTAGGTCTTTCATTGTCATCAACCTTATCATCGTCATCACCTTTATCGTCGTCATCATCGTCATTTGCAGTGTCGTCGTCGACATTACAGCTAAAGATATTACTGTCATTGGTGACTGTTAGAACACCATAATATCGTATTGTATGAAAGAGAGTGTATGTATGTGTGTGTGTTTGTGAATGGTTTGTATGCACTAATTATAAACTACAGATTTAAGTAAAATATACAAGTGAGTTAATGTATATTATTTGTAGATTTATGTAAAACATTTGTCAATGAACGTAGTATACATTTTAGCACTGTACTGTAATGATTCTATACTTTAAATAAAATAGATTTAAGCATAATATACTGTATATATATTGTATATAACGCGTATATTTATACATACAGTATTTTAAACGTTCTTGTACCCACACACACACATACAAAAATTACGGGGGAGGGACCCAATTTTAATTTGTGGATTTTCACCTATCACGGGCGTCTCTAGTCACCATTAATCGTGATAAATGAGGGATCACTGTATAAACATATATATATATATATATATATATATATATATATATATATATATATACATGTAACAGTTTTGTTGATCACGGCGATACGCAAACCCTTTCATCACGTTAATGTATCACCTCTCAGAGAGCGAGATATATATATATATATATATATATATATATATATATATATATATATATATATATATATATATATATATATATATATATATATATATATATATATTTATATATATATATATGTATATATATATATATATATATATATATATATATATATATATATATATATATATATATATATATATATATCTGAGCGGTAATGCATTAATGTGATGAAAGGGTTTGCGTATCGCCATGATCAACAAAACTGTACTATTCAGGGCCAACCCATCTGCACTGACTGGTGTGGTGATGAACCTTGTCAAAATTGCAGGCATGAATTGACATGTCTGAAGCGGCAGCCTTTGTCCTGCAGTGAACACGAAACGGATACATTTGTTGTTGTATGATATTTGAAAATGAGATTTCTTAAGAAGTGTTTTTAAATGTGAAATTTTTCTCTTCTAGTTTTAAAGCAAATTTTACAAATTTAACGTCGGTTAACCGAATGCCCTAAAGGCTCTGCCATAATGCGAGTTAAAGACCACAGAGGGATCTTAAAGGATATGGGGATTAGGGAAGGTATGGTTAGGATTCATACTGTTCACATCATGCTTTACGAAACCAAGGAAAGGTTTAGCCAAGTATTGGGAGTGTTTGTTCTACCCTCGTTCAGGTAGAATCCAGTACCTTTGAATTCCCCAACTCAAAACACCCGGTCAACCATTATTGATAGACATAAAAAATGTACAGGGAGTTAACCTATCGTTCCCAGCAAATTTAATGTCAATTTATACAGGCACATAATAAAAGTCGTGAATGCTTTTTTTTTTTTTCATTTTACTTTTGTTTGCGTTTATGGATTAATTTTAACCAAAACCTAATTATCTGCATATCGAAACCATTAGAATAAAAAATAGTAACCTTCATTTGCGGGAATCATACGACTTAATAGCTATTAGTTGAATAAGTATACAGTATACCAACATTATCAATATTGGTAATTGGAGAATAACAGGAATTATTATTTGTCTCTCGAGTTGTATCTGTGTGCCGGTGAGTGAATACACTTGTGCGACCCTAAAAATATTCTGATTTAACGCGGATAACAAAAGGCTATCGAGTGCAATATAGCTAAAAGTTTTCGTGAATAGCCGGTGATTACTTTGAGGTCAGAAGAGTGGGATAAAACGTCGGCAGGATAGTTATCTTGTGAATTACTAAAAATCTGATCAAGATGGCGCTCTACAATACAGGCAAGGCTTGGAGAGACATTGCTGTACTCAGTAAAAGTAAATTCCATGAGTTGGCGAAACAAGAGCTCGACCGTCTGATAACAGAGGTCACTAGTAACCCCAACCAGTGTGACGGAAAAATATTCGCAGACACATTGAAACAATATGATCCAATAAACTGGAGGAAATCTGCGGAAAACATCAGCAAAATAATAGAAGATATTCCTAAGAAGATCCAAGTGATGAAGAGACTTATAAAGAAAGTTTACATCAATCAACACATTCCATCAAAGAACAATAAGAAATCCAATATGGTGAATATGCTGATTGATGCATTGGGAAAAAGAATGCCAAAATGGTGTAATACATGTAAGATATGGTATTCCATTAATAATCCTCAACAACTGATTAGAAAATGTGATGCCTGCCATGTTCCAAAACACCCTACATGTGCTGAAATACAGCAAAAAACTAAAAAATAAAGACAAAGGTATTCTGCTCAACAGGCTTAGTCTGGATAGAAAATATAATTAAGTCGAGACTAAATCTGCAAATAGTTGAAGATAAAGAAGAGGAAGAAGAAGAAGCAGAAGAAGAAGAAGAAAAAGAAGAAGAAGAAGAAGAAGAGAAAAATTAACAGGGTATGTGTAAGGATGCTGAGGAAATCATTGATATAACTTATGATGCCATCCAACAACATACTTATGAAGAAATAAATTATCAGATGGAAACAAATAATAGACCCAAGAGACTCTACCTGGACCTACATACTTTTAGGGAAGAGCAGGAACAAGAAAAAAAAAACAAAATAAAGATATAGTTTGCAATTTGCTGAAAAGAGGGAATTACAGATTTGGCGAAAGATGCTACTACAAGCATCCAAAGATATGCCATAATTATGAAATATATGGTAAATGTGCGTATTTAGACAGATATGGAGATGAATGCAGAGATCTCCATCCAAAAATATGCAAAAACCTAAAAGAAGGAAAAGGATGCAGTTTCAACAAAAAATGTCGATATATGCATCCTGCAACCATGAATGAGAGTAAGAAAACTCAGCAAACTGAAAAGAAAAATGAAAGCAAAAATGAAACAAAAAAAGAAACAAAAAAGCAGGCAACGTATACACCGCGCTATGCACCAAAGGCCCCAAGATATGAGGCCTTTCAACCCAAATATGCACAATTAGACCCCAACTACAAAGAATGCATCTATAATGCCAGGGGTTGGTGCAGATATGGGGACAATTGCAGGTATACACACAAAAATAAATATGAAGGCGACAGAGCAAATATAATAGAAAAGTTGGATTTTTTAATGACAGAATTCCTGGAAATGAAGAAAAGAAAATCATATCAGAACAGGAAGGAAGCATGGGAGAATCCATATTATTACCAATATTTAATAATGGGGATGAAAACAAACCATAATAGTGATGAATGCACAGGGTTTAGTCACGAGTAACTCTAAAAGGAAAATAGAGTTCTTAGAAGAACTAACCCATATTGAAAAAATAGATATATTATATATAAGTGAAACATGGTATTCCCAAGAGACTGGCAGTGATGACCAGATAAAGGGTTTCCAAACTTATAGATCAGACAAAAAAAAAAAAATAGGAATCAAGGGGGAACCACAATATATGGAAGAGACATAAATCAAGGAAAAGTCTGTGAAAAATACAGCAACACAGAATGTGAATTGATTGCGGTAGAATTTGAATTTGAAAAACTAGTGAATATTGTAGTTTACAGACCCCCAAATACTAAGGAGTTTGACATAATAATAGAAAAAAAATATATGATATATGTAGAAACCATAAAGACTGCAATATACTCCTATCCGGAGATTTTAACTTTCCTTTCGTGGATTGGAAAGAACGGATAGAAGAAAGTGGTTGTATGTATACATATAAAAAAGGGAGTAATAGTAGTGCGGAAGATAAGAGGCAATTTGAAAAGCTTCAAGATATGCTATTAGAACATAATATGCAACAAATAAACCACATTCCAACAAGAAAAGGAAAATGTCCTAGATCTAGTATTTGTGAATGAGGTGAATTATGTTAAAGAAATAATAGTGCATAACACGGGAATTTCAGACCACAATGTCATAGAATTGATAGTCCATTCCAAAGTAAGTGATTGCAGAATTAATAAAAGCACAAAACTTTGGGAAGGATATGGAAAATATAATTTTTATAGTAAGAATATAAAATGGTCAGAAATAAATGAAGAACTGAATAAAGAATGGAAAAATTTATTTGTAAGTGATAATATACAGGTAAATACGGACATACTGTACAAAATACTGGAGAAAATTGTTGAAAAATATGTACTGAAAAAAAACAATAAACAAAAGACATGCATACCAAGAGACAGAAGGATCTTATTTCAGAAAATTAGAAAGTGGAAGAAAAATCTTGCAAAAGAAAAAAATGTGCGGAAAATGATGCAAATAAAATGTAAGATAGAAAATGCAGAGCAAAAGATTATACAGTCGAAAGAAAATGAAAAAAAGGACTTAGAAGAAAGGACACTTCAAAATATAAAAAAAACCCAAAGTACTTTACTCCTATGCAAAAAAGATGAATAAAGGGAGATTAGAAATAGGCCCTCTAAGAATTGAAGGACGGCTAACAAATGAAAAAAAGGAAATATGCAACATATTAGCAGAAAAGTATGAGTGAGTTCACGCCAAGAATTGCGAATGAGAATAATGAAACAGAAATGAGAGAAGAAAATGTTGAATATCTAACGGATATAGATATTAATGAAGCAGATATTGTCAAGGCTATAAACGAAATTAAAAATGGATCGGCAGCCGGACCAGATGGAGTTCAAGCGATTTTGTTAAAATAAACTGCAAACACTATCGTGAAGCCGCTTGCAATACTGCTAAGACAAAGTGTAGATATGAGCGAGATATATGTTAAACATAAATTAGCTTATCTAACCCCTATCTTCAAAAGTGGATCAAGACTAGAGGCAAGCAATTATAAACCTGTTAGTCTAACATCACATATTATGAAAGTGTATGAGAGGGTAATAAAAAAGAAAATAATGAATCATTTGGTTAAAAATAATTTGTTTAATATAGGTCAACACGGTTTTGTGCCTGGAAAAAGTACACAGACCCAACTGATAGCACACTATGAAAACATATGCAAAAATATGGTAAATGAAAAAGACACAGATGTGATCTATCTAGATCAGTGGTTCCCAACCTTCTTTCAGTGGTGACCCCATTTCAGCTTGACCATACTTTTTGCGACCCCACTCAAATATCAAGGCTACTTGTATGTTCTTTTATTTAGATGAAAAAATATAATTGATTAAGGTACACTTTTTATCATTGAATAGCAAAATCCCAAGAATGCACTTATATATATTATATAATTTCTTTATATAAGACACACTACATAATGGAATGTTATTGATATGAGTAACACGAGCATTATCTTGATAATAAACAATAATGTTATTCATGTAATGGCTAGAACTGCTTTTCCATCGCCAGTATCTCAATCCGCAGTGATGTTTTTGATACAGCACAACGTAGTTCATCTTCAACATGGAGATTAGTTCTCAGCTTCGACTTTATTAAAAGTACAAATGAAAAGGTCACTTCACACATATGTCGAAGAAGAGGGCATAACATTTTCAGCATACCTTCAGCCAAATTTGGATATCGACCTAACTGCTTAATCCAAAACTGAATCTCTGTTAGGGAATCAAAGTCAGCTTTGGCACTGCCAGATCTAATGAGATCAGTAAATTCCTATTGATATCTTTCAGGAACATTTTCAAATAGTTTATTTGAGGTAAGGTATGGGATAACTGGGGCTTTTATGAAAAATATTGGCTAAATTCCTCTTTTAAGTTCTCTAAGAAGAAGAATGATTAAACTTTGAAAACTGTTTGAATGGAATATCAGTGTCATTTTCTTCAAGAAATTCATTTAATGTGGGACACATGCAAAAATTTCTCTTTCATCATTTACTCCAAAAGATCCAGCTTCATTTGAAAGGCTTTAGTTTTTCTTTCTGAAGTGGAAGATTAAGGGAATTCAAAATTGTGAAAAATCTATTAAGTATGCAGTTTTTGCCCAATTACTCATATCACCTAAGAAACTGGAAAGTTCTGTTCTTCCTTGCCGAGATAAGAATTCTCTTACCTCACTATTCAACTGAAAGGGGATTACCTTTTGGTAGCTACCTTACTCCAGTTTGTAACATAACTTCATACTTAGAATCCATTTTTTATGACACACTTCGGAAAGCAAGCGGTTGTTCAATGCATTTGACTTTATAAAGTTAACTGCTTTAACAGCTGATTGCATAAGTTTTCAAATGTTTGGCAATGTTTCTGCCAAAAATACTTAACGATGTATCATGCAATGAATTCCAACAGCTTCCGGAGAAATATGCTTTACCTTCTGATGAAACCTTGATCTACAACCCAGCATAGAAGGTGAACCATCATTACACATACCACCGACATTTTCCCACATCAATCCAAGTTTTTGAAGAAATTATCCTATTTTTTTTCCAAATATACCACAGCTTTAGTTGTTTCTAATGGTCTACAAGAAAGAAATTCATCCTTAAAATCGCCATAAAGTAATAACTGAGGAAGATTACCTATATATGTTGATTAATCAATTTTTAATGTGATGAGATCAAGTGGAGATGTACAGTATGATTAGAAAGCGTTATAATTTCCGAGGATTTAACTCCCTTACCTTCAATTACATCATGAACGATGTCTTTTGCAGAGGGTGAAATGAATTCCTCACCAATGACATTTTTTTTTTTTTTTTTAGCAGTTCTCGGAAATACGATAAAAGACGCCAGTAAAGCAGATTTGCTTTGTCTTTGGAAATTTCCATCTCTATCAAGATGAGAGTTTTTTATATCCACATACTTATTCCTGAAAAAAACCGGCATTCCTTATTGAACTTTGCATTTTTCGACTCAAAATTATGTCTTAACTTATCTTGCGTTACTGATTCTTCTGAGAGCACTTCACTGTACATAAATTTTTTTTTTTCCTGCTGAGATAAAGCAAGTATAACCGTTGTTAGTGTAGTCCTCCATATATTTCTGCTTTCCTCTGTTTTTTGCCATTGCCATGATTACAATCATCTACTGTAAAATCAAATGAGAGAGAGAGAGAGAGAGAGAGAGAGAGAGAGAGAGAGAGAGAGAGAGAGAGAGAGAGAGAGAGAGAGAGAGAGAGAGAGAGAGATTGAAATCAGTCAATTAAAACTTGATAATGATAACTACGATAATAGCCGGAAAAATGCTATGTAAACATATAATTATAAACACAAATGTGTCTGCATTTGTGTCTTATATATATATATGTATGTAGTTTACACACAATTGCATATACACCGATACATACTCATACACACATCTCTCCTCCTCTTTTTCATTAACATTTTTTTTAAGGAATTTTAGACTATTCTATTTATCTGCCTTTTAAGTAATCACCAACAACTCATTTTTCATTTCTGTCTTATATATGCATGTCTTACTGCAGCTTAGGTTTATAAACAACAATATTTTTGGCATATATGACTATTTTCAGTTTCCTAATTTGTAGTTAAAATATCGTTTTTAATAAATATCATAATTAATAGATAATTCAAACATCAAAAACTTTCTATTACACGAATACAAACAAAAACCTCAGATATAAACTTAAATAAAGAAATTCATAACAATCTTAAACATAATGCTCTATGCCTACAAATTTCCAAATACAAATTCATTGGTTGCTCAAGACGACTGGTAGCACAGTGACGCAGACATATCAGTTGCAATCTCTTTAATTAACAAAAATGATCAGGGACATATATATATATATATATACATACATATATATATATATATATATATATATATATATATATATATATATATTTATATATATATATATATATATATATATATATTTTATATATATATATATATATATATATATATTTATATATATATATATATATATATATATATATATATATATATATATATATATATATATATATATATATATATATATATATATATATATATATATACAAAACACAGGATGGGACCAGATAAAAAATACAGATTAATTAAATCTATGAATAAACCCTATAAATACTTTCCACAGAGGTAATCGTTCTTATTAAACCTTCCCTGTACAAAATGATCTGAAAAAGGCCAATAGACAGCAATGTAATGTATGTATATGTGAACAATGGGCCCAGTTGATCGTCAGATTAAGGTATATGCAAAAAAAGGGAAACAACTCAATTTGAGTATGGTCATTCTATCCTTCCTTTTTATAAATTTATATATACCACCTTAGGTAAGAATGGGGAAATTTTTGGGTAAAGCCTATTGAATCCTCTTAATCCAATGATATCAGCCAACACTCTTTAGTTTATTATCATGCCTTCACGACCCCAAGAAAATTGCTTGCCGACCCCAATTGGGGTCGTGACCCGTGGGTTGGGAACCACTGATCTAGATTTTGCAAAAGCCTTTGACAAGGTAGACCATAATATATTAGAGAAAAAATGAAAAAGCATAACATTGTGGGAAAGATAGGAAAATGGGTAAAAGAATTCCTGCAAAACAGAAAACAGATAGTGGTTGCAAATGACGAGAAATCAGATGAAGCTCAGGTAATATCTGGCGTGCCACAAGGTACGGTATTAGCTGCACTGCTGTTTGTTATTATGATCTTAGACATGGACTGTGATGTTGAAAATTCTGTAGTGAGAAGTTTCGCCGATGACACAAGAATAAGTAGAGAAATTACTTGTGATGAAGATAGGAACTCACTACAAAGAGATCTAAACAAAATATATGAATGGGCGGAGATAAATAGGATGGTATTTAACTCTGATAAATTCGAATCAATAAATTATGGAAACAGAGAAGGAATGGTATATGCATACAAGGGACCTAATAACGAGACAATCACAAACAAGGAAGCAATTAAAGACCTTGGTGTAATGTTAAATAGGAATATGTTATGCAACGACCAAATAGCAACACTGTTGGCTAAATGTAAAGCAAAAATGGGAATGTTATTCAGACACTTTAAAACAAGAAAAGCTGAACACATGATTATGCTTTACAAAACTTATGTACGTAGTACACTCGAGTACTGCAATGTGATATGGTACTCACACTACCAAAAGGATATTGCGCAAATAGAGAGTGTACAAAGGTCCTATACTGCTAGAATAGAAGAAGTTAAGGACCTTGAATACTGGGAAAGACTACAATTTTTAAAACTATACAGTCTAGAAAGGAGAAGAGAACGCTACATGATAATACAAGCATGGAAGCAAATAGAAGGAATTACTGAAAACATCATGGAACTAAAAATATCAGAAAGAGCAAGCCGAGGTAGATTAATAGTGCCAAAAAATATACCAGGTAAACTAAGGAAGGCGCACAGGACATTAATCCACTACGCACCAGCATCGATAATGCAGCGACTATTTAATGTGCTGCCAGCTCATCTAAGAAACATATCAGGAGTGAGCGTAGATGTGTTTAAGAATAAGCTCGATAAATACCTAAGATGCATCCCAGACCATCCAAGACTGGAAGATGCAAAATACACCGGAAGATGCATTAGCAACTCTCTGGTGGATATACGAGGTGCCTCACACTGAGGGACCTGGGGGAACCCAAACATAAAATAAGGCAATAAGGTAAGGTAAATATTGCATGACAGAAAAGGCTACCTATATTTTTTTCTTCCAATTTGAGATAATTTTCCGTCAGAAGACCCAGTTCGCCCATTTTCTTTCTCCAGAGCAATAACTTGTCCAAAGGAAGCATTTTTTAGCTCTTATATACAAGATGAGAGAATAACCTACAAAGTTCAAAGAGTTTATCCTTCTTATATACTAAGGTTTCAGTGAGGTGGCTCTGATAATCTTGCCCATCCTTGAACAAGAATGGTTGATAAATTATCGATAAATTCTTAAGAATTTGCATCAACCGTCTTTTTATTATATTCACCATGACATCTGATACTTCTTAGGATAAAATTTGATGATAAGATTGAATAGTTCTGCATTGTTATATGACTAAACACAGTGTAAATACACGGTTTTTTTCTGATTTGAGAACCCTGGCAATTACAGCAATTTATATCATAGTAATGTACAAGTAAACAGATCTCTTCATCATACATGCTCAATTCTTTTATGAAACAAAATTGGGGTCATAGGTAACAGTATAACTTATTTCGAAGAATTCTGAATATTTTCAGTTAAGAAAACATTCAAATTCTTCACAGAAGAAAAATAAAACTTTGGTAAGAGTTCATATATTATCTTTTAACGAAAATGCAGAATGTTGAAATTAATCGTAATTTTCTAATTACTATCTATTTGATACTTATACTTCGCTAAAAGTATTTCATTGCTGATCCCTCTTCCGTCAACCATTCCGTACCTTTCGCTCTTACTATAAGTTTCATTAAAACTATTTTACTAAGGTATGAAGAGTGAATGTGTAGTTTTTATATCACACTATATTAGAATATTTTATGGAATATTTAGAAGTAGAAGAAATCCCTAAACATATACCTTTTGGAATTTTAGACAATTTATCGACAGGTTCATTTGTCGATCAACTGATTGCCTCACATGCCCATTTGATTAGTTTGCAGAAACTCCATTGGCAGAAATTGATTCTTGACATATAATTTCATTCCATTTCTTACTATACTGATATATTATAGTATAATATATACTAATAAAACACTATAGCATGAACACCGCATTTAAATATCACGTTGATGTGGAGTTGCACTCTAAATCCTTTCTCAGAAATAAAAGTTTCTACAACAAATAAAAATTAAGATACAACGTTACCTGTGAAATGCAAATATTGAGAAAATGCCCTAAAAAGAAGAGGAAGAAGTCGCTCAGTATTTTTTGTATGGTTTATGTGGCGAAAATGTTTTACTCATATTCCCCGGACTTAATCGGTAAGAGAACTTGTATTCAGAACATCAATTTAATGTTATTTTAGTATACGAAGTTTTGAGCGAAATATCTGCTATAAGCATTTTCGAATTTGCTAGCTTTTATTTCATCAAAATAACATGTTAGTACATAAGAATGACATCGTTTAAAGGGCACGACATAAGCAATTCCCTTATATCTGTCTGTCTATCTGTCTGTGTCTCTGCCTGTCTCTAAAGAGCTTCCTCATGTTTTCTTTCTTTGCTATATTTCCTCTGAAGAATATCACTATGAAGTAGCCACATATGGGTCAGAAAGGGAAAAGGCAATACAAGTCATTAGGTTGGTGAAATATGCTCCAGTAAAGGAAGTAAGGTGCTGGTCACAAGACAGTATAAGATGTTTTACTGGAATGAAATAACGTTTAATTGAGAAATACTCCTTACCCGATTTGAGAGTGTAAGTCAGTTCTCAGTTTTGCAACTCCTATTTTTCGTGATTGCGATTCTTTTGCTACACGGAGTGTCAATCTCCCAGAAGGTGATAAAAAAGAAATTGCCAGTAAGCATATTTGTTGATTAGTAAACCCGTATATTACTCATTAGCAGATGTAGTGATGGTGATAAAAAACATTCTAGACTGTTTGGCATAAGAAAAAATGACGGAGAATTACTGCTCCGATTCCGGAAAAGTGGTAGCTATGAGAACATATGTCATGAGATGGCAAGTGAGATGTTAACATTTGGGGAGAAGGGGAAAAATGAGTGGTGTGCCCCACCCAAAGATCCCCCCACTGTTACACATATCAGGCCTACAGTCATATATCTCGAGAGTGCCCAACAAAAAAGGCCGACGGCGGGCGGGCTGTGGCACATGCACTGTTACACATATCAGGCCTACAGTCATATATCTCGAGAGTGCCCAACAAAAAAGGCCGACGGCGGGCGGGCTGTGGCACATGCATAGCACCCCAGTCCAATGCCCAAGGAAAAGGAAACAAAGGAAGGGGCATTCAAGGGAGATCGATTCCCCCCCCCTTACCGCATGAGAGCAGAAGCAGTCAAATTAGCGGTGACTACGAAGGAGCGGGCTGTGGCCCCTCCCTCTTTACCCATGACCTCACCCCCGCAGCACTAGAGACAGGAGTAGGCAAGGTTGTTTGCCCATACTGCACATATCAGGATCCCAATGGGCGGTTCAGAATTTTAGTAGTCAGGATTGACCTACCAGATAAGTCCATTCGAGCTGATCAACATAGGAGCCAGCGTTTTGCTTCTTGAACAAGGAATCTCCTAAAACCCACCACAGTCAGCAGCACAAATCATCCTCGACCTGACAGGAGGAAATAGAGTACAGGCAAGGCATACAACCATTGTCAACTTTAAGGTGGAATCTGAGAAGTTTACACATGAGTTTTTTTTTTTATCTTGCTTACCTTGGGAATTCCAGGAATCGAGTCTATACTTGATTTGTATTTTATGATGAGTAATTAAATATACATTTGCTAATGAGAGCTTTGGGTGTGGAGGAAATGCCCCCGTAAATCTCGATAAAGTCACAGGTACCTGGTGATGGATTGGATTTAAGGTTATGGACAAACTGTCTCTTCGGCTTTTACTCCTGATGCCTGGCGGATGATCTTACTATAATTAGTAAGGACTGGCAGAGGTCACTTGCCTTAGTTAGATAGTCACTGTGCATCATGAGGAACTGTCTATACTTTGATGTATCTAGCCATTAACTCCTCTATGGACTTAGTCAGTCATAGAAAGAGGAGATGACAGAATGGCCACCAGTCCCAGGCGTAGCGGGGTGCCGAGAATCTCCCGGTTTATTAATATTAAAGAAAACTTGAAAACAGGTAATTGGAATGTTAGAACCATGAATCAGGTTGAGAAGTTACAGCAAGTGGAGACTGAATTTATGAAATTCAGTTTGGATATCTTGGCCCTAAGTGACAAACGCTGTAAGGGGATTTATAAGGAAACTTGAGACCAAGGCAACACATACATCTACTCAGGAAGATCAGATGGAGTTGGAAGAGAAGGGGTAGGAAGGATGATGACACCAAGAGCAGAAAAGGCATTACCGAGTGGAGAGCTTTAAATAGTAGAATGTAACTAGCGAAGTTCAAATCAAAGCAGTGCAATACAAGTATTATACTTTGCTATGACCCAAAAAACAATTCCCTTGAAGAAAGGAAAGATAAAACTGTGAACAACTGCAGAGTGTAATAGATGAGATCCCAGAGAGAGATATGAAAATTGAGATTGACAACTTCCGTGCAAAAGTTGGAAGAAATAATCAAGGGATAGAAAATGTGATGGGTGTCGAGGGTCTTAGCAAAGTTGCAAACAAAAATGGAGCACATTTCATAAGTTTCTGTTCAACAAACAATCTTGTCATTGGAGGTACTCTTTTTCAACACCAGAACATTCACAAGTATACATGGACTCCACCATGTGGCAATTACAAAAATCAGATAGATCACATTGGCATTAATAAGGAGAGAAGGAGGACTCTTAGAAATGTAAGAGGCTATAGAGGTGCAGATATTGGTAGTGATCACCAGCTCCTCATTGCCACACTGAAATCAAAACTGAAAGCACCCAACAGAGTTATAGATAAAATACCTAGGTTTAATACAAATAAGGTTTTGGAAGAACATGGAAAAATATTTGTAATTGAATGTATGCATCGATTTGCAGTGTTAGAGACTTCAAGATACAAAGAACAGACAATTAATGAAGAATGGTGTGATATTTAGAACATATATCAGTCAGTTGGTAGTGAAAATTTGGGATATGCAGTTACAAGAAGAAAGCTATGGATATCAAATAATGCTTGGGATACTATAAAAAGGAGACAAAGACAGAAATTGATTGTTGAAAGTTTTCTAGGAAGGGGTGAAAATTACAAGGTAGAACATGCTAAGTCTTCCAGTATTGATAATGAGGTCAAAAGAAAAGCCAGGAATGACTGGAGAGAGTATTTAGACTATAAAGCAAATGAGGCTGACCAAGCTATGGATTCATGAAGTGGCTTTGGTGTAAGAATTGCTTATAGAATTATTAATGAAATCTCGACTGGCCAAAGAAGAAGAATCATATACCAATCAAAAAGAGGGATGGTTCTGTTATAGCAATAGAAGATAAAGAAAGACAACGTTAGATGGAACATTTTAGTGAGGTTATGAATAGGTGGTATGAAGAGAATAATTTGATTGATATACCTGAAGCTGAGGAAGACCTTGATATGTCTATGAATGAATTTAGTGTGTTTGAAGTCGAAGCTATCTTGAAAAAACTAACGAGATGGAAAGTCCTGGGATACGATGTAATAACTGCCGAGATGATACTGGCCGAAAATGAAGTGACTCCCAGACTATTTACAAGATTATTTTGTAGAATGTGGCATGAAGAGGCAAAACCTGAAGAATGGGCGTTAGGAGAGTTGGTGAAAATAGCAAAAAAAAAAAGAAAAAAAAAAACACCTGACTGATTGCAATAATTACAGAGGCAACACACTTACGTTAGTAGTTAGGAAAATATATAGTATGCTTATTCTGGAGACTGGAGAGAAATATTGATGAAAAGCTGAGAGATGACTATTCAGGATTTAGTAAGGTAGAAGTTGCACTGACTAAATTTTCATTTTAAGACATGTTGTACAGCAGTGTGTAGAATATAGGAATCCACTATTGATGGCAGTAGTAGGAAATATTTCTCAGTTGCTCACTTTTTTGGGCTATTGTCAGGATTACTCACTTTTTCAGGATGACTCAGTCAGGATTACTCACTTTTTTGGGCTATTGTCAGGATTACTCACTTTTTGGGGCTATTGTCAGGATTACTCAGTCCCGTTTGCTCACTTCAGTTTGGGGATTTAAAAGTAAGGTTATGTTAACAAACTCCCTCACCCCCAGGCTACTACCAACCCACCCCCCCTTCTCCCTCCCACCCATCCCCCCTAGGGGGCGTTTTCTGTGTGTATGGTCACCGGCAGGCTTGGAGTTGTCTATCTGAATGACGTACCCTTCTTTCCCCCTCCCTCCATCCCCGCCCCCTAGGGGGGCGTTTTCTGTGTGTGTGGTCACCGACAGGCATGGAGTTCTCTATCTGGAGGACCCATGCCCCTAGATAGTGACATTGTTCCTACCGAGCACGCAGTTTTTTTTTTTTTTTTATTATAAGACACGCATTTGCATGCAGACGAGGCCCTCCTCCCCCCTGACCACATTCCTTTCAATCTAAGCCTATGGAGAAGTACCCATCTCTCTGTGCATTTTTTCTCTTTTAATCCTAAGAGACACACACACTTGTGTCCCAACGTGAGGCAATCGAGTTCACACACCTCCCCCACCGT
Source organism: Palaemon carinicauda (assembly GCF_036898095.1). Classification (NCBI taxonomy): domain Eukaryota; kingdom Metazoa; phylum Arthropoda; class Malacostraca; order Decapoda; family Palaemonidae; genus Palaemon; species Palaemon carinicauda. The sequence continues at coordinate 102,475,013 of NC_090730.1, forward strand.
TATCTCTCTCTCTATCTCTCTCTCTCTCTCTCTCTCTCTCTCTCTCTCTCTCTCTCTCTCTCTCTCTCTCTCTCAGTCCATTTGTTTTAAGGCTTTTCGCTTACATTAACATATATGGGTAATAATCACTTACATTGACATATATGGGTGATAAAAAACGTATTACTATTTAGTTTCTTTTATTATACAAAGCATACATGCAAAATAACATTTGGTGAATAAAGACATAGCATTTAGTGGGAAAAAAATCTGGGCCTAAAAACATTCATTTGAAACCCTAACATTTGCACGCTTAAAAGGAGTAGGAAAACATTTTTAATTACGTTTCTTCAGCACTTGGCAAATCTTCATTGAAAATTCAGATTTTGTATATTTCTAGATGTACATACACGGTCTTGAATTCAAATGGAGAAGATAGTATGATAACACTGTTACGTCATTTTCCTTTAAGTTGGTGGTGGATAAATGCTCCCTGATTTTCCTAAGGGTGGCACAAACTCCATTTAGACTTCCGCTATGCGTAAAATGTAGGCAGAAGAATGTGCACAAAGCCGAATTGTAATTTTGCACTCGCATATTATTTATGAAACACTTCATGGAAGAATACCTTCGTAGAAAATCAGTAAAGTATTCCGAATGATCTTCTGGCTGCATCCTCAATGGGTCATAAAATATAATATTTTCTACCGGACTTTTCTGTATTATAAATACATCTCAGTGCCCGATTTCACGATACTTATGTGATGGCAGAGTATTCACAATAAGTATGATGGGCTTTGTCCTTATCAAGGGTATCTTGAAGTCTACCAAATGGTCACTGGGTACACACCCGTAAAAATAGGCTTTATGCCCTAACCTTTTCTCCAGAGCATATTCAATGTCCGAAGTATTCTTTTTTATATGCTACCTCCTCCACAACCTATTTTTTACATCTGCCGTTTCAACTCTGACACTTTTGAATATACTTATTTTTGTTATTATTTACCTTAGGGCCATTCATAATGAAGTAAAGGATAATAGAAACATAACATTTCTTAGATTTTTTATTAAGGAAACCATACATTTCAATTAATGGGATACATACATTACAAATAATGTTTATTTATTTAAGGATAACGAAATCGTTATCGACTTCGGGACCAAATTTTGATTGCGGTATTTTAGCCCTTTTCTTAAAGGGGGCGTCTAATGCTAAGCGAAGACTGTCGCGGCTTTTCCCGAGTTTTCTGGACTTCTTTTTTTCACTCGATTTCTTCGAGCTCACAAGCGAGGGCAACCACCTGGGAATCCGTCGGAGTTAACCTTCCATCTACCATCGACCCTCCGGGCGGGGTCAGGAGGGATTTGGAGAGGTAAGATTCATCTGCGGCTGTTGTAGGGATATGGATGAGCCCCGCCAATGGGTTGACGTCTTCTTTTTCGCGACACATCTCCACCATTTGTTTCTCTACCCTTTCGAATCCATCCACCATTTCCGCAATTACCCGCAGAGACTTCCTTATGTCATATTGGAAGTTTATTCCCTGCATTAGCAGGGGGCACGTTTCGGGCTGGGGCCCACCCCCTGCTTTCATCACTTCGCTCAGCAACTGCCGATTCTTCCTCACTATGACTTCCTCCGTCTTCCAAAGGTAATCGCGAAGTTTACAACGGAAGTCTGCGTAATATTGCTGCGAATTACGGATTTCAGCTTCATCTAAGAGGGGGAACTCCCAAGCTGTAAGGAAGAAACACTTTGATAATTATTGCATCCAAAATAATTAATGCCACACACACACACATACACACACCTCCAAAATAATCATTTCCACTCACACACACACACCCAAAATAATGATTTCCACACACTACGTTTTATTTCACCAAAATTATTTGCGTCTCTATAAGTATTATATCAACTTCAGTTCTATCAAAAATACAAGGACATACTCTCAGAAAGTTTGGGCAATTCCTCCCCCAAGAAGTGTGCGTCGTTGTAGCGTGACATCCATATCTCCTATTTCGTTATGACTCGAAATATGGCTCGGAGGAGGGTATATATACAGTACCTACTAGGTCAAGCACGCACATGCACCCACACCTAGGCCTAACTTAGGCCACGCCTCCCGTTGACAAAATGATTAGGAGCACCGACCGAGTAGGCCGTAATTCAACCTATTTTCTCTTATTGCCCACCACACATTAATAAACACAACGTAATGTGAGGTGTTAATATCTTTCGATTTGGATGTAGAAAGGATTTTTAGTTCACCTTTAGAACTTCAAGTAAATTAAAAACCTATTTTCTCTTATTGCCAACCAGACATTAACATATACAACGTAATATGACGTGTAACTTTCGATTTGGATGTAGAAAGGATTTTTAATTCGGCTTTAGAACTTCAAGTAAATTAAAAACCTATTTTCTCTTATTACCAACCACACATTAGTGTACACAACGTAATATGAGGTGTTAATATCTTCCGATTTGGATGTAGAAAGGATTTTTAATTCGACTTTAGAACTTCAAGTAAATTAAAAACCGTATTATCTCTTATTGCAGTGCTATCAACCAGAGACAAATTACTCGAAGAACCCCCACCTCAGGACATTGCTTTAACATCCACTGCATACTTGCCCCCAGATTCGGACACCGCAGGGGCAAGCACCCCGCTAAGAAACAGTCGCAAATTACTCAAAGAACTCCCGCCTCAGGGTATTGTTTCGACATCCACCGCAAGCAACCCCCCAGATTTACCTACAGTAACAGCAGGGACGACGCCCACTTCAGGACGGATGTTGAAGTTCGTTAGAAGAAAGACAGCCTTCGACAAGATGTACATAGAAGAGGGATACGCACTTCCCTCGGTGAGCGATCCACTATTATTCTTTACATATCATAGTAATGATATATGGGGCTCTTTAGAACGGTATTTTGAAAATAAAATTTTTTTGGCTAAGATCGCTGGTCTTTTGACCTCCATAATGAAAAAACACACTTTCTTAGCGAAGGAACAAACAGACAATACGCTTATGGAGCTGTGGCTCCCGGCCACGGTTATCAATGCTAGTGAAATTGATGGCCTCCTAAATGAATGGGAGGATGCGGTAAATTCTGAGTTCCCTAGAATAGTCAATGAATTAATGGGGAGTGGATGGATAGTGGAAGGCATTGACAACTTCAAACTTTTTTACCACCCCCAGGCGGTAATGGCTGGGTTGGGCGCTCCCCTTTACCCTTAAAATGATGTCCGTGGTGGGGTTATCGTCTTTAATCCCTGAGGAATTGGGAATTCCTGTTTTATTCAGTCTCTGGGTGCCTATAGGATGTCTAAACAAACCCTAAATCCTCGTTGGCCGAATCTGTAAATAGCATCCGCCGTTGCATGCAATATGTTAACTTCGACAAGGTTGCAATGCCTATTCAGTGGGAGGACATTTCAAGCCTCGAGTTAATGAATCAACTCTCTATTTACATATATGAAATGGAAAGAGGGGGGGATGGGAGGTATATCATTCAGTTTGTATGGCAAGGCGTGGAACTAAAAAATTCCCAACTATTGTGCCCCTCCTACTAATGGGTGGTGACCATATTTGTCTCATTAAAGATTTTCACCATTTTGTGAAAAATTTTGCTAGGGGAAATACTTCCAATCCCCTTTATTTCTGCCATAGCTCCCTATCACAGCATGCAACAACAGACTGGTAAAAATGGCATGAAGGTACCTGCGACCTGTCAGTGGCGCTGAATTTTCCCTCTCGCGGGAGCACAGTAAGATTTAGAAACCCCCATAAGACGCGAAAGTTTTCTTATATTTGCGTCTTTGACTTAGAATCAGCTTTGAAGAAATCCCCCGGGGCTTATGGTGTGGAGATCATACACGAATCAATAGCTTATTGCTATATCATTATCAACGACGAAGGAAAAAGAGCCGCCTCCAGTCATTATTACGGGAATGATTGTGTCGATAACTTTCTGTCAGTCCTTAGTGATTGTTGGGCGGCGATAAGATCAGAGTGGAAAACATTCCCCATTGATATGTCGGCCGAGGATGAAAGAACTTTCCAACAGCAGACTGTATGCCAGATGTGAAAGACGTCGTTCAAACACGACCCTGACAAGCACAGACACCATCATCATGCCAAACCCAAGAATAACTTTATTGGCGCTTACTGCGCTCGTTGTAATTTATTGTGTCGCGATCTTAAAACTAGACTCCCTGTTTTCGCACACAATTCTAGTTACGACCTGGGTCTTATCCTTACGGAATTGAAAACTAAAGTCGATATTACAATCATGACGAAGCAAGGGCTTAAAATTCAGCGAATGACCGTCAGTAATTTAGTTTTCCTCGACTCTTTAGCCTTTTTAGGATCTTCTTTGGATAGATTAGCCTCTGAATATTTTAGGGATGGAAGGAAGGCTGGCTTAACAGAGGACATGTTAAGCGAAATTAGAGATGACAAACTGCGGGGTGAAGTCATTCAAGGCAAATTACCTTGCTGTTATGACTATATAGATAGCCTTGCAAAACTCAAGGAAACGCATTTGTCCCAAAAACCGGCATGTTACAATAAGCTAAAGGAGCGCAATATATCAGAGGAGGAATATAAAAGGGCTCAGCGTGTTTGGGATATAAGCAAATGTAAAACGCTGAAAGATTTTCTTCTCCTTTACGTCATAGTAGACACAGCTTTATTTGGGGATATTCTCATTTGGTGGCGCTTCATACTTTATGATAAGTACGATTTTGATTTACCACACTATGTTTCACTTCCATCCTACGCCTTTGACAGCTTCCTTAAGATGAGTAAGATTGAGTTGGATCACGTCTATGATGAGGAATTGTATAATCTAATCAGGCATAATGTTAGGGGGGGTTTCACTTCTGTGGTGCGTTAATCATTCACTGCCAACAACCGTGAAATAAATCCATCATTTAATCCTGATCTCCACCAAAGTTCTTACATCCTTTATTTAGACTTCAACTCCCTGTATGCAACAGTTATGACTAAGAACCTTCCCACTGGTGGAATTCGTAGACTTTCCGATGAAGAAAAGGATCTGTTTTTAGGAAGGGGTATTGAAAATGCTAATACAAACGGGGATAAAGGACACTGGCTCCTCGTCACTACTTAAGCACCTTCAGAAGAAGTTGCTAGAGCCACTGATGAACTGCTGTTATGCTTATCCCACGAGGAAGTGGCTTTTAGAAATCTATCACGTACTGTAAAAGCGTACTAGAACATGAAGGGGGACGCATGCCTGTAAAGTGTAAAAAGCTTATGGCCACCCTTCACAGTAAAAAAGAATATCTTATTTCTCTCCCTCTTTTACAGTTCTATATGGACTTAAGCCTAGAACTAGAGGTTGTGCATTCAGTCTATGAATTCAGTCAAAGTGCTTACATGAGGGATTTTATTAAAACTAACATCGAAGCAAGGACTGCAGCAACCTCATCTACAGAAAAAAAGCCTTCAAAGCCATGAGTAACTACGTCTTTGGGAAAACTTTATTCAACCCTTTGAAATACGCTGAAAAAAGTAAAGTTGTCACTAAAGCAGGCGCCTACCTAAAGGAAGCCCGGAATCCGAGACTAAAATCAACCATCCATTTGTCAGAAGACTGTATTATCTGCACTTCTACCCTCCCTCAGCTCGTCATCAATATGCCTAATTACATAGGTTTTGCCATTCTAGAATCGGCCAAGTTTGACCTTTACTACTTCTTTTAGAAGATTCTTAAGAATAATTATGGGGATAAAGTCAAACTCCTTTACACCGATACAGATAGTTTCATTTTTGCACTGGAAGTTGACGGTCTTAATTCAGAGTTAGCGCAAGAACCCTTGAAATTATATATGGATTTTTCCAACTTCTACGTTGATCACCCGCTTTTTAGTTATGAGAGAAAAGGGAGCTGGGGCTTTTAAAATCAGAAACGGGGAGTAATCTTATAAACCGAGGTGAAAGCGTTGAAACCTAAAATGCATTCCATGCTAGTTCAGAAACAGGGTCACATTAATCGTGCGAAAGGTATACCAGGTCATATGCATGCTTCTATAAACCACGAACAGTATTCCCAAATCCTGGAAGATCATCGCGTCAACTATCTCACTGTATGGATAATTAGAAATGTGAGAGGACAAATGAGTACCACTAAAGTAAAAAAGAAGTTTCTCTCGGTTTTTGATTCGAAGAGATACCATACAAGCCCATACAATTCTTACGCATACGGGCATCCCAATATTGAAGTGGGGGATGAGGAAGTTGCGAGTGAAATTCGAATCAACAACCCCCTCCCCAAATTACTGAATCCAACCTCAGAACCAATCTCTCACGTTTCTGAAAATTTATGGAAAAAGAGAGAAGAAAGGTTTACAGTCTATTTTCCACCCACCGATAATGGAATGGCAGAAAACGGGGGGGAGTGAATACAAAAGTTTACTGCGAATAATTACAGTGTCTAGCTTTCACCATGTATTTTTTTGCTAGAGAAAATAAAAGGTTGGCACTTTCCATTAAAGGTTTTATTTATTCTGCGGTACTTATATGAGCACACTTTTATAATACCTTTCAGTCAGCTAGAGGTTTAGTTAAAATGTACAAGTGCTTTAAAGCTACAGATTTGGACATTTTTAGAGAGCCAGCACGTATCATTGTGTCTGGTTTCTCCAACTCGGGTAAATCCTACTTTATAGAAAAATTAATAGTAAAATATGAAAGTAAGTTTACACACATTATTATGTGCGGCGTGGATCAACATACTTTGAAATCGCATCCAGTAATAGGACCAAAACTCTCCCTCTTTGCAAATATCGTAGACCCCATGAGTAAGATAGATACGGAAGCTGGCCCGTATTCTATTTTATATATCCTCGATGATATATTTCTCGAGGGTGTACAGGACAAAATTGTTTTGGATGTCTTTACTAAAGGACGTCATAAAGATATCTCTGCTATATTTATTACGCAAAATATCTTTTACAGCGGAAAATACGCCAGAAATATAAGTATAAATGCCTCCCATATGCTATTGCTGAGAACGAGGGATATATCGCAAGTCGAGTTATTAGGAAGGCAAATATTTGGTTCTCCTTTATCAAAGAAATTTGTGAATGTTTATGAAAAGGCTGTTATGATTAAACCTTTATCCCATTTGCTGGTTGATTTAAGTTTAAATACTCCTAGCGAATTCCAGTTGAGGACAAATATAGCGAGGTTGTTTTTGGAGAATGGGAGACGTAAAGAGGAAGATTTTAGAAACGGTATATGAAAAATATTCCTACCCATCAAGTTTGGGAAGTATTAATTCCATTTACAGAACCGCCAGAGCTTTAGACGCGCGAATTACATTAAATGACGTAAAAGATGATCTGAACACGAAAGATGCCCATACTCTTCATACGCTTATGAGAAAAAAATTCCCCACACGTCAAATGGTGGCTCCAGCTCCAAAAGTTATCATCAGCTGCGATCTCGCCGATATGCGACGTTTATCTAAATTTAACAAAGGCGTAAACTACCTTCTGATTTGCATAGATATTTTCTCCCGTTACCTCAAGGTCATTCCTCTTAGAAACAAGAAGGCGCAGACTCTGTTAATAGGCCTAAAAGCAATCCTTTCTCTACCTCAATTTCAGGGTGTTAGTCAGCTCCTTACCGATAGGGGGTCGGAATTTTATAACAAACTTACGATCAAGTACCTAAAAGAAGAACATATAAAACTCTACAGCATTTCCTCGTATGAAATCAAAGCCGCCAATGTAGAACGTGTTATACGTACTCTAAAGCAAAAGATTTATAGATATTTAACTCTGAGAAATACTCTCGCGTATCTTGATGTCCTCCCTGAACTCGTAAAAAACTATAATAGGTCCCCACATAGAGGGGTGGGAGGGGGAGTGTCCCCCCTCGAAGTTCATGGATATACAAACCCGGAAATCATTAAGTGATAATTTCGGCGTATGTATAAATCAAGCATCTTTACATCGAAACACAATAGTAAGGCGTTAGCAGTAGGACAGACAGTGCACATTGCAAGTGGGCTCCATCGGTCGGTATTCCACGTTGGTATAAAATTCAAAATACGAAAGAAATATTCAAAATTCGGAGCGTGGATCGGAGACAGGCTCCTTTGACTTATTATCTGGAGGATCTCACTGGTGAAAAAATTGAGGGTATTTTTTATAAATCGGAACAAATACCCACAGCCATACCAGAAACTTTTCCTATTGACATTATCAAAAAGAAATTTACGAAGGGTAAAGTCAAGTATCTCGTGGCGTGGAGGGGTTACCCTCCGAGTTTTAACTCGTGGGTAGATAGTAAAGATGTTGAAAGGCTGTTGGGGGAAACTTAGAAAAGAAATCGCACATACACAAACATGGGGATTTTCTTCTCTTCTTAAATAACCTCTCCTCCCCCCCCCCCCCAAAAAAGGGCTGAATTAATTTGTTTGCTACAGATAACGCATCTCGACTGTTTATCAGAGATCTTCACTAACTTTTTGAAGGAAAATCTAACTCGCGATAGTAAAGCAATAGAAAAGGTAAAAAAATATAGGGGCGAAATAAGGACGGTAGCTCGGAAAAAGACACCGCTTAGAGAGAAAAGAAAAATCTTATCATCGCAGAGAGGAGGCGCCATACTTTCAGTCCTTTTTCCTCTCGCGGCAAGCATAATTGGGGGTTTATTAGGGAAATGAGAGAATACTGTCTGGTACCGCGAAAGATGGTAGAAGGGTCTAATTACCATCAAGACTCCGGGGATACAAGTGTTCAAAACACTGGGCAAAATGCAGAGGAAAATGGAAGGGGGGATAACCAGCAGGGTGGAGGGAGTGATAGAGATTTGCTCCAAAATTTAGTCAAAATGATACAAACGATGAAGTGTAAGTTGGAAAATGAACCAAAGAAAAGGAAACGAAACGGGCTTACTGCAATCCCCCTTTGGAGAATATAATTGACGTAAAATTATCCCCCACCAGCAGAAGGTATGCCCTCGCTTTCCTTAAATTCTTCGAAGGCCGGGACGATGTCGAGTAGGATGATAGAGGGAACCTGAGGAAACCCATCTACCGTTTAAATTTAATAGACGTGTTTAAGAAACTAATTCAGCAAACGGGTGGTATTGAGGAAGAGGACGTGCCTTTTTATAAAACCCTACTAGATACATTGGGAGTGCCCTATACTTATATAAAGAAAGCAAAAGCTCGGATGCAGATGTATGGAATTAAAGGAAAAGGGGGGGGGGGAATAAGAGAGGGAAATAAAGAAAAAAAGTAAAAGGTAAACTGCGGTGGGTGCCTTATTAGGAATAAATGCACACCGCTAAGTCTATGCGAAATACACGTCTTTGCATGTCGTGCTCGGAAGGCGTGTAAAGGGGGCGGAGTTTAAGTACTTTAGTTGTAGTCCTAGTTAGTAACTTAGTTTAGGTTACATGATCAGTTTACAACACGATCCCAGCACGATGAAGTCCTATCCGCTAAAACTAAGCATCCTCGATTTTACAGAGCCACTTCTAAGAAAGGGGAATGTGTGTTTGGTGGTGGGGGGCAATTCCATCGGCGTAGTATCCTACGGACTTGCGGCACAAACATATAAAGCCTACCCATACAGCGATATCGTGAACTATCGAAGAAGGCTCTTTAATTTAAAACGATGCATTCGCGAAGACCGTCATCCCGTTCGAAGTGTCATCTTACGGAAACCACCGAGTTTTCCCACCTCGAGTGTACCGTGCGTAGCCACATTGATAACACAGTTTAATTACGGGTATGCATATGATAATGATGCCGATGGAAAACTTAGATCGTATGTGACTACTTCAAGGGATACGCATTTCGCTTCAAACTTGAAGAATGATACAACTGAGGTGCGTGTTTTTAACTTTAAGAGGTGTCTACACGAATTGGAACAGTTTTCCCTGGAGAAAGGAAATGAGAGCGTAAATATATACACCATCCCCATTGGAATTGGGAGGTCTGGTCGTGCTGATAGTGTATGGATGTTTACACTATTTTCCAGATTTGGTGAACTTGGGTAGGAGGTTGGCTGGTAAAGGTAAACAGATTATTTTGCTGGCAAGCGAAAAATGTCTGTTGCCTCCCGAATTGGATAACTTGGAAAGATTTTCCTTTGTTGCATCTGAAGATTTTCTGCCTGGTTGTGATATTTTAATGTAATCTACTTATTTTCTTATTTATTAAAAGAAAAAAAAAGAATCTACTTTATCCAAATAAATTTGATGTTATAAATAAAAATATTAACTATGTAAGATCCATCCTTTTGTATTTTTTATCTTCGAATTAAACGTTCTTCTCATTCTGAGAAAGAGAAAAATTAGGTAATAGTAGTGATATTTAAATGTACTTTTTTTCTCATTTGCGAATGTGAATAATTATGTAATAGAAGCTTCTTTAATAAAAAAAATCTTACGTTAATTTTGTTTAAATATCCCCGTCTCATCTTAACTACTTCAGTTGGACACTATGGCTGGAGAAGGTCATATATTACTCTGACATCTCTCAGAAATAGGGATACATTCCCTAAAAATAATGCGGGCAGCTTTACAAACAAGCTACAAAATAGTATAAAATTAGATCATAATTTGGAGCATGAAGTAGCTCTTGTTAATATCCATTACCCTAATGAAATTTATGGGCTTGTTAGTGGTGAGCTCGATTCAGGGATAGAAATGATAATAACAAAAGTCGGATATCCTTGGGTGGGGAACCCTTCGTAACTTCAGCTACTGAGGAAATTTACAAACCACGAATAAGTATTCTATCCACTGATGCTGGGTATATGGTCTCCAGCATTAACGAAGGTTTAACATACGCTTTGAGGAAGATCCTCCCACTCGGATTTTATCAAGAAAATATACCCATGACGGGTCTCTTGGAATATGACTATCAAAGAAAGAGAGTGTTATTAAAGTTTACAAAGAGACAAGAAACGGAAGAGGCAATTTATCGAAAAGGACCTATTCAGGCCATCAAATTAAAATTTGGGAAAAGAATAGGAGCTACGTTAGGATTCAATTCAGGCAAACCTTGTCAAATGTTGAAACAAATCCAGGTAACCCTCTAATCGAAACTCATAATTTGCTCGCTCCTTTTCCTCTTCCCCCACATCGGGGGTGGACTTTGTCCTCGTTTATTCGGATATTGTTGAAAGGTCCTATTTTGGGGGTATAAAGGTTAATATATTGGATACTTTTAGTATGTGGGGCAGTAAAACGAGAGGGTATCATAATTATGTGTATTACCCTTTAGGGACAAAAGAATTGGATTCAGTATCCATTCGCCTGACCGACCAAGAAGGAAGGGAGATACACTTTCGTGAGGATGCCAGCACAATCTGCATCCTTCATATTAAACCAAAGCAGAAAATTATATAAAAGCTACAACATCCCACACCAAACGTTTATTCAAGAGTGTGTCATCATGAGGGTAGCCTTTCTTTCCCCGTCTCCTGAGGAGTTTAGTATCATATTCGCTAGTCCCCCCATAAAACTCTTGCGTGGAGCGGCTTTAGGGGATATTGAGGTTTTTAGAGCCCCAAGACGTTCCCAGCAAGGGAGTGGGCTTTTCAGTCTATTAACTGGACTCGCTAAAAGGGTTGCTCTTTGTGGCAAAGGCGGTCCTGCCCTCGGCCCTTGAACATTACACAGTAATATTTTTGTTCTTAACATATGAAGAAATTTACATGAATAAAATGAGAAAACCAGTACATTTAAATACCGCTCCTATTATCTGATTATTCTCCTTCCTAGAATGAGAAGAGCGTTTAACTCGAAAATAAAAATATAAAGGGTGAACATTACACAGTTTTTTGTTTTTTTTAACATATGAACAAATTTACATGGATAAATGAGAAAAAAAGTACATTTGAATATCACTACTATTACCTAATTTTTCTCTTTCTCAGAATGAGAAGAACGTTTAATTCGAAGATAAAAAATACAAAAGGATGGATCTTACATAGTTAATATTTTTATTTATAACATCAAATTTATTTGGATAAAGTAGATTCTTTTTTTTTTCTTTTAATAAATAAGAAAATAAGTAGATTACATTAAAATATCACAACCAGGCAGAAAATCTTCAGATGCAACAAAGGAAAATCTTTCCAAGTTATCCAATTCGGGAGGCAACAGACATTTTTCGCTTGCCAGCAAAATAATCTGTTTACCTTTACCAGCCAACCTCCTACCCAAGTTCACCAAATCTGGAAAATAGTGTAAACATCCATACACTATCAGCACGACCAGACCTCCCAATTCCAATGGGGATGGTGTATATATTTACGCTCTCATTTCCTTTCTCCAGGGAAAACTGTTCCAATTCGTGTAGACACCTCTTAAAGTTAAAAACACGCACCTCAGTTGTATCATTCTTCAAGTTTGAAGCGAAATGCGTATCCCTTGAAGTAGTCACATACGATCTAAGTTTTCCATCGGCATCATTATCATATGCATACCCGTAATTAAACTGTGTTATCAATGTGGCTACGCACGGTACACTCGAGGTGGGAAAACTCGGTGGTTTCCGTAAGATGACACTTCGAACGGGATGACGGTCTTCGCGAATGCATCGTTTTAAATTAAAGAGCCTTCTTCGATAGTTCACGATATCGCTGTATGGGTAGGCTTTATATGTTTGTGCCGCAAGTCCGTAGGATACTACGCCGATGGAATTGCCCCCCACCACCAAACACACATTCCCCTTTCTTAGAAGTGGCTCTGTAAAATCGAGGATGCTTAGTTTTAGCGGATAGGACTTCATCGTGCTGGGATCGTGTTGTAAACTGATCATGTAACCTAAACTAAGTTACTAACTAGGACTACAACTAAAGTACTTAAACTCCGCCCCCTTTACACGCCTTCCGAGCACGACATGCAAAGACGTGTATTTCGCATAGACTTAGCGGTGTGCATTTATTCCTAATAAGGCACCCACTGCAGTTTACCTTTTACTTTTTTTCTTTATTTCCCTCTCTTATTCCCCCCCCCCTTTTCCTTTAATTCCATACATCTGCATCCGAGCTTTTGCTTTCTTTATATAAGTATAGGGCACTCCCAATGTATCTAGTAGGGTTTTATAAAAAGGCACGTCCTCTTCCTCAATACCACCCGTTTGCTGAATTAGTTTCTTAAACACGTCTATTAAATTTAAACGGTAGATGGGTTTCCTCAGGTTCCCTCTATCATCCTACTCGACATCGTCCCGGCCTTCGAAGAATTTAAGGAAAGCGAGGGCATACCTTCTGCTGGTGGGGGATAATTTTACGTCAATTATATTCTCCAAAGGGGGATTGCAGTAAGCCCGTTTCGTTTCCTTTTCTTTGGTTCATTTTCCAACTTACACTTCATCGTTTGTATCATTTTGACTAAATTTTGGAGCAAATCTCTATCACTCCCTCCACCCTGCTGGTTATCCCCCCTTCCATTTTCCTCTGCATTTTGCCCAGTGTTTTGAACACTTGTATCCCCGGAGTCTTGATGGTAATTAGACCCTTCTACCATCTTTCGCGGTACCAGACAGTATTCTCTCATTTCCCTAATAAACCCCCAATTATGCTTGCCGCGAGAGGAAAAAGGACTGAAAGTATGGCGCCTCCTCTCTGCGATGATAAGATTTTTCTTTTTTAAATATTAAACTTAGCCGGTGAATATATAATAGCTGACGTCTCCGACGGCTCGACAGATTCCAAAAACTCGCGAGCGATCGCCGTGAAGGTTGCGGGTGTGACCACCAGCGCCGACTATCGGCCAGATACCACATATACTTGTCAATTTCTCCAGTTCTTTTCTGTCGGTCTTGTCTACAAGTTGGTTCCGCTCGCTTTATGACCTCGAGATTTCGACCGAGTTGGTGAAGTACTTGGTTTTGGTTTTATTGCTTTCGCCGTGTTGGATTATTCAATACTATCTTCAAAAGAAATGCTTTTGAAAGGAGAGGAAAAGTTTTTGCCCTTGCTTTTTTAATCTAGCTCTGGTTTTCCCATAGAGAAAAGATGGCCGACCCTTCCCTCAGTGTACGGAAGTGTGTTAAAGGCTTTTAGTAATTATTTTATCACTTTATAAATTATTGTTGATATTTATAGATTTACCTCTATATATTTTATATCTCACCCGCCTTTATTAGGCCTCTTATATTAGCTTTCCATTTATACTAAACATCGAAATAAATTTTATGTTTTTGTTTATATGCGGCCTTTACCTATTCTTTGTAGGCGGTCCTAACTTGGAAAACGAAGTTAAACAACGTTGAGCCCATTCAACTTTTATTTTTGTTTAGATTAAAACAGTTGCTCTTAAGAGTGATGAGATGAATATTTTTAGAAAATATTTTAAGAAATTTATTCTTTGAATAGTCTTCGTGCTGTTTTTCAAAGATGAACTAACGTTTGGTTTATTTATGCTACGCAGTTTGCGCTCTATCGTTACGATAGAGAAAGAGAGAATCACAGTTTCACTTTGCAGAAAGAGTAAATCGATTTTGACGTTTTGTTCATTCTTCTTTCAAACTGAAGTTTTTTAGATACTAATTTAAAGGAACATGTTAAATTTCAATTTCTGAGTCCTTTCACTTTTTTCCTTTAGTCAAATAACCTGTTATTGACGAAGGGTGAGTGGGCCATTCTCTTGTGAGTGACAGAGAGAGAGAGAGAGAGAGAGAGAGAGAGAGAGAGAGAGAGAGAGAGAGAGAGAGAGAGAGAGAGAGAACGATCCGATCTTTATTCTCGTCCCAAGTCTCTGTACAAGGAGTTTGGGAGCGAGTAACGTTGTTCTCGCTTCAGTTTTTTACCCTCGTCCCAGGTACGGGGAGAGAGGATAAAACGTTTTAGTTTTTATTCTCGTCCCAAGGCACTGTACGGTGAGAGATTGAAAACGTAGTCCTTAGTGAACTAGTGTTTAGTCTCATTCCCAGTTACTGATCTTTTTAACTTTATATATTTCCGTTTTATTCGATATATATGTATATAGTTATTGATTTTGCATGTGTGTTTCATTTTGTACTAATGTGCTTACATTATACGACTCATTTCGCAATTCTAACCTTTTGATTTAAGGGAGAATTGCGTGCTTTAGGTAGAAATCAGTTTTATTCATGTCTAATGTGAAATTATTAAAAAATGTGATATCAGTGAAGTAAGTGCAAAAACATGTTCTGTGTTGCGGAGGGTTCGTTTGTTCGTGCTTGTCACTTGCCTAGTCCGAGACCTCTTTCAGGCTCCCCTGCACCAGGGAGAAGGAATGTCGTAGGACCTAAGGGAGTGAGGAGTGTAAACCAACGAACAGACGTTCCCTCAAAGGTATCAGACGTTGCTCGTCAAGCACGTCCTTGCCATAAGACAGGAGAGACGAAGTTTCTCCTCGTCTTCCGATGATTCGTCTCTTTAAAAGCCTGGGCGTAAAGTTTCGAGACGTTTTAAACGTTTATTAGTTCCTTCAGAACAAGTTCAACGTCTTAGCTGTAGTCATCATAAGAGTCCCGTTCATAGCGATGACGTTCATGTACAGACGTTTCTGCCACAGATTCGACGTGACGTTGAGCGGTAGACACCGTAGACACAACGTGACGTCGAGTGTCAGTCACTGTAGTCACGATATAGCATCGATCAGCAGTCACCGCTGTTACTACGTGACGTTTGAACGTCAGCCACCGCAGTCACAGGTTGATCCGAAGTTAAGTGTTTTGCAAGATATGCTGTTAAAGCCTTCTTCTTTAATAGAAGCTTTCGATCCTGTTCCTGTGCGAAAGGATCCTTTGCTTTTTGTACGTCACGGTTCTGGGATACGTGATTCGGGTCTTCAACCTTCTAGACGAGCTTTGTTACGCCACGCTGACGTTATCCCTAGTGACAGTTTTGCTGTTTAACGAGATGCGGAGCATAAATCTCGATATAACTTTGATCGCTTTGAACGTCAGCCACCGCAGTCACAGCGTGACGTTGAGCTGCAGACACCACAGACAAGACGTGACGTTGAGCGGTAGACACCGTAGACATGACGTGACGTCGAGGGTCAGTCATCGTAGTCACGATATAGCATCAAACAGCAGTCACCGCTGTTACTACGGGACGTTTGAACGTCAGTTACTTCTGTCACGACGTGTAGTAGAATAACATTCTCTGCAGTCACAACGTGACATCGACCCTCCAACTTTAACTTCTGTTCATATACAAGTTGATGTAGCCTGTCAGGCTTTTCCTTCACGTCATTCTGAATATAAATCTCCTTCTCGCAAGACTTTAGATTTATCAGATGATGTGCCTTCTGAAGAAGTTGATGACCCCCTTTCAACTAATGTACCTTTGGGGAGTCATTCAGAAGATGAGTAACCTAGGGTGGTCCAACAATCCCTTGTTTTTTAATTATGAATTTCTTTAGTGAAATTTTGTCCTACTCGTTTTGTAACGGCTGCTCCGCAGTCTGAATTTACTCTTGGCATGACTTTCTTCGACTCCTACATTTACGAAGTCAGTTCTCTCTTGTTCTTCCAAGAGGGCCATGCTCTTACTGGAAGACTAGTTGGAATACAGGAGAAGCTCGAGGAGAAGTTCTCGGCTTGGGAGTACCTGCCTCTGCCCAGGGAGACTTCTTAAGCCTAGTGGACTCTCCTCGTCGTCTAGCCATGAGACGCTCCAAGATTTTATGGTCTGCTTCAGAGCTAGACCATCTCCTGTTAGGAGTTTTTTTCGAGCGTTTGAAGTTTTTTTTTATTTGTTGGATTGGTCACTGGGAGCCTTAGGTAAGAAGGTCTCTCCAGTTGTCAATGTCTTGCTGTACAATTATGTCATGCATGAACAAGGCTATCAGGGATGGCTCCAATGATCTGGCAGCCACGTTCACTGCAGGAACAAGGCTATCAGGGATGGCTCCAATGATCTGGCAGCCACGTTCACTGCAGAAGTACTTAAGATGTAAGTGCGCTCAATGTGTTCATTGTCAAGACAAAGTTCACGATGAAGACTACCAAATCTGTCTTGGCAGCAGTAAGGGAAGGCGACTGGATGGTCTCTCTCGACCTTCAGGATGCATACTTCTACATCCCGATTCATCCAAACTTTCAACAACATCTGAGGTTTGTGGACGGGAAAGTAATGTACCAATTTCGAGCACTGTGCTTCGGCCTCATTCCTGCTCCTCTTGTTTTTACAAGGCCCTTGCAAAATGTAGCAAGCTTTCTACATTTTTTGAGGATTCAGAGCCTCCCTTTATTTTGACGACTGGCTAATCAGGGCGTCGTCATTAAATCGCTGTCTGGAGAGCCTCTAATGGACATTAGACCTAACCAAGGAGCTAGGTCTCATAGTGAACGTAGAGAAGTCGTAACTTACAGTACTCCATCCCAGACTATTCTTTATTTGGGAATGGAGATACAGTGTCGGGATTTTTCGGGCCTTTTCGTCTCCCACAAGAATGGAACAAGCTCTGTTAAAAGTCCTTCACTTGCAAGAGAAAAACAGTTGCTTTGTAAGAGTTTGAACGAGCCTCGTGGGAACTCTTTCATCGCTGGAGTAGTTTATCTCTCTGGGGAGACTCAACCTTTGCCCTCTCCAATTTCACCTAAACCATTGGAACAAGGAGAAGGGCTTAGAGAGTATCTCTTTCCCAATCTCCAACTCAGTCTAGACATGTCTGACTTGGTGGGAGAGCAACATCAGACTTCGAGAAGGTCTTTCTCTTGCGATCAAGAACCCAAACCATGTGTTATATTCAGATGCATCGGATTTGGGTTAGGGAGCTCCACTGGACAGTCTGGAATGCTCGGGTCTTTGGTCCACGGATCAGAAGGAACTCCATTTAAGGCAAGTAACATTTCTCCTTTGGCGAGATTTGTGCAAGGAAAAATTAATGTCTTGGCGGACTGCCTCAGCAGAAGAGGACAAGTCATCTCCATGGAGTGGACGTTGCATAAGACTGTGTGCGAAAAGCTATGGATGACATGGGGTCAACCCACCATAGATCTTTTTGCGACTTCACTGACAAAGAGGCTCTCGACTTACTGCTTTCCAGTTCCAGATCCAGAGGCAGCCCACATAGACGCTTTCCTGCTGGACTGGTCTCACCTGGACGTTTATGCCTTTCCACCTTTCAAGATCCTAAACAAGGTGCTGCAGAAGTTCACCTCTCACGAAGGGACCAGGTTGACGTTGGTTGCTCCACTCTGGCCCGCGAGAGAGTGGTTCACAGAGGTACTTCTATGGCTGGTAGACGTTCCAAGAAGTCTGCCGTTACGGATGGATCTCTTGCGACAGCCTCACGTAAAGAGATTTCATCAAAGCCTCCCCACGCTTCGTCTAACTGCCTTCAGACTATCGAAAGACTCTCTTGAGCTCGAGGGTTTTCGAAGGAGGCAGCTAGAGCGATCGCGAGGGCTAGAAGATCCTCTACCATCAGGATCTATCAGTCGAAATGGGAGGTATTTAGAGACTGGTGCAAGTCCTCCTTTATTTCCTCTTCCAAGTGCCTCTGTAGCGCAGATTGCGGATTTTCTTCTTTATCTGAGAAACGGTCGCTCCCTCTCTGCATCCACCATTAAAGGCTACAGAAGCATGTTAGCTTCTGTTTTCAGGCATAAGGGTTTGGATCTTTCTAATTACAAAGATCTCCAAGACCTGCTTAAGTCTTTCGAGACTTCCAAGGAGCGTCATATTTCGACTCCTGCTTGGAACTTGGACGTGGTCCTACAGTTCCTTATGTCAGACAGGTTTGAACCATTAAATTCAGCCTCCCTGAAGGATCTTACCCTCAAGACACTGTTTTTGGTGAGCTTGGCTTCGGCTAAAAGGGTTAGTGAGATACATGCTTTTAGCAAGAACATCGGCTTCTCCGCTAATAAAGCAGTATGCGCTCTTCAACTTGGTTTTTTGGCCAAGAATGAACTTCCGTCTCGTCCTTGGCCTAAATCATTTGAAATCCCCAGTCTTTCTGAGATTGTGGGGAATGAAGTTGAAAGATTGCTGTGCCCCGTTAGAGCTCTTAAATTTTGTTTATCCAGAACTAAACCGCGACGAGGTTGTTCAGAGGCTTTATGGTGCTCCGTTAAAAAGCCCTCTTTGCCCATGTCTAAGAATGCGTGGTCTTATTTTATTAGACTTATGATTCGGGAGGCACACTCTCATTTAATTGAGAAGGATCATAATTTACTTAAAGTCAAGGCTCATGAAGTTAGAGCGATAGCAACTTCGGTAGCGTTTAAGCAAAATAGATCCATTAAAAGTATTATGGACGCGACCTTTTGGAGAGGCAAGTCGGTTTTCGCTTCATATTACTTGAAAGATGTCCAGACTCTTTATGAGGACTGCTACACACTGGGACCATTCGTAGCAGCGAGTGCAGTAGTGGGTGAAGGCTCTACCACTACATTCCCTTAATCCCAATATCCTTTTAATCTACTCTTGGAATTTTTAATCTTATTTTGGGTTGTACGGGAGACTAAGAAGTCTTTCG
>NC_090730.1:102509461-102519461 GCF_036898095.1 Palaemon carinicauda
TTTTATCCTTTTCTATTTCTATATATCTGGTCAAAGTATTACTTCTCCATACACCAGAATCCAGCTCCTCTTTTATACTTCACACTACTCTCTCATCTATATGAAATTATTTGATCAGTTTTTTTTTTCTCCAAGAAATCTATTCCGTGGTCATGTGTTATGCAGTGGCAGTGTTGCACCAGATGAGTTTATAAACTCTCATCTCTCACTATGCATTTACTGCTACTACTACTGTTACTACTGTTATTGTTGCTATTAGTTTTAAAACTAATGGTATGTGTGATATGTGTATGTGTAATTGGTGGTAGGTGGAAGAGGTTTTGAAGGAGGACGAATACTTTGGATGGTGATAATCGCAAGCATTATCTTTTCTGAGACAAAATGACAAATTTGGAGATAATTTGTATTTTTCCCTAACTAATAAAAACCTGGAGATATTTATTTGTAATATCTTTCGGCGAAGCTGGAAGGTAGCCATTAGACTTAAAATGCGAGGTGGCAACCTGCCTAACCGCTTGAGCAGATAGGCTGGGGTGGCTTGGCGGCAGCCAGCCGCCTCTATATACTGTATACTTTCACAGCAGTGAGGTACGTCACTTTTGATTGCAGGCAGGACTTCTGGGGGACAGGTTATGTCAGGCTGATTTATATAAATAACTCCAGTTTTGTTTTAGTTAAGGAAAAATACAAATCATATCCGAATTTGTCTTTTGTTCCCATACTAACATACCTTCCGTTATTTATTTTGGATGACTCACTTTAACACCTCTCTAAAATATATTAAGTGAGTATAATAGCAGCATGTGCAATGCAGTATAATAGAGGTTGTTGTCTTGTATAAATACCTTCTGAATTTATAAAAGGAAAACAAGACGTATCCCATTGCTTACCTCGTAGAAAGCAATGAGGATGTGAACAGTATATAAATTTATGACCTATACTAGGCTACTCAAGGGAAGTGATAAATACCTGCACAGGTTGAAGCCAGCCTGCAAAGGGACCAATGGTGCTGTACTCCAAGGAAGGGGAAGACGAAGAATGGAATGCCAGACTTACTCTCATTCGTCCCAGTCTTAACCCGGGTAACCAATACCCTTAACCAACTGCTACTTGTTCATCAAGGAACATGAGGTATTCTTACATTATTTGTTAAAAATCCACCACAGGACCGACAGTGAACGTACCGAGTCTCTTTTGGGTCACGTCTTTTAAGCAATGGGCTGTGAAAGTAGTCTGTCTCTTTCACACGTCCACTTGAAGTACTTACAACACGGAGAAGTTGCGTTTGAATACCAAGGAAGTACTAATTCCTTTGACATCATGGGCTCAAGGTCGGCGAGCCTGAGGAGGATCGGGAACCAAGGCTCTTTCGATCACTTGGCGGATCAAGGAGGAAATTGTGTTTTTAGTGATCCTCCTCTTCACTCTCCTTGAGCTAACAAACGGAGGTGTTAGTCAGGGCCGTGTTGCTGTGGTGCGTTTAAGATAGTATCTCAAATTCCTCACTGGGCATAGTAACAACTAATCTGGGTCATTCGTTACAGAACGGAGACTCGCAATCTGAGAGGGTCCGAATCTATGGTCCAGTACCCCCGGATTTTGAGTCTTAGCAATGGACTCAGGGGTGAAGCTCAGTGTCATTTCCCCCCATCCTCAGGAATGGGCGATATATGAGAGGCCATGAAGTTCACTGACTCTCTTTGCCGAGGCTAAAGCGAGCAGGAACGCTGACTTCAAAGTTAGGGTTTTGTCAGTTGCAGGGATTGTAGGGAGGTCCTTTTAAGGTTCTCAAGATACAAACCACATTCCAAATAGGAGGCCTAGTCTCTGACTGAGGGCAAGTGATCTCATAACTCGTATGAGTGAAGAAAGCTCCAAGAAAGAAGAAATGTCAATTCATTTCAGACTAAAGCTGAGGCTTAAGGCTAAATGATAGCCTTAAACCACCAAAACAGAAAGAAACTTTTCCTCCCGAAGGTATACAAGGAACTCCGCTTTTACTAGAATAATGGCATCAAGTGAAGAGATAGTCCTTCCACGACACCAACCACAGAAGACTCTCCATTTACCCTGGTATACTGAGGCTGAGGACTTACGCAAGTAACCACATATTCTCTCTGCAATTTGTTGTGAAAAGCCCTTTTGAGAGAGGAGATGTTGGATAGTCTTTAGGCGTGAAGTCGAAGCGACTGCAATGTCCTGTGAAAGATGTTCGCGTGTGGTTATTTGAGTAGATCTGGTCGTGGAGGAAGCTCTCATGGTAGATATACTAGAAGTTGCAGGAAGTTTGGAAACTGCTTTGCATGATGCCATAGCGCAACTACAAGGGTCTTCATTAGATCTTTGGATGCTCTGGTCTTGTTGAGCAGTCTTCTCATCAGACAAAATGGGGAAAGGCATACATGTCGATGTTGTCCCACCGTTGTTGAAATGCATCTTACCATAGAGCCTGAATGTCTGGGACTGGAGAATAGTACAGCGGAGGCTTCCTGTTCCGAGATGTTGTGAAGAGATCTACAGTGTGGGAACCCCACAAAGTCAGGACTTTGCTGGCTATCTGATGGTTAAAAGACCATTCAGAGCCTACTATCTGAATCACTCTGCTCAGATTGTCTATGAGCACATTCCTCTTGCATGGAATGAAGTGAGCTGATAGAGACAACGAATGATCTTCTGACCATCAGAGGATCTTTACTGCAAGATGGCATAGAGGTTGTGAAAAGGTACCACCCTGTTTGTTTATGTAAGCCACTACTGTGGTGTTGTCGTTCAACAACACCATAGAGTGACCTGCCTGCAACTGTTAAAACTGATGAAGGGCCAGGTAGGCTCTCATCTCTAGACGATTTATGCGCTGGTACCTTTCTGACTGTGACCAAAGGCCGGAGACCTTATGGTGCAGCAGGTGAGCCAGCCACCCTTCTTTTAATGCCTCTATGAAGAGCATCAAATCCAGAATGGAACGAGAAGATTCTGGCCTCGTCGAAGGTTTTCGGCCGTCATCCCCCAATTCAAATTCGTCACCTGGTCCTGAGTTATAGGAACTCGAGTGTCTGGTATATCGGAGTTTTGATTCCACCTGGACTTGGAACCAGATGGATGAGAGAGATTAGATGGCCTGACAGACTAAACCAACGAGAAGCTGGAATGACTTATTTTATGGAGAGGGGTGCAGCCACTTCCCTCAGTCTGTGTACTCTTTCGTGTGATGGAAAGACTTTTTCTTGGACGGTGTCTATTATCATACAGAGGCATACCAGCCTTTGTGATGGTTGCAGTAATGACTTCTCTTGATTTATCCGGATCCCCAGATCCAGACAAAACTATAAAAGCATGTCTTGGTGATGAAGAAGGGTCGTCTCCGAGTCTGCTAGGATTAGTCAGTCATCCAGATATCTGAGAAGACGGATGCCATTCCTGTGAGCCCAAGATGACATTGGTGTGAATATTCTAGTGAATACCTGAGGAGCTGTCGCATGACCCATGCATAGAACCTCGAATTGATATGTCTTTTCCTCATGTATGAATCTTTCATACTTCCTTGAAGACGGATGGATTAGGATCTGGAAGTATGCGTTCTTCAGATCCAATGTGCACATAAAGTCCCTTGGATTAACTGCTTGAATAACAGTGTCTGTCGTCCCCGTTCTGAACTGAGTCCGTTGCACAATCTTATTCAGAAGAGAGAGATCGATGACTGGTCTCCAGCCTCCAGTCGCCTTTTTCACTAGAAAAATTTGAATGTAGAAGCCTGGGAACCCATCTGCAACCTTTTGGAGAGTGCCTTTCTGCAGCATGGTCTGGATTCTGGCCCTGAAGGCCAGTTCCTTTGCGGATCCCTTCGCATAGAAGCTTAGATGCACTGGACCCCAAGTTAGAGGAGTGAGAGATTGAATGAACAGGACATGATACCCTAGGACTTTCTCTTTGACCATCCAGAGTTCTGACCTGTGAAGCTGTCACCTCATCCAGTGCCGCTATAGGCATCTTCCTACATGTGGTATGTGAAGAGGAATGCCATTGCTAATGGGAGTGACCAACTCGTCCACTTACTTTTCCTCCCTTCTTTCCTCTGAAGGACTTGGTCCCTTTCTGGCCTTTGGATTGAAAGGGCCGCTTAGGCACCTTTGAAGGTCTGAAGGACCTAGAAGCTGAAGGAGGAAAAAATGAAGGTACTTTGCTGAGCATGAGATGACTGGAAAAGTCTACCATAGGGCCTCGATTTCATGGCCCAATGGAGGGGAAAATCGTTTGACGATTTTCTCCATTGCTCAGCAGCCCTCTCTATATCCTCTGGAAGGAAGAGAGAAGAACCCCCAAGTGTGGAGTTCCTCAATCGCGAGATTTCCACATTTAGCTCCTGTTTGTGGAATTTAACGATGACGGTATTCCTTCTCTTGAGTATAGCATTCGCCCACAAGTTGACAATGTGGTGTGACAGGTACCCCAAAACAGGGAAGACTCCAAAGTCTTCTTGGCCGCCTCCTTCGAAAGAACATGGGAGCGGACCATGAAGCCCAAGGATCCTAGCCATAAGTTAAGTCCTCAGAGAGGAGAGTGTTTGAGTCAGGAGACTTTCTGTTAAAGACAACTATTGATGGGTAGGGGGACATGGTGGAATGATGTTCCCTTTCTATCACGTAATACTTCCTTTGTAGGACAAAAGGAAGTGGAAAAGACCAGGAGGAGGAACCTACCCTCAAGGAAGTAGAAGTTCCAGCTACCTGGTCGATAGCTTTCCTTTTGACAGCTGTCAAATCCTTAGACCAGGGCAAAGCGGCACTGTACCTGGAAGGCTTCTGGCTCTCGAATAATTCATCAAGAACCATTTCCTTACCTTCCTGGGTGGTGGAACTAGGAGTAGACAGCATATTAATAGCCCTCATGCAAGCGAGGACCTGCCAAAAGCTGTGCTCCGACTCATGTCTCTCTTGTTCAGAGTGGTAGTTCTGACTAGCCGCCTTTGGACAATGCTCGTCATCGGAATACAAGAAGTCATCCTCCTACATGCTCATGTCCAGAGTCTGGGGTATTTCAGGGTTGTCAATCATATCACTGGAGGGACCCACCACAGGGGACCTTCTCTGTCTCAGCCATACAAACCTCCCTTGCTGCTGAGTTCACTGGTTTCGTATTGGTGTCCTTCAACTCCCTGTGCACAGGATGTTCCTCCGCTGTCTTAGGAGAGGGAACTTGCGAGTTTTTTGAGTATCCTACTCTGGAGGAGGTAAGGAAATCGGACGCTGGTCCAGGGCCACTAGCTCAATCTCTTGAGGATTGAAAGGATTGATGGTCATCTCCCTGGGCAAGCGCATTTTCCTACTCGTCCTATGGCGGATGATGTCAACGTGAGTTGGTGTTATGCCCCTCATCCTTCTTTTCTGCCTCTAAGTCATGGTTTCCCTTGGCCATGTAAGAGTCAGAAGATTGCGTGCCATTGATCTCCTTCTAGGAACTAGACTCCCAACGAATGAACTCGACAAGGGTTCCAAAGGAATCCTAGTGGTCGCTTTGATTGGAGCAGTCGGAGGTTGTAGCGGTGGAGGAGCCACATTCGGAGACTTCTGCAGGGTGGTGAGAAAAGTACTCACCCATGCAGGAGGTTCGGCCCATCTAGGTAAGCCCTAGGCTTCCCTTGGAGGTCTAGGAGAAGAGCCTCCCTTGGGGGAACTCTGGAAGGAGCCTCAGTTGACGTAGGAGAGAGTCTCTGTGGCGTAGGAACACATTCCTTCAGTGAAAAAGAAGGATGGTCCAGAATAATAGGAGCGTTTATGAACCTATTAAGCAGCTCCTTGAAACCCTCTGGAAAGGGTGTCGGCCAGCCAATGGAAGTGGTAGACACTGAAGGCTGGTGCTATGGTCTTTGTACCGTACTTACTCGATGTTCCAACACATCTGCTTATGAATTGCTTGCAGAAATCGTCGATTTGCTCGCGAAATCACGAGATTCGTGAGCAAAACCCCGTATTTCACATATCAACGAATGAGATTCGCGAGCAGAAATGCTCAAAACAGGAGCACTAGGAGCCACACAGGAAGAGGAAGGTCTAACACCTTCTTGCTGCCACAGAGAATCTCCTGCGTCCAACGAAGTCAGCAGAGAAGGCCTTTGAGTAGTAACTACCCTTATCGCTGAAGAATGCGTCACAGCGGGATGCGTTTAGAAGCGTCGCATAGGCGAACGCTTTGCTAATACTCCCCAGGTGGTTCAAGACACTTGGGTTTTAGCCGGACACCTGTCTGAGGAGTGGTTTTTCTCATGTTCAGGTTCAGTCTTAGGTCGCTTAGGAGAAGGTTGGGTTGAGGGGCTACTTGCTGATGAACTGTGCGAATGCCTAATTCTACCTCTAGACGAGGAACGTCTGGACTAGACGCTCTCATTCGAGAACGGAATGAGCGTCATGACTGCAATATCGTAAATGTGAGTGTCAGCCTTGCGAACATGAACGTCGTTCTTGTGAACGGCGCCCTCGCAAGCGTGAACGCCTCCTTTGTAAATGGAAGCGTCATCCTCGCAAGCAAAAGTGCAGTTCTCATAACATAGATCGTAGAGATCTGGAACACGAGCATCTGGACCTGGACTGTGCTAATGATCAGTCAGAGTTCAATCGCGAGACTTTTTCTCATGATGAGGAATGCCTCCGAGGAAAACGTTGAGACCAGGGGTCTTGTGAGTACGAAGCTCGAGAGCGTGAACGTGTTCCAGAAGAAATGCATTTGGATCGGGATGACCTACGATCTATCAGATCTTCCGATTGTCGTTAACGGCGATCAGGGAAAGAGTGTCCAGAAGAATATGGTAATGCTCGTCCTTTCGCGCTGTTGGTGGTGGGAGCGGTGGTCCTTAGAAGATCAGCATCTGCAACCTGCGGGTTCCTGAAAGGAGAAACAAACGGTTGATGGTTACAGTATGATGAGGTCCAAGGATGGCAAAAGGGTTCATCATCAGCAGGAGGCCGTTGGAGAGGCGAACGCGAGCGATCACCTCGTCCCGTGAGTGGAAGGCCCAGGAGAAGGTGAAAGATGGACTTTGCACATTTTCAGAGCATGAGATGTTGACGGCTCTGGAGGAGGGTCCTTCCTAGCACTGCGCTGAAGGAGATGCAAAGTTCCTCCATCGAAGGGGGTTCCAAAATCCCTAAGGTCGGCCACACCTGCAAGAGATCTGAAAGAGAGAATGGCTCCCCGGCGTCTGGAGGTGAAGTTGCTCCTCTAGGGAAGCAACAACCCCCCAGTACCCCAGTGTTGCCAAGGAGTTAGTTGGTCTGTGCTCCTAATCAATAGTCCCTCAGAAGAACGCGAGCAAGAAGGAGCTTTTGAAAGAGATTTGGGGGTGCGAGATGAAGAAGACCCCACTATCTTTGACCCTGAGGGAAGAAGATTGCGCTTGGCCTTCTTCTTCCTACGCCATCCAAATTTCTCCCATTAAGAGCCAGGCCACTCTCTAAACTCTGCGCAGGGTGAACCCTGCTTTCAGCAATGGCCTCTGCACGAAGGACACATAGAACGCGGGTCGGTCTCCCCTGAAGACATGCAGGTACCGCACGTGGTACCCTCACGCCCCGGACAGGTTCATATGAATGCGATCGAAAACATGCACACCTGAAAAAAAAAAGAATATCAAAAAGTCCAGTGACAGTCTGGGGAGAGAGAGGACACATCTGATCTCTACCGAACCCCCCCCCCCCAAAAAAAAGTGGCGTATCTTGTTGTTGTTGTTGTTGTAGATTATAGCCAACAGTTCTTGTTGTCACGGGCTATTCCCTTGGTAAATGGTAGGTAACCTGTAGAAAAATATAAGGTTGGTTATGTCATAAAAGAAAATTTAAAAAGTTTTTATCTCACAGCTGTGAGAGTATATATATAGGCAGCTGGCTACCCCCCTGCCTACCCGCTCAGGTGGTTAGGCAGGTTTGCCACCTCGTACTTTAATGACTGCCTTTCAGCTTCGCCGAAAGATAATCCAAATAAATATCGGAAGGTTTGTTAGTATTTGAACAAACTTTTTTCATAACATTTCAAATACAGTAGTAAGGTTTGCCAGATACTACAATATCACATTATGTAGTACCATAAACTTTTCTAAAGTCCTTGTTATCTGTATTCGACAATTATTTGAAATATATACCCATCCAACTAATAATGATCATTTCCTAACTTTTCTATATTAGTATTGATCTGGCAATAATCATTTGCTTCTTATTTATTCAACCTATTTTTATTTACATGCAATTTGAGTTGATGCCATTTTTTACATTGTAACAACTATAATATTATCTGAATATGCATTTTTTTTGCTTCAATTAACTCTTCCCTTTACCTTTGTATTCTTTTTGTCATGGTCTCATTGTATGTGCATCTGGAAGATATTGTTAAATTATTAGTGACCCAAAATCTTGAAACTTTAAAATTCACTATTTGCCTTTGCCCTTGCTCGTTCTTCTTCCTTATTATCTCCATGAACAATTTTAAGCTTTTATTTGACACATTACTTTCCTTCCCTTTAAAAGTAGCTTCCAATTTCTATTCTTAATTTTCCATCAATCAATTTACTGTGTTTATCTCCATTAATCAACATGTAATCTAAAACGCTCTTTTTTTCCAGTATTTCCACACATACCGTACATTAAACACGTTCTATGGAAGCCAAGAGTTTCCTACCATCAACTTCATTTCATAAAATTTTTACTAATCCTAATTTAATTCTAATTCAGAAAACAAAGCATTTCATATACGTCACTTCTCTCCACGCCTCCCGTCTATTCTTACACATTAAGTAATGCTGCCATTGTATTCATTCTACAGTTAAGAAGCCACTAACGCATATATAACTTTATTGCTTCCTTTCAACAGACCAAAGAATGGGAATACGTCTGTTCAATTATACATATGTGCATACACGTAATTCTTATATCTATTAAGGTACCTCATTTAAAAAGAATAAAGATGAACCCTTTTCAGGTTATCGTTGTTTATACTTACTGCTGCGTAGGCTGCCGCAACACAGACAAGGAGAGCGATGACGAAGACTTTCATTTTTAGTGATTGATTTATGTGTTGTATCTGGAATTTAGGAAAAGTCCTTAAATGAGAGAAAAAAGTTTCAAAAGAAAAGAATTGCTTTTGAACTTTGTAATTCACGAATAATCATTCGCATTTCATTCTGTTACTCAAATTAATAAACTTATGCTAATATCCAAAGTCATCCCGATCCAAAACTATAATTCAGCAGATTCCATGAGTCTTATAATAATAATAATAATAATAATAATAATAATAATAATAATAATAATAATAATAATAATAATAGAGACAATTGCTTACAAAGGCATATTATTTATTTTTACTAAATCAACAAATGTACAAGTTACTACATGCGCTGTCAAATGTGAGTGAAAAGATAAATACATATAGAAACATACAGTACATAGACATATATATATTTTCAGTAAATCAGCAAACATAAAGATCACAGAACGTTAGAACATTAGTGATTATTCACATATATAAATATTATCATTTTCTAAGGAAAACAAAACTCACCTCTTCCAACAAAGACTAGAATTCTTCTTTCGCAAGGAAGCTATGGAAGCCGGTCAGACCTGTGTTATCATTTTATTTGAAAAGTGACAAAGCTTATCAGGGTAATTTTATTTTTTTTCAGCAGTGGAGTTACGTCACCCAGATAGCGTTTATCTCTACTAACAAGTCAAATTTTCATATCAATGTTAGTTATTGCACAGGATTAGACATAATTTAAATCAACTCTTTAGTATGAGGCAATAAAAAACGAATATATAGAACCTCAGATATAGCTTACTGAGCAAGACAGTATTTAACCAATGATAATATGAATGTTTTCCCTCAAAAATAGACTAGTTTGATGACAGTGGGCTAATCCATTTTTTGTTCTGCATTGGACAAACAGCAGCTGGTATATATATATATATATATATATATATATATATATATATATATATATATATATATATATATATAT
>NC_090730.1:102524461-102526961 GCF_036898095.1 Palaemon carinicauda
CTAGGATATCGTATATCAACAGGAGACGCATGTATGAACACACCACATAGCTATCTGCACCCCATATAGAGTTAACACTTCGATATGGAAAGGTGGCTGAGTAACTGAGGAGCCGTTCCAAAGTTACTCTCATCCGTGGCTACTTTTGGTACTCGAGACGTAAACAAACGGGCGCCATTGCTAAATGACGTCACGTCCGTCTTCATCCTTTCGTCTGTAGCTCCTACGCTAAGTCGAATTTTTCCCAAGTGCTTCTTTTTCTGCTTACATCACCGATATGTTGCAGCCTTCAGTCTCGCCTTCTTCTGGAAAGTTGAGTACCAGGTCCTAGTATTGTTTAAATAAGCTCTGACCGTAAAGTAACTTCTACTTTTCGTAAAATATTGTGTTGTGTGGCGGAGCTGTGCCAATACCGGACGCGCCATGACGGCATCGCTGTTCTTGTTGCATGCTTTATTTAGTTAGCCAGAACAGCCTTCTCCGGTCCTTTAACTAATTAATATCATTAGTTATATAGTCTTCATAGCTAGGAAGTTATTATATCGTGTTTTAGCGCTCGTTAGACAACGGTCGTTGACCGACCCCATACTAGATTGCTAGCCTAGCCCCTAGGCTTGACAGCCTAGTGCTCATATTACTGCATGATATATATAAGTGTTCCTAAGTTAAGTTATGAAGATTTAGGCATTGTTAAACATACTAGTTACTGTGATGTAAGTGTTTTCGCCTTCGGGGACCATACAAGGTACTGTGTTGGTTCGTGTACCAACCCCCTCCTAACCTAATGTAGGAACCCTTGTATGCTTCCTATTCCTCTTACCTACGGGTAATTCCCTCTGGGTAACCTTGCTTCTCCCTTATTCTATAATGGGGAGAATCTTGACTTCACCCAGAGTATTTATCGCTTCTCAGCCTACCCTAAGGAAATGACCCACCCTTAGCGTCGTGCTTGAGACCTTAGAAAGGGCTCTGCCCTTCCCCAGTTGCACTTGGTTGGGTTACTCCTTCCTCCCTGCAACTAGCGATTTGTCTTTCCAGGCCTTCCTAGCCTAGGAGTTGGTCCTCCTAATCTAGGTTAGGCTCTGGGGGTAGATTCTGCCTTATTATAGTTAAGGAAAGTACATCAGTACTGTACCTGATCTGTGCTACCTATCCTAGGTTAGGGAGTGTTCTCCCTTGCCTTGGTGGCCTCTCTCATACAGAGTCTACCTACTTAAGAAAGACCCCTACCCCCCCCCCCACTCTATCCCTTTGGTGTAGGCCTGCCTACACACCCCTGTCCTCGGTCCTACAACTCCTCCCTTGGGTGAAGTGGTAGGGCTAGCCTTGTTCTTCTGCTGAGCTGGCCGCTCTGGTACACATACCCTTCATAGCTTTCTATAAGGGTGGTTGCCGGTGGCGGTCCTGCCGGCGGAGGATTCCCCCTCTTTGAGTGCTCTCTATCCCTCTCTTGGGTTACCTCAGGCTCCTGGCCGTCTGCTGGCCCACTGCCGCCGGATGTTAGGAGTACCTACTCCTATCATGAGTGCACTCTCTCCGGAGGGATGCCGGCGGGGCATAGGATACAGTATTACCCCTCCCTTCCCTCCTTACCTTTCTCTCTCTCTATCATGGTGCCGGTCCCTTGCCGCCTCTACTGCTGGCGACAGCCGCCACTACCTCAGGTGACCTCTTTTCATAAGATACCTCCCCTCTAGGACGTCAGCCTACCGCCTGCCGGAGGCTGCCGCCTTCTGTCGACATACCGCCAACGTCCCACCCCTTATATTTCCCCTGGTTTACCTAGCGACAGCCGGCCGACTGCCGGAGACTGCTGCCCACCTGCCGGCATTGATTGCCGGCAGTCTAGGTATCCGCCCTATATATATATATATATCTTATGAGTTGAACCAAGGTTCACCATGCCGTCAGCCGCCGGGTGCCGGAGCCCGCTGCCCGTGCCGGCGGTCGCCACGGTGGTGTTGTCCATCTCGGTCGCTCAGTGTGCCCTCCTTGATGTTTTCCACCCTGCAGGACCGGTCTCCGGCGGGCTGTCGGTCTGCCGGCGCCCCCTAATGAGGCCGTAAGGGACATGCACCCCTTCCTCGGCTGCCGGATAGCCTTGCCACCTCCATATAGGTATTGTTATACCAGCTAATATAGTGGCTATGCTGTATGGTTGCACATTACAACATTTCCAGCATACTCTGTGCATCTCAGTGCAGTCGCTTGCCGGAACCTGCATATTACTAAGGGGTTTATCCTATTTTCCCCTTTCCCTCAAGGCTCTGAGTGGTCTCAGATCCTTTTACACTCTGCAGACAATTCCTCTATTAAGGAGGCCTAGCTTGGCTCATCCATACGGATTTTCCCTCATTTGGGACCCTCGGGTCCTAAGGAATTGTCTACAGATAAGGTTACGGTAACCGGCTGGGCGGGATTCACAAGTATGTGTCTATCTACTTCCCTTCCTGCTCATCTATTTTGAACATATAATTAATATGCTATTATGGATTAAGTT
>NC_090730.1:102546969-102549469 GCF_036898095.1 Palaemon carinicauda
TCGTACATCTCGTAACCTTACTTTTACCCACGTTAACTCTAAACTTCCTTCTCTCACACATCCTTCCAAATTCTGTCACTAATCGGCCAAGCTTCTCTTCTGTGTCTGCAACCAGTATAGTATCATCCGCAAACAACAACTGATTTTCCTCCCATTCATGGTCATTCTCGTCTACCAGTTTTAATCTTCGTCCAAGCACTCGAGCATTCACCTCTCTCACCACTCCATCAACATACAAGTTAAACAACCACGGCGGCATCACACATCCCTGTCTCAGCCCCACTCTCACCGGAAACCAATCACTCACTTCATTTCCTATCCTAACACATGCTTTACTACCTTTGTAGAAACGTTTTTACTGCTTTCAGCAACATTCCACCAACACCATATAACCTCATCACATTCCACATTGCTTCCCTATCAACTCTATCATACGCTTTTTCCAGATCCATAAACGCAACATACACCTCCTTACCTTTTGCTAAATACTTCTCGCATATCTGCCTAACTGTAAAAATCTGATTCATACAACCCCTACCTCTTCTAAACCCACCCTGTACTTCTAAGATTGCATTCTCTGTGTTATCTTTAATCCTATTAATCAGTACTCTACCATACACTTTTCCAACTATACTCAACAAACTAATACCTCGTGAATTACAACACTCATGTACATCTCCCTTACCCTTATATAGTGGTAAAATACATGCACAAACCCAATCTACTGGTACCATTGACAACACAAAACACATATTAAACAATCTCTCCAACCATTCAAGTACAGTCACACCCCCTTCCTTCAACATCTTAGCTCTCACACCATCCATACCAGATGCTTTTCCTACTCTCGTTTCATCTAGTGCTCTCCTCACTTCCTTTATTGTAATCTCTCTCTCATTCTCATCTCCCATCACCAGCATCTCAGCACATGCAACAGCAATTATATTAGCCTCCCTATTATCCTCAACCTTCAGTAAACTTTCAAAATATTCCGCCCACCTTTTCCTTGCCTCGTCTCCTTTTAACAACCTTCCATTTCCATCACTGTCTCTTCAATTCTTGAGCCAGCCTTCCTTACTCTCTTCAATTCTTTCCAAAACTTCTTCTTATTCTCTTCATATGAATGACCCAATTCCTGACCCCACCTCAGGTCAGCTGCCCTCTTTACCTCACGTACCTTGCGCTTTACTGTACTTTCACATTTTTCTCTCTATATTTTTCATACTTCTCTCTCTCTCTCTCTCTCTCTCTCTCTCTCTCTCTCTCTCTCTCTATATATATATATATATATAAGTATATGTATATATATATATATATATATATACATACATATATGGTCTAGGTGAATTTACCGACAACAATTCATCGACAGCAATTTACCGACACGCTCAATTTATTGACTTCACAATTTATCGACAACCAAATCGCTAGTAATAATATGTGAAACTTCCATCCTATTCCATCCCATTACCCTGACTTTGTGAAGCTGTATTGTAATTCTAAATATGTAGATTGGATCCTTGATTTTGCATGTTTTTATCTTCATAATATATGGATTCCTTACTTTACTAGTCTGTATTACTATCTTAAAAATTAATCTTCATCATAGATATCACAGAATTATGCATAAATTTTTCAATATTTTTACGAATATCTAAAATTTTAATTTCTAATGAGGAAATAAAAAACATAAAAACACAACAACTAATGAATGAATGATTTAAAGTTTTCAGGCATCCTGAACACAACAACTAAGATGAATAGAAAGTTATAAATCTGGTTCATTAAAAATCAGAAAGTTAAGATTATTGGCTAAAGCCCGCAAATTTTCAATGACGTTGCTACAATTCGTTTTATCCTTACAAAAGAGTCACGGTATTTCTTTCTTGGTGGTTGAGGTAAAGGGCCACCCAGGTACTGATCAACCTTTACATCATTATAGCTTTGTTCTTTTGTCAAGAATTCGAAAGATTTAATGAATTCTATAACAATATAATTTTTGAAATATTTAGATAAAATTCTCTACTATTATTCATTAAAAGTATGGTGTCTTGTTTGTTGAAAAAATTGTATTTAGTTTTATGGGAGGCGCTAGTTAGGTGATAACTGAGAGGCATGGTGAATGCAACTAAACTTCATTAAACAAACATCGAGCTTAAATACTAGGACTTACCAGCAATGACGTAACAAATATTCCAACAAAATTAAGCATGAGCCATTAGGTTTTTATGTTGTCAAGAACATAGTTTTTACAATGTAAAAATAGTAAAATTGTTCACGTAATTGGATTCAAATTACTTGTTATAACAAATAAAATACAATGGTGATGAAAATTATTGTAAATAACAGATTTTTTTATGAATGTTTATTCAGATTAAAATTGATATTTGAGAATTTAAAATTTATTGATATCTAGAATAATCTGTTCATAGTTAGATAAAGTACTTATAGAAAAAGATTATACAACGGTATTTTTATTACTAAATTACTGAAAGAAAAA
>NC_090730.1:102554469-102562670 GCF_036898095.1 Palaemon carinicauda
TATTCCAGTTAAATTACAATAATTTAAAAGAATTTACATAAAACAAAGCTTAGATTAAGAAAAAAATGTTACGATCTTAAAATTACATAATTACTTGGCTTTATATGTTAAATCTGAATAAACCTTAGACTAAGACAAAAGAAATACTTATGAAAATTACACAATGACTTGTTTCACTTGAAATTTGAATCAATATTCAAGATTGATACTTAATGAAAATAGATAACCAGATCACTATACAAGTACCTATCACCTTATTATTGGCCATTTACAAAATCTCTAAGATAATCTTTATATGTTTACAAAAACTCATCACACGAAAGCTTCGATATTTCTCTGAACGCTTTTAAAACAATACACTGGGCTGAGTTGAGAAACAGGTGGGAGATGGACTATGATTTAAGGCTGGGATTCTCTATCTATCTAAGCCACCCTCGGTCGTCTTATATATGAAACTTAGCTACATCCAGAAGACAGAGTTACCAAGTATTGCTCTCTCGAACACGTATCCACAAAACACAAGACGAACTATCCCAGTCAGGAAGCTCAGCCCATTCTTTGTCCCTGAAATAAAAACAAGATAAGATATATCACTAGGTTTTTTGGGAAAATTCCAAAGCACATGGCAAAATATCAGAACTGCCTATTTTCTCACATATATGATGCAATACTTCATAAAAACATGAAAAACATTTACTTAAGCCCCTGCTCTTTTCTTGCATGGGTTACATAACACTCTCAAAAAGAATGCATAAGATTTCGTAACAAAAATACGGGAAATCAAATGGTGATTTTTAAGAATAACGTAAATTTACACACACTGACTTGAATAAAGAATACAATAAGGTTAACGACGAAAGTCTTACATAATTTACATATTAAATTTAAACCTACACAAGAGGAACTCATCTTAAGAGCAGCCTATTCACCTTTGCAATGCACATATGAAAACATAAATAAAATTCATGAATAATCTACTGTATTTACTCTATACTATACCAGCTTCGTAAGAATATATATATATATATATATATACATATTTACACACACACACATATATATATATATATATAATTGTACATACATATATATATATATATATAATTATATATATATATATGTATATATATATATATATATATGTGTGTGTGTGTGTATATATATGTATATATAAGCATGTATATATATATATATATATATTTATATATTTGTATATATTATATATGTATGTATGGAGAACTATATATATATATATATATATATATATTCACCGTCAGCATTGGTTTTTCTAAGTATTACCTATAAATATTGATTATAGAATAAATAGAAAACGCACAGTTATCTAATTGCGTAACACTGCTAAATTGATGTTCTTTTCTCTGATTACTAAAAGTAACAGAAAAATTGGGAACCTTTGACTAGCATAAGGAACTTGTGCACATAAAAAACGAAAGTGAATTGCATTTTGAATCTACACCATGGGAACTGAAGTCGAGTAAGATAATAAATTTCAATCGATCAAACCTAAGAATTTTATTTTCGAAGAAATTAAAAATTATTATTGTCCAATTTTATTATTATTATCATTTTCATTGTCATTAATAGCTAAGTTAAAACCATAGCTGGGAAAGCGATATGCTATAAGACCAAGGGCTCCAATAGGGAAAAATAAAGCAGTGATGAAATTAGAAATTGAAATGAATAAACGATACGAGAATAAATAAAAAATTCAATAAAATAGTTTATAAAATAATGAATACATCAAAACATAATTCCTATACAAACTATAAAAAGGCTTATGTCAGCCTGTTCAACATAAAACCATTTGCTGCAAGTTTGAACTTTTGAAGTTCTAGTGATTCAACTAACCGATTAGGTAGATCATTCCAGAAATTGGTCACAGCTGGAATAAAACGTCTAGAATACTGTGTAGTATTGAGCCTCATGATGGAGAATTATTACGAACAGGATAAAACTGTCCGGGAAGATCTGAATGTAAACGAGGATCAGAATTATGAAAAATCTTATATAACATTTAGCTCTTCTGGGAGAAGGATGCTCCAAAATCAAACCACTGTTCTTTAATCTTTGATATGTGCCCTAGCCTCTTGCACCCATGGTCTTCCACTGTCTTGGGTTAGAGGTCTCTTGCTTGAGGATACCCTCGGGCACACTATTTCTATCTTATTTCTCTTTCTCTTGTTTTGTTAAAGGTTTTATAGTTTATATAGGAGATATTTATTTTGCTGTTACTGTTCTTGAAATATTCTATTTTTCCTTGTTTCCTTTCCTCACTGGGCTATTTTCTCTGTTGGAGCCCCTGGACTTATGGCATCCTACTTTTCCACCAAGGGATGTAGCTTAATAATAATAATATTAATAATAATAATAATAATAATAATAATAATAATAATAATAATAATAATAATAAAGAATTAAGTGAACGATGGTTCCAGAGATTGATAACTAGATCAGGGGTAAAAAATCTAATAGACATTTCCAGTTCCATGAAGAAAGATGTTCACCAGAACGTCAGCCGCGCAAGCCCAACCCTAACTGAGTTACCCAACTACAGCAGTGGCCTCCTCATAAACAGCTTGAACTCACGGTCCCGGACGAGGATCGACCCCCCTGCCATGCGAATGCTATGCGAACGCGTTACTGTTGTACAACAATAATAAATAATATTGGCTATAATTACCCCA
Organism: Palaemon carinicauda; assembly: GCF_036898095.1. Lineage (NCBI taxonomy): Eukaryota > Metazoa > Arthropoda > Malacostraca > Decapoda > Palaemonidae > Palaemon > Palaemon carinicauda. Next base: position 102,557,175 of record NC_090730.1, read on the forward strand.
GATTCAGAGCATTTTTTTTTTAGAAATTAGTACTGGAGCATAATATGCAGTCATCCTTCTTAATCTTTGAATTGAGTTATATTTATGATATGTTGGTTTTTAAAACCTGCAAAAAGTAACTAGGAAGATTTCCTCTTTGAGATAGCAAAGGAAAGTATATGTAAATAATGAGAAATTCTCTCATACATACATTACATGAAAGACTAGTCTTATGACATCAACATTATTACAATTTCAAATACTTTCAATGCATTCACTTTAGTGAAAACTACTACAGACACCGCAACAAGGAAGGGATGAAGAAAACATGCCGTCGATTTATGCCTTGTCCCTTCGTCATCAGTTATTGGACAAAGAAACGTCGGTTACACTGCTGCCTTCCTCAAGTGTAGTATCTTTGAGTCATTAAGGATGTTTTTTTTTTCTCTTACTCTCAGCCTCTTGCTATATTTATGTTTCACTTATATTTTTCCTATGGACCAACTGGTGCTTCTATTATTCCTGTTCCACTTGAATTTATTCGTTGCTGGAAATTGAGAGGAATTTCATGAGACATCAGTGACGTTCAGGAAATTTAATTTTTTCAGCACACCAGATTTTTGTATTAAAGAATACTCTCTCTCTCTCTCTCTCTCTCTCTCTCTCTCTCTCTCTCTCTCTCTCCGCACAAACATACCTATACAAAAACTAACAAAAACTGGTGATATTAAGAGAAAAATACAATTGATTTTTCACGTCAACAGGTTAGCTAATAATCATAAAATTGAGTTATATTCAAGGTACTTGAAACAAATAATCAAATTCCGTTATAGGAAAAGTAAGAACACTATAGAAGCTATTTGAAAAGGTTGGAGAGTTCACCTCTCATAGACATGATAGTCGAAGAATGATCAAACACACTAAAATAGATGGTAATGAACCAAAACCAGCTCGTTTGCAAAATGCTCAGGAAATTGTGGGGGAATATAATCCTTTAAAATGCCTTTTGAGACGCAGGGATTTAGGAAGAAGAAAGATTTTCTAAACAAGATAAGGTTTGGGAGGTCATGTGATTTAAAGGGATCAAAATCAGGGTAGGGAAATCATGGTCATTACAGTAATTGACTAAAAAGCGAGAGTAAAGAGGGACACTCGCTCAAATAGGGGAACTTTCAATACAGTATACACATTTAAGTGACAGTGAAGAGGGAAGTTATGCTTAGTAATTCTTAAGAATGTTCGGTAAAGATCCAAAACGTTTTCTGATTTTAAAAGGAAAAATAGCGGTAATTTTCCTTTGCTGCAAAAGAAATGGTTTCCTTACCAGATTTAAAAGAATATCATCAATAATTCTCACGTTTCTATAATGATTAAACACATGATGTGAGACTTAATTCTGCCTGAGGGCAAAGGAACTATTGTAAACTGCGACAATGACTTTATACCACCATCTTACACACCAGCAAGTTTTACTTAATTTCCCGGGCAGCCAGATGATTAAATTTTAAGTACCTAATCACAATTACCCCTATTAAGTCAATACATGGTAGCAATCAATATAATCCCCCGTAAAAAAAAAAAAAAAAAAAAAATCAACTTCACATTGAGATTGAACCTCATTTTCTTCAAATGAAAAGAAATGGGGTTGCCAGTCATGCATCTTCCAGCCAAGATACAAAACTGTCACTCAAGACTCTAAGCACAAATAGACAACCGAAGTTCAAACAATTGAGTTATGTATATATATATATATATATATACATACTATATATACATATATATTTACTACACACACACACACACACACACATATATATATATATATATATATTATACACATATATTATATACGCACACACACACAAACATATATATATATATATATATATATTTATATATGTGTATATATATGTATATATACACAAACATATATATATATATGCATATATATACTTATATATACATATATATATACATATATACATATATATACACACACACACACACACACATATATATATATATATATGTATATATATATATACATACATATATATATATATATATATATACATCTACTATGAGATTCAGGGCCTCTGTAACATGGTTTTTTCGCAATAACTTTTTTTCTATGAATTTCATAAATATAATGCTTATTCAGAATGCACATTATATCTACACATAAATTTTGACTATATTCTGCATTGCGTAGGTTGAATAAATTTGGTACTTTATTAAGTAAAAGTGACGATTTTTGAAGACGGGCCAACTTACTCAGAGAAAAGGTTTCGAACGCACTCGTTACGTAACTTATGACGGCATTTCTTCTCTCTTTCTTGATCGATGATTGGTTATACGTAACGAAGGCTAAACCTCTGCCAACAATAACACAAAAGTGTAAATAAAAGCAAAGCAGTACACCTTTATGAACTCTGAAACCTCTCCACTGAGAATTGTCATAATGTACAAACGAACAAAATATGTTAATAAATACAAAAAACACTTCGATTATTTGTCTAAATCCCAAAATAAGTTTCCTAAGAAATTACAGTCTACTTTATAGCTCACAATCAGACTGACAAGGTGTAGGGAATAGTTGGTAATTTTCAAAAACGTAGTAGACAAGCTTGATTTGATAACTGCTATATCCAATGTCAAGCAATTTTTATTTATTGTCTATCTACCGATCTATTTACTGTAAAAAAAAAAAAAATAGCTGGTACTGTATTTTGCTTTAAACTTTCACCAATAATTATCGTCAGAATGATGACTTCACGAGGCTCCACCCACTTTAGCCTCGTTATAATTCTGGATAACACTGAAGGCTACCATGGGCATTGTTGGATCAGAAAATTAAAATTCTGGCTATAAAAATTTATTTCTTAAGTAGTTGTAAGAAGTGCTAAATGATCCTCAAGGATCCCAGCAGTTGGCCTAAACGTTTAATTCATGTATACTACTGTTGCTGCACTACTGCTACAGTAGTATTACTACGCTAGCACAGATACCCCCACCCACATTTATGTATCGTTCCGCCATTCATAAAGTCTGTGTCATTTTTTTTCACTGTGCAATAAGCCATGGCCTCCTCAGAATTTAAGTTTTATATTAGATGATAGGCTATTTCATTAAGCTGACAAATTTATGGCAACTGGGTATGTTATTGCCGATGTTGAAGTTAAAGATAAAGTTTGGTATCATTCCTTCATTGCATTATCATCTTTACTACTATTTGTTTTGCTACATGTAGTAATTATTTTAAAGGATAAATGAATTATGTTCACTTTACTCCTATAAATTCCCATAGGATGTACATATAAAACTCCTAAAACTATTCATGATTTATTTACAAAATGCAGTCATGCCCAAAACATAGCCAACACGGTCGTACGGCCTAAGAAGAAGGAAAAAAAAAATTACATCGGATGATCCGTTGGTCTGATGGAGAGTTTAGCACAAAATTCTCATTTTAACAAAAAATACTTATATCAAGACTGTTTACATACAATCTCTCTCTCTCTCTCTCTCTCTCTCTCTCTCTCTCTCTCTCTTGGTGGCATAGTGAATAGTTAATGAAAATGTTCAAAAGCCTGAGTGACATTACAAGTATTATAATCATATTACGCTAAATACAAATCAGACCATAAACATTGGATTTAAACTAGAAACTGAATAATTACCTATTCAGGCTATAGTATATATGGCCATGGGATTTCTCTTGACTGTATAAAGTTGAAAGTCGTAAGATAAATGCAGTTTTGCAACCACAGGGGTAATTCCAAATCCTGCTAGCCATTCTTGACTGTTATGGGTTCCAGAGCCGATGGAAGAAAGGTGAATGGGTGTCCGGTGGATGGGCGGGGCAAAATTTTGTCAAAAGGTGTTTACATTGCTTAAGTAATGAATGTTTTCGACTCTTGGCTCGTTATCACTGGCCACGGCGTCGGCTAGATCATTTTTACTCTATAAAAATTAAAAACTATCGGTTTAGGTTATTGAAAATGCTGACAAAATTTGTGTGTGGTTGTAAAATATACATATGTCAACTTTCAGCTACATCCGATGCCTTGATAAGGAGCAAAGTCCAAAAACCATGTTACAGAGGCCCTGAATCTCATAGTAGTAATATTTTCGCCTTTGGGAAGCTTAAGTTTAAAGATGAAGAGGACAGCAAAAAGACAACGTTTTGTGGAATCCATTCTTATCATCAGGGCTACATAAAACACGAAATTATGTTTATATTAGAAATTAATGACAATTCTTTTGCTTAAGATTGCTTTGGTATAAAAAAATATTAAAAAAATAAACGGTTAAAAGAATAGAAATACAGAAACTTAGACGGTATATAAATACATGTGGTTAACTGAGGTCCTTTACAATTATGATAATAAAACCACTTGTGATAAAAATAGAATGTCAATAACAAAGAATGCATACATATATATATATATATATATATACAGGTATATATATATATATATATATATAATGAATGGTCGAACTTACTGCCAAGAGAGGTGTAATGTTGTGAAGGTGGTTTGATTATTTAAGGAAGGGGACAGTTTTTTATGTAAAGAGATTCCAAGAGAAGGAGCGAAAGACAGTCGGATGTTTGGGAAAGAATTCCAAATGGTTGTATTAGATATGAATTTTACATGAGTTTAAATGCTTTCTCACTGAGGAAAATTCTTGGGATTTTAATATGGAATCAGTGCGATGACTGACTCCCCTATGGAAATCGATTCGAACCTTCAGTAATCGTCGGGTAAACCCAATATAGTTTCCAAAATTACATTTTGGACAAGTATACTTGTAAACAACAAACAATTGACTTACGGATACGGAGTGCTGAGGGCTGTGGTGAGCTCGTTTCTGAAAAGAGTAGGACATTTATATTTAGGCTGAAAAATATTTTAAAGAAATTTATTAACAAATTTGTCAAAGAGGTGTGAAGGATAACAATTGTATGTAAAATAGGTTTTAAAGATGAAATTTCTTTATGGAAGTTATGCCATTTCGAACATAAGGAATATGCTCTAAATAAAAGGGTTTGAATAGAGTTAATCTTGAAAGATTTCGAACAACTGCTAAAAAAAATCAGGACCCGAACCAGTTTATGTCTCTTTTCTAAAAATACCTGTAAGAAATCCTCTATTTGATCATGAAATGTTTTATGTCAAGGAATGGCAACTGTTATCTTTTTCTATTTCCATGGCAAACTTAATGTTTGGGTGAATTCTATTTACATATTCTAAAATATTCTCAGCAAGGGAATTTTCTCTAAATAGTAAAAAAGTGTCGTCAACGTATCTCTTATAGAAACGGGTACGAAATGCTTCCGGATATTGCCTATGGTATATTTCCTCCAAGGACTTGATTTTTACCTTTCAAATTTTAAACCTAACTTTTATTATTTTTTTCTACCATTTGAACGTTTCTTTTTTTTTCACCGCAGTCACAATCTTTCTGTACATATTAGCTTAGAAAACCCAACAGTCAATTAATGATATTGCCCAT
>NC_090730.1:102563170-102568170 GCF_036898095.1 Palaemon carinicauda
AGGAAAAATCGTAGGGATGCGATTTGCGGCAATTGTGGTGATTATGCGAGGATGTGCAAGAAGCAGCGTGCTAAATGTACTGAATGTGGTGTAGATCGGCATATAGCTAGGGTTTGTAGGAAGAAGGGTTTAGGCCAGCCAGGATTTTAGGGAAACTAGGTAGATAGAGGGTTCAACTGGGCGATTACTCGTGTATGTGTGGAAGGAATAGGAGCAATGTTCGTGAGAATTGGATGAATAATTGGTTGGTAATGAGTAAATATGAACCTAGCATGCATGAGAAGTTAGGGCTGGAAAATAAGCAATTAGTGTTTGTTGAATATAGGAAAAATAAGTGTTTGAAATTATTTAGTCAGGATAAAGTACATGGAGAATTTATAGGTATAGGTAGGAATCAGGATAGGCATGATAAGGGTGTAAATGTACAGGTGAGTATGGAAGATAAATGTGGTAATACAGATGAATCATGGCTGGGTATGAATGATACCTATAGTGTGTGTGATTTTACCTCAGATGATGTAAAAGAAAGTATGACGAATGCGAGAATGAGAGATAGGAGAATGATAAGTAGTATGAATGATTCTTTTATTAAAGTAGAAAATGGTTTGGATGAAATGGATGAATTGTTGACAGAAATAAGTGAGATTTTGGGGCAGATCATGGTGAGGTAAATAGGATAGTGCATGATATATCAGACGATAGAAGTATAGATGGGAATCGGAATAGGACAATGAATGATAGCGATATGGAAGAAGTGAATGAGATAGTATGAAGGCCCAGTTACTCGAAGCAGAGGTCCTGTTCCCGACTGTGGCTGGGTTATGAAAAAAATTAGGTAAGTGTTGTGTAAGACGGATTTGGGAAAGTAAGGGGAAGGAATGTGGAGGATTAATTTTTGTTTTTATTTTTATTTATTTTTTGTTCTTTGCCAAATCCAGAGAGAGAGAGAGAGAGAGAGAGAGAGAGAGAGAGAGAGAGAGAGAGAGAGAAAGGGAGAGAGAGAGTGTAGAAATAGTTGATTGGAGAATGGTAATTGGATTCGTGGAGAATAGTCAAATTGACTAGTTCGTTTCCCTTACATTTTGTTCTCATTTTTGGTGTTCGTTCATGGACGGAAAGTAAAATGAATGATTGCCACTTGTTAATATTGAATGTAAATTTTTAACTTTCCCCTTTTTTATTCTAATTGAATTAATTAATCTAATGTTAAATGTATTCCTTATAAGGAAACAGTTTTGTTTTCCCGTCTTTATTTTTCAACGTTGTTCGAGTTTCGGACAAAGTAAAAGAAAACGGAGATGATGATATGTTTTAGTCCGATTTGAAATTCAGTGTCTGCAGAAGTTAAGAGCCAGCTGGACTTAGAGAACGAGTGTTCTTACTGCCATTAAAATTGAAGATTTAGATTCGAAAAACTGAGAAGCGATTGTTCTTGGAAATAGTGCAGGTAAGTTGAAACAAAGACTTGCAGTAATTTGATTTGAGTTAGATAATTCTAACATGAGAGAGAGTGTGTGTGTGTCAACAAGCGAGAGGTAGTTAGTGTATTGATTGTTTGTTTTGAGAGACTGTTGATATAACTGAGGCTGTTTGTTTATGTTTTTAGCTAGCTTAGGACAGTGGTGAATGTCTTGGGTGAATATTCTTTTTGATTTGACTGCAGCTAGAGGCAGTTGTGTGGTTTGAGTGCTGGATTTACTTTATATTTTTGGCCAGTGTGGAAGTGTTTTTTTATTTCAACAGCTGTAATTCCTCCTTTGGAGAACTCATTTGTGAATGTTTCTATAGTTGCTAAGCTGGCCTGTAATAGATTGTATTTAGACTGCTCTATTGGATTGCTCAACCATTGATGACGTGGCTTGTGTATTTCAATTGATGATGAAGATGATGATGATGACAATGATGACGATGACAATGACAATGATAACTATGACCCCAACCAGGGAAGTAGTTGTGGAAAATTGCCACACAGTTTAGTCTGTTATTCACAAAGCTGTGGTAGTGTGCCGAGAAAGAAAGTTCGGCATTTTGTCGACGAGTGTTGGTGTCACAATATTTATAAACACATATTTTTGTGTTGGTGTGCACGTAGATTTTAAGGTTTGTTAGGTGTTTTTTGGTTAGGTTATTTGAATTGTGTTAGGTTTTTTACACCTAGTGTTGTGTTTATAATTAGTTTTAAGTGTGATAATTTTGGTTGTGGATGGATTTGTGTTAAGTATTTTAGTTTTAAGGAATGTAGTATTAAGGTTATGGTTTGTTTTCATTTCCCTTCTGTCTAAGAGTTCAGTTGATATCATAAGGAGAAAGTTTGTGATGAGACATTTGTCAGTTTGAGTGATTTAAGGGTTTGGGGGGTTGTTTTTGTGACATCCCGCCACAACTTGATTGCGGTTAGTATTATCGTCACTAATACGATGAAAGTACAAACTCTAATAAAGTCTATTCATATCTCCTTTCATGGCTATATATATATATATATATATATATGTGTGTGTGTGTGTGTGTGTTAAAACCAGATTTTTTAGGTTTGTCTGTGTACATTTTGTATTACTAAAAAATGTATGCCATATTATTATCATTTTTTTTTACTCTTTACTTATGTTTCTTGATATATTACAATAGTTCTTGTAAAATTTCATGAAAGTCTGAACATTTTCGACATCCCAGAGAAGGCTTAATATAGATTCATGTGAGGATGAGTTGAGCGTAACGTGAAAGGGGGATTTTGGCCCCCTTTGTGAAAAGGGTCCCAAGTTGAGTGAAAACATCCTGAGGTGTGGTCCTGGCACCAGCCTAAATGTCCCTGAAGGTGGAATGAAATAGGTGTACTGGAAAATAAAGATTTTAACTCTATATAATTAAATATTATTTAGAATAATAATTGGGAATCATTTAGAAAAAAAAATATTCTTATCTTTAATTTTGAAAGTACGGTAATTCTAATTCCAAAAATAAGTGTTCCAAAATAAAATGTCTAATTTCTAATAAATTTACATGATAATTTAGGAAATTTTGAGTTAAAAAACTATGCTATGACATAAATGTTACAAAGTCCTCTCCATCTTTGGTTTCGACCTGGCCTTTCATTAGAGGGGGCTAGCTTTCGATCCCAAGTATGAGGTAGAAATTTATTTCTATTTGAACACAATGTTGTGTTGATATTTATCCATATTGACTCATTAGGGGTAATTTGAATGAATTACTACCAATTGTGTCACGTGGTGGGCCGGGAAATCGGGTAAAACTCGCTGGTAAGAGACTGATGTCTCGCCAGGTAAATCCTCGAACTGCTGGGTAGCGTTAGGTTCCGATTTTTTTATGGCCTCTCGTGGCATGGTTGATTTCGACCTGGCCTCTCATTAGAAGGGGCTAGCGTTCGATCCCAAGTATGAGGTAGAAATTTATTTCTATTTGAACACGATGTTGTGTTGATATTTATCCATATTGACTCATTAGGGGTAATTTGAATGAATTACTACCAATTGTGTCACGTGGTAGGCCGGGAAATCGGGTAAAACTCGCTGGTAAGAGACTGATGTCTCGCCAGGTAAATCCTCGAACTGCTGGGTAGCGTTAGGTTCCGATTTTTTTTATGGCCTCTCGTGGCATGGTTGGTTTTGACCTGGCCTTTCATTAGAAGGGCTAGCGTTCGATCCCAAGTATGAGGTAGAAATTTATTTCTATTTGAACACGATGTTGTGTTGATATTTATCCATATATATATATATATATATACACACACACACACACACATATATATATATATATATATATAAATGTATTTATATATATATATATATATATATCTATATATATGTATATCTATATATATATGTATATCTATATATATATATATATATATATCTATCTATCTATCTATCTATCTATCTATATATATATATATACATATATGTATATAGGTAAATAGATAGATAGATATATATTTTTTATAAATTATATATGTATATATATACATACATATATATATATGTATATATATATATATATATATAGGTAGATAGATATATATTTTTTATAAATATATATGTATATATATACATACACACACATATATATATATATATATATATCTATCTATCTATATATATATATATATATCTATATATATATATATATATATATGCATATATATTTTACATATATGTAATTTTCGTCAATTTATTTATATATGTGTGTGAGTTGGTCGGCGTAGGTGTAAAAGCGATAATAAATTAAGACGGGAAATGCAAAGAGAGAGAGAGAGAGAGGAGAGAGAGAGAGAGAGAGGAGAGAGAGAGAGAGAAATCTAGTTTGAGTTGTGTGGACTAGAAAAGGCTGCATTTGTCAATATCTTAAATAACAGCAAATATTGAATACGAAGTTATATATCAGCTTTCTAATAAAATATTTCCTTCTTCTTCCATACCTTTCATTCTAATCAGATTTTGGATGTAATTGCTGTTTATATATTTGTTACTTTACACCTTTTTCCTATCATAAATTACAAAAGGACTCTGAGAGCGCAGACCTTCGCCACGTTAACTCTTAACTGTAGGCGTATATGAAGTCAATGTGACAACCATGTGCACATTTATGTTTAGATTTAATTCGGTCGACCTTTTGCTCGACCTTGACTTTGACCTTTGACCCAGTACTATCAAAGTTTAATTACTTCTGCGTCTCCACATAACAATTAATCCCTAAAAGTATCACTACACTATGAGTAAAATTGTAGCTAGTAAGTTGTTCCCAATCAACCAAACAGGCAAAACAGGGGCTAAAACATTACCTTCTTTCAACTTCGTTGGCGTAGGTAAAAACTCTTTGAAGGGCAAGGGATAAAGCACGCTCTTCATTGAGAATACTTAAGAGCAGTACCTGTTGAGCATCTTTTTAGAATTTTGTGTCTTGAAGTAAGGAAATAAACTCTTTGTTACTACATTTACTATTTAAGGTTATTGTGGACATATGTTTTACCATCAAAGTGAACATATAAA
>NC_090730.1:102575670-102598170 GCF_036898095.1 Palaemon carinicauda
TGATGATGATATTCACAAACACACACACACACACACACACATGTACATTTGCTTATAAACAAATTTATATACATATATGTTCATATATATAATGAAATCAGTCAAAAACTCATTAAAAACAAATAAATTGGCAATGACTTATTGTGTTAATCATCTCTCAGAACGGGAATGATGTCAGCATGGGACCTTTCACAAGGGATGGCAAAATTTCAAAGTGTGGAAGCTGCAGAGTTGGTGTTAATGATAGATTATCTGTTTTGTATTTCTACTTATTTATTCAATATACAGGAGAAGAAAAGACATATGATAAAACAATTATATTTATTGAACACTAAGTGATGATTATTTGAATAAGAGTAAACATTAAAGGGGTATTATTAGACTACTGTCTGAAGAGAGATATGTTATCAGCGCTTACATGATGGTTTATAGAAAGAAATTCTTATTTCGGAAAAGCAAGTCCAAACTGACTAATTGCTCTCCCATTTCCATTAGATTTGTTTAGAGAGAGAGAGATAGAGAGAGAGAGAGAGAGAGAGAGAGAGAGAGAGAGAGAGAGAGAGAGAGTGTATCGATTGTTTGTTGTGAGAAAGACTGTTGGTATAAATGAGATTATTTGTTTTTGTTTTAGCTAGGTTATGGCAGAGGTGCTTGCCTTGGGAAAATGTTTTTTTTTTTCATTTGACTGCTGCTAGAGGCGGTTGTGTGTGTGAATGGTGGATTTACTATTATTTTTTTCTTTACCAGCGTGGAAGTGCTGATTTATTTTCTGAGTAAGTACAGTTTTGTTTATATTTGCTTGTCGTGATTATGAATGATGGGAACAGTTTATTATTTATCCTTGATTATAGTGTGATAGTATAGTTAGCTACTATGGGATTCAGGGCCTCTGTAACACGGTTTTTTCGCAATAATTTTTAATCTATGAATTTCATAAATATAACGCTTATTCAGAATGCACATTATATCAACACGTAAATTTTGACTATATTCTGCATTACGTAGGTTGAATAAATTTGGTACTCATACTGTAAAAGTGACGTTTTTTTGAAGACGGGCCAACTTACTCAGAGAAAAGGTTTCGAACGCACTCGTTACGTAACTTATGACGGCATTTCTTCCCTATTTCTCGATCGATGATTGGCTATACGTAACGAAGGCTATACCTCTGCCAACAATGACACAAAAGTTTAAATAAAAGCAAAGCAGTACACCTTTATGAACTCTGAAACCTCTCCACTGATAATTGTCATAATGAACAAACCAACAAAACATGTTAATAAATACAAAAACACTTCGATTATTAGTCTAACTCCCAAAATAAGGTTCCTAAGAAATTACAGCCTACTTTATAGGTCACAATCAGATTGACAAGGTGTAGGGAATAGTTGGTAATTTTCAAAAACTTAGTAGACAAGCTTGATTTGATAACTGCTATATCCAATGTCAAGCAATTTTTATTTATTGTCTATCTACCTACCTATTTACTGAAAAAAAAAAAAATAGCCGGTACCGTATTTTGGCTTTAAACCTTCACCAATAATTATCGTCAGAATGATGACTACATGAGGCTCCACCCACTTTGGCTTCGTTATAATTCAGGATAACACTGAAGGCTATCATGGGCATTGTTGGATTAGAAAATTTAAATTCTGGCTATAAAAACCCTTTCTCGAGTAGTTGTAAGAAGTGCTAAATGATCCTCAAGGATCCCAACAGTTGGCCTAAACGTTTAATTCATGTATACTACTGTTGTGGCACTACTGCTACAGTAGTATTATTATGCTAGCACAGATACCCCACCCACATTTATGTATCGTTCCGCCATTCATAAAGTCTTTGTCATATTTTTTCACTGTGCAATAAGCCATGGTCTCATCAGAAATTAAGTTAAACATTAGATGATAGGTTATTTCATTAAGCTGACAAATTATGGCAACTGGGTATGTTATTGCCGATGTTGAAGCTAAAGATAAAGTATGGTATCATTCCTTCATTGCATTATCATCTTTACTACTATTTGTTTTGCTACATGTAGTAATTATCTTAAAGGATAAATGAATTATGTTCACTTTAATTCTATAAATTCCCATTAGATGTACAAATAAAACTCCTAAAACTATTCATGATTTATTTACAAAATGCAGTCATGCCCAAAACATAGCCAACACGGTCGTACGGCCTAAGAAGAAGAAAAAAATTATATCGGATGATCCGTTGGTCTGATGGAGATTTTAGCACCATATTCTTATTTTAACAAAAATAGTTAAATTAAGACTGTGTACAAACAATCTCTCTCTTTCTCTCTCTCTTGGTGGCATAGTGAATAGTTAATGGAAATGTTCAAAAGCCTGAATGACATTACATGTATTATAATCATGTTACGCTAGATACAAATCAGACCATAAACATTAGGTTTAAACTAGAAACTGAATAATTACCTATTCAGGCTATAGTAAACATGGCCACGGGCTTTCTCTTGACTGTATAAAGTTGCAAGTCGTAAGACGAATGCAGGTTTGCAACCACGGGGGCAATTCCAAATCCTGCTAGCCATTCTTGACTGTTATGGGTTTCAGAGCCGATGGAACAAGGTGAATGGGTGTCTGGTGGATGGGCGGGGCAAAATTTTGTCAAAAGGTGTTTACATTGCTTACGTAATGAATGTTTTCGACTCTTGGCTCGTTATCACTGGCCATGGCGTCAGCTAGATCAGTTTTACTCTATAAAAATTAAAACTATCGGGTTTAGGTTATTGATAATGCTGACGAAATTTGTGTGTGGTTGTAAAATATACATATGTCAACTTTCAGCTACATTCGATGCTTTGATAAGGAGCAAAGTCCAAAAAACCGTGTTACAGAGGTCCTGAATCTCATAGTAGGAGTGCTCGTAAGTGGCTTTCTTTTTTATTTTGCAGGCCGTAATTCCTCCTTTGGAAAGAGTTCACTTGAATGTGAAATTGACTGTTGATGACCTGGCTTGATTAAGGAACTTGATTGTGTTTAGACTGCTCTAGTGGATTGACCAACCGTTGATGACCTGGCCTGTTTATTACAATTAAGATTTCGTATGATGATGATAATTATGATGATGATGATGATGACGATGATACCCATGACCCCGAGGAGTTGAGGCCGTTATGGCAAATTAAGACAGTCTTCTGGTTTCATATAGTGGTGTTGTGCCAATAAAGACAGTTGGCTTAGTGAATGATTACTCAAGTGATTTTTTTTGTGATTTAACTTGCGGAGTGTTAGTGAACACACGCAATATATATACGTTTTTGTGATTTGAAGTTAAGGTTGTGGTTAATTCAAGTTTAAGTTTTGTTAGGTGTTGTTTTTTTTGTAGGTTTATTTGAAAGATATTAGGTTTTTTTTTTATATTTAGTGTTCAAGTTTATAATTAGTTTTGGGTGATTATTTTGGCTGTGGATGGTTTGAGTTAAGAATTTTATTTTTAATAAATATACAGTAGTTTTAAGGTTATGTTTTGTTTTTGTTTCCCTTTAGTCTAAGAGTCCAGTTTATGATAACATAAGGGGAAAGTTTGTTTTATTGAGACAATTGTCAGTAGGTGTGATTCAGGTTGTGGGGCTTGTTTTTGAAACATCCCGCCACACCAAGATAACGCCCCAGGAAGTTTTCTGCTAATTTTCCTTTCAACTCCGGCTCACATAAATCTATATTAAGCCGTCTATGGGCTGTCGAAAATGTTCGGACATTTATGAAATTTTGTAGGGTTTATTATAATATATGAAAAAAAACAATATGTAAAGAGCAAAAAATTATAATAATCTGATACATATTTTGAGAGTAATACAAAATATATTTATATATATATCTATATCTAGATCTATCTATCTATCTATCTATCTATCTATCTATCTATCTATCTATATATATATATATATATATATATATATATATATATATATATATATATATATATATATATACTGTATATATATATATATATGTTTATATATATATATATATATATATATATATATATATATATATATATATATATATATATATATATATATATATATGTTCCAAACTCACCTATTTGTATTTACATAAATCTCTTACAATTGAATAATACCCGAGCACTGAAAAAATTATATATCTCCCAGACGGAAATATATAAAAATACCGAATATACAAAGGTCTCTTACGTTCACTCAAAACTAATTGGGAAATTATTATTAAGAACTATCCAAAACAACCGCTTATTTCGATCTTTAAACAGGGATACGAGAGAATTCTGTAAGAAAAAATGGTGATCGAATTCATGCACACTTTACAAAAATAAATATATTCGATAAAAGATAACAACACTTTGAAAGAATTTATACCAAATAGATCACTCAAAATATTAAATATTAACAAAACTTAAATAAGACAAGAAAATATTACACTCTGAAGATTATATGATCACTTGACTCAAAGTATCAAATCTGAACAAAACCTTAGACTAGGACAAGAAAATATTATACTCTTAAAATTATACTATCACTTGACTCGGAATATTAAATCTGAAAAAAACTATAGATACTCAGACAAGAAAATATTACTCTCTGTAAATTGTATGATCACTTGACTCGAAATATTAAATCTGAACAAAACCTTAGATTAAGACAAGAAAATACTGTATTTCATTCTGAAAATTATATGATTACTTGTTTCATTGGAAATTAAATTTTACACAAATATTTAATCATGATAATTAGTGAAAATAGTTAACCTTTAACACTAATGATTAAACAGTTATTGAAATTACTTAAAAGTAACTGATAAACTTATGATTTTTTAGCACACATGAAGTTTTAACCAGATAGCATTTCATGTTTTCGCATAAACCTCACAGGACCAGTTACTAAAATTTATATAATACTAACACGTATAATAACAATAAATTTTAAATCACATTCAAGGTTTCACTATCGTTTGAACACACTACACACACTATTTGTTGGGTAAAGAATTGTTCACTTTGTAGAGGACACACAATCGAGGCACTTGAGAGAGATGTGGTTGGCTCTTCACTGGGACAGGCTGGTTCTCTACTGCTCCTATGCTTTCCTTGGGCCGTATATATATTTTCTTAAAACAATTCTCGATCCATCTAGGTCAGGGGTCTAAGAGCTTGGGGTTATGCCTAATGTCATAAGGTGGCCAACAATCAGGTCTTAGACATATATCAACGCACCAGTAAGAGGACTCTCTCTCAACTAGCTCTGCCCACCTTCCTCCTCAAACATTAAAAAAACGATAAACCTAACTCCAGGTTTTTCGAGTATATTCCAAACACGTGGAAATATAAGATTTGCATAATTTCTCACAAACGTGCCACAATACCTCATGAAAACAAAGAAAAATTACTTAAGCCCTCGTTCATACATGGCATGGTTCGCTCAGCACACTAAATAGATATTGCATAAGACTTCGTAACGATATATAAGAAATATAAAGTTAATTCCTTGAAAATAACGTAAATCTACATATACTGATTTGAATGAAAAATACAATGAAATGAATGACGAAAGTCTTACTCAATCTACATACAATCTCTTATAACTATATGAGAGGAGCTCACCTTACGGGCGGGGTATTCACCTCGTAAATACACAAATGAAATAAATGGAAAAAATGTTTACTCCACTCTAGATTAGCTTCGTAAGATGGCTCTCGCAAAAAAGAATATTTATTCAGGGCTTGAATCCACCGATTTAGCCAAGATAAATAATCTGCAACTACTTTATCTTTACCTGATATATGCTTTACATTAATACAATACGGTTGCAAACATAGTGACCACAAAGTTAACCTTAGATCATTATTCTTCATCTTATTAACAAAAGTTAAAGGATTGTGATCTGAATAGATGTTAATCTCCTTATTCTGTGGTTGACTTACATAGACTTCAAATTTTCTTATCACTATGATTAGACCTAGTAGTTCTTTTTCAACGGTCAAGTAGGCTCGTTGATGTTTCTTCAGCTTTGACAACATAAAACAAACAGGGTGAAGAATTCCTTCCTTATCTTCTTGCAATAAGACAGCTCCAATCCAATTATAGGATGCATCTACTTGGATAACGAAGTCTCTCGTTGAAATCCGGTTTTGAAGCTTATATGGCCTTCCTTAGATTTTTTCTTTTCCTGGTATATCGATATCATAGGTCCGGACATTGCTCTTTTCAAAATCCATAATGGTTCTTAGAACTCGTTGGGGAGTGGAAATCTCCTCGCCGATAAGTAGACCAACGCCTGTCCAAACGCAAACTGTCTGTTCGTACTCTTCATACCAAATCTTTTCTTTGTTTTTCCTTGACTCCTCATTTTCATGCTTTCTAAGGAAAATTTCCTTAACTTGCCGATCCTTTTCCTCAAATCTTTGATATATTCTCCATCCATTTCTTCTTGACCCTTCTTTATTCTTGCCAACATTTTAATCGGTCCTTTGCTGAAGGTTTCTCCTCGTACTTCAATCGGGTGGGTGTACGAGAGTTTCCTTGATGCACTCTTCATACTTTTCAGCCGTATGAAAAACGTGACATGCATGGCAAAACTGGCTCACGTCCTTAAGCATGTCAGGCCAGAAAAAGTGTTTCTTAATCTTCTCTGTCATCTTCCTTATTCCTATGTTCTCCGTCTCATGCGCTACGGCGATCACCTGTCTTCTCAATGGTGCGGGAATCAATATCTGATGGTATATCCCCCCTTTGGCAATCTCATTTGGCGGGTCTATGCTTCGTCATAAGCGACCTGTTTTCAAGATAATAACAGGTGGGAGAATGCTGTACAGCCATCTCGTCCACCACACGGTAAAATGGTTATTGTTGCTTCTTTCCATTGCAATCATATCAACCTTTTCCTACTCACTTGTCCTACTTCTAATGCTGAGTTTTCTATTTCTTCTAGATCCATTTGTTTTTTTATTTGTCCAATCGCCTATCGTTCCTCTTCTCCCGGCCTCTATCGGGAGTTTTCCTCTTGCGTACCATCAAGGGAATCCTCTTCTTCAAAAAACAAATCGTCCATGTTCATCGCTCCTTCGATTTCTTTTTCGTCTTTAGCAGCCACTTTCTTTGTCATATTCCTAGTCGTCACCCAATTAGGAAACAGATACGGGTAATCATTCTTAAGTTCAGTCGCAGGATTATAATTCAATGGTTTCTCCGTTACAATGGGACAAGGCACAAATGGCACTTCACCAACTTCATTACCCTGCAGGATGACCACTCCTTTGATAGTCAATGAATCCTTTACCGCAAAATCAAAATGACATGTCACCAACTCTCATGACAGTTTCAAACGGCAGATAGGGGTAACCTCCTCACCTTTTATTCCCTTCAAAATAACGGAATCTCCTGTGAGAGACTATTCCGCTAACCAGTGTATTCGTCGCATCACCTCACTATGGTTACAACCTGTGTCTCGCAATATCTTGACCGGGGTTTGCTCACTCCAGTCTATTGCTGCTAACATACCTTAAAAAATATACGGTTTAAAGGCATCCACACAGTTTGGGTTTGATCTGTTTGTCGTGTAAACGTTAGCTGGTTTATTTTCCTCTTCATCCTTTCCCGATTGTTTCTTCATCCTCCCATTCTGTGAAGTCAAATTATCCCTAATCACTTAGGTGACTGCTTTTGGTTCGTTCGACTAACATTCCTTAATGATATTGCCCCTCTTGCCATACTTAAAACAGACAATATTTACCTTCTGCATGTCTTTCACATACTTGAAGGAGAAAGATTCGACGATTGTTTCTGTGGTACTATTGCATTCAGCCAGTGCTACTTCCGCTGTAACTACTGAACTTGTTCACATAGTTATTACTGAACTGGTTTCCATGGTTCAGCGAATAATTGACACTTGGTCGGAACGACTGTTGAAACTTCATACCTGAGGAGGGTTTATGACTGATAATATTATAATCTTCACTCAGCGAAGCGGCTTTATCAAGTTTCTTCACCTCTCTCTCTCTCTCTAAAGAACGTTTGAATATATACAGGAAATCTTCGTAGATATTGTTCTTGTACTACCAATTCTTCTAAATTAGCCATCTCCCTCACGTTAGATGCCCATATCTATCTTTTAAAACATTGTCGTACATTATAAGCGTAATCCAGGAAAGTCATCTTCTCGTCCTTCAGTGAACTTTGGAATCTTTCAATATAATATTAAGGGGTCATCTAATACTCCTGTAGCATGCTCCTCTTCACTTCTTGATACTCCTTCCTCTGGTCCTGATGTAAGGATAGATAAGCATTGCGTCCTTTCCCAAAGTGGGCACTCTGCAATATCACAGTTCATTTATCTTCTAGCCATTCCATCATTGATGCGAACGTTTTAGAATTATTGAAAAATTCATCGGGAGCCTCTTCTTTGAAATTTGGGCGTTCATCTCATTAAACACAGGATCGTACAAAGCAATGGTCATCTCTGTCTGCAATGCCGACTTTGAACGAGCATTCAACAGTTCCAATTCTCTTGTATATCTCGCTTCTTCTATCTGTTTTTCTTCTCGTCTTGCTTCCATTTCCTTTGCATGTCTTACGATCTCTCTGTCTTCTGATTCATATTCCCTCGCACGTCTTGCTTCTTCCCTCTCTCTTTCTTCTCTTTCTGCCTTTCTTTCTTACCGTCTTGCTTCCATTTCCTTCGCACATCATGTTTCTTCTCTCTCTTCTTTTTTTCATCTTGCTTCTATTTAACTCGTAAATCGTGCTTCTTCTGCCTCTCTTTCTTCCCTTCTTCTCTCTCTTTCATCTCATTCTACCATCATATTCAACTTTTTCAAATTCTCTTCTGCTGCAATTTCTCGAATCTCAGCCTCCACATGCCTTTCTGCTTTCATGTCTTCAGTTTGTGGGTCAACTAGTCCTTGTTTTGCTACAAACTCTTCATTAGATTCCTCCACTAGTTCACAAGCTGCTACAATATCTTCTTCCGACTATTTCCCCGAGTTTATCAATGCTTCTTAGGCTAGACACTTGATTTGGGCTTTAATCATTCTACTCGTTGCATGGCCACCACAGGCCATTGATATGAAGAGCCACTGAGCTTTAGTTACATTAGCTTCTGACAATCCCTGAACATTTGGGTTTTTCACAAACTCATGGGTATTAAACTGTGCTATCATGTACTTTTACAAAAAAAAAAAAATATACCTCATATATATATATATATATTTATATATATATATATATATATATATATATATATATATATATATATATATATATATATATAGGCCTATATATCCTAACATTACACAGAATCCTACAGACACTAAATACAGTGATACCTCTGGATACGAAAGTTTCTGCTTACGAAAAATTCAGGATACGAAAAGCGATACAAAGATTTTTATGCCCCAGTATACGAAAAAAATTTCAGGATACGAAAAGCTTACGAGATCCCAACTCGTCGCCTTTTTTTTCAGGGTATCAACCCTTAATTTAGGTGTACAGATAACAATACACCTTCACTGATCCAAATGCTTTACATACAGTACCGTAACTTTTATACAGTAGTAAAGAAAATGGACCGTTTTCTTAGGGCTTGGAGGGGATAACTAGGCTATAACTACATTATTGAATAATCTCATGGTGGTTTCTGGAATGGATTAGGCTGTTTTTAACGGTTGGGTTAATTATTTAATGATAGAAATGGCTGCATTGCATGTTTATCACTACAGTTTAGCGTGTTTATGAAAGAAAAGGTGACTTTTTGTAAGGCTTGGAACGGATTAGGCTATTTACATGTAAAACGCGAATCGTGGTTACGAAAAAATCAGGATACGAAACCGTATCCTGAACGGATTACTTTCGTATCCTGAGGCAACACTGTATTTCAAACCTTTAATGAGATCACATACCTATTTTTAAAACAGACTCGCTCGATCCCAAGGGTCTCGGCAGCAAAAAATATATTTCTATATTATATATTATGATTGGTAAGTTACACAACATCCCAAGTTCCAAACTCACCTGACTGTTTTTACATAAATCTGTTACACTTGAATAATACTCGAGCTCTGAGAAAATTATATAACTCACAGACGGCTATATATAAAAAACACTGAATATCTAAAAGTCTCTTGGGCACACTCAAAACTAACTGGGCAGTTATTATTAAGAACTATTCAAAACAACCTCTTACTTCAATTCTTAAACAAGGATACGAGAAAGTTATATACGAAACCATGGTGATCAAAATAATACACACTACAAAAATAAGTATATTTCATAAAAAATTACAACACTTTGAAAGAAAATAATTCACACGCATTATAAAAACTGAACAAAACTTAATCTACGACAAGAAAATATTTCATTCTGAACATTCACTCTGAAAAGTACATGATCATTTGTTTCACTGAAAATTAGATTCTACACAAATATTTAATCTTGATGATTAATGAAAATAGTTAACCTTCAGCACCAATGATTAAACTCTTATCAAAATTACATAAAAGTAACTGATAAACTTACGATTTTTCAGCTCATACGTTTTTGCATAAACCTTACAGGGCCAGTTACAAAAATTTATTCAATACTAACACATATAATAACACAATAAATTTGAAAATATTTTCAACGTTTCACTAATCTTGGAGCACAATACAGACGATATATGTTGAGTAAAGACTTGTACACTTTGGAGAGGACACACAATCGAGGCACTTGAGAGAGAGATGTGGTTGGCTCTTCTCTGGGATAGGCTGGTTCTCTTCTGCTCCTATGCATTCCTGGGGCCATATATATATTGACTTGAAAAATTATCGATCCTTCTAGGTCAAGGGTCAAGAAGCTTGGGTGCTGTGCCTGATGGCGTAAGGATGCCAACGATCAGGTCTTAGATGCATACCAATGCATCAGTGAAATGACTTTCTCTCAACTAGCTCCGCTCACCTTCCTCCTCAAACATTAAAAAAAAGATAAACCTAACTCCGGGTTTTTTGAGAATATTCCAAACGTGTGGAAAAATAAGAAATGCATAACTTCTCACAAACATGGCCCAATACCTTATGAAAACATAAAAAAATTACATAAGCTCTTGTTCATTCATCGTATGGTTCAGCACACTTAATAGAGATTGCATATGACTTCGTAACAAAACACGTTAAATAAAAAGTTAATTCCTTGAAAATAACGCAAATTCACATATACTGACTTGAATGAAAAATACAATGAAATGAACGACGAAAGTCTTACTTAATCTACATACAATCACTTATAACTATATGAGAGGAGCTCACCTCATGGGCGGGCTATTCACCTCGTAAATAAAAAAATGAAATAAATGAATAAAATATTTACTCTGCACTAGACCAGCTTCGTAAGAAGGCGCCCCACAAAAAAAGATTACTCATTCTGCGCCTGTATCAATCAATTCAGCCTGAGAGAGATAATTTGCAACCAATGTATATTTACCTGATATATGCTTTACATTAATACGATACGGTTGCAAACCTAATGACCACATAGTTAACCTTACATTATTATTCTTCCTCTTACTAACAAAAGTTCATGGATTGTGATCCGAATAGATGTTAATCTCTTCATTCTGTGGTCGATTTACCTAGACTTCAAATATTTGTATCGTTGTAATTAGCACTAGCAGTTCTTTTTCAACTGTTGAGTAGGCTCTTTGATGTTTCTTCAGCTTTGACAACATAAAACAAACAGGGTGAAGAATTCCTTCCTTATCTTCTTGCAATAAGACAGCTTTAATCCCATTATCTGATGCATCCACTTGGATAAGAAGTCTCTTGTTGAATTCCGGTTTTGAAGTTTTTATGGCCCTACTTAGATTTTTCCTTTTTTCTGTTATATCGATAATATAGGTCTGGTCACTGCTCTTTTCAAAATCTGTAATAGCTGTTGGAACTCGCTGGGGAGAGTGGATCTCCTTGCCGTTTAGTAGACTATCACCTGTCCAACCGCAATCTGTTTGTCTGTACTCTTCCTACCGAATATATATATATATATATATATATATATATATATATATATTGTAATATTATTGCTTTATTTTACTAAATTATTTTAAGTTTTTATAGATGTATAAGGTTTAATATACTGTAGACTTATTGTTTATTTTTTTTGATAGTTTGTCTTATCACTGGTGGTTATGTTAGTGTTTATAATGGACTAACGGCTGTTTTATATTTTCAAGTGGTGTTGGTTACGTGGCTGCACTCCTGCGTGAACGGAGTTTTGGAGGGGCTTTTTTTGAGGATGGTTCCTCAGTGTGTTTCTGAGCCTCCAACCTTGAAGGGCACGATAATTGCTGCTGGATTTATTATATTCATCGCCATTACAGAGCTGCATTGTGAAGCTGTTTAGCTTACCAAGGATATCCTCGCTCTGCATTAAGGATTTTTATCCTACATATATTGAACTGCCCTTGGTTCAGTAAAAGCCAAGGGGACCTCTCTGCCCCAAGGTAAAAATTTTGATTTATATTTGTGTGTCGGGCCCACGACCTGTACTCCTGGGCGTTCTGCATTATTGAACCAGTCACCACCATTGTTTTGGATCCGTGTTTTCTGCCGCCTGAATTAAGCCATCCAGCTGGAGAGTTTATTGTCCTCTGAGGAGACCCCTAGAAGTGAATGAGGAATTTGTTAGGGATATTTAATGTGTAATTGTTAGGATATTCTTACTTTTCGTTTGCCTCTTCCTTTCTGGACCCTCTTCCCTTTTTGTATGCTTGTGTTGATGACCTTTCTTTAATTGTGTAATTGTTTTCTTTTACAGGGAGTTTAAGAGTGAGTGTTTATCATTAATTACTGTATTGTTGAGGTTCAGGTGTTATTTCTGACTAAAACTTGTGTATTAAAATTAAGTATATTTTTGTGGTATTTTCTTTGTCTCCTTGAATTGACTTTGCACTCTTATTGAAATTGTATACTATTCCACCTTTTGTGGACTTAGTATGGTACTTAAGTGAATACTGTTTGAAAAGTTTAGTGTTTTTGTGTGGTGGTCAAGCTTTCCATCACAAAATGGAGACCGTGACAGGATCTTTTTGTTCCTAAGTATTCACCGGTGTATGTGCAAAGTAAATTCTTGGGGTTGTTTTTCAGGCAGCATATTTTCACCTCCTCGTGGTTTTTTTTTTGTAATTTAGTATTGTGTGAATAATAGTGGTCATCATGGTTAATGTACTAGACCTCCTTAGCGGAGAGGGGTGGCAAGAAAGGCTTGCAGAGTTGAATAGGGAAGATTTGGAAATTGTAGCAGAACATTTTGAATTGGGATATGATGTGTCAATAAGAAAGGGTGTATTGCTATTGCAAATTTATGAATGTGTTAAAACTGTAAAGGCTGGTGGGGAACAAGTGAAACCTGATAAAGCGCTGTTGTCTGTAGAAATTTTGGATAGGCAAATTGCTCTGAGGCAGATGGAGTTTGATATAGAAAAGTTTAAGGCGGAGGAAAGAGAAAAAGAGAGGCAGCATGAGATTGCCATGAAAAACTCAGGTTCCTCTTCTTCCTCTCCCCCTTCCCCAAATAGGTCAGTAACGCCTGCTATTAATTTAGCGCAGGCTCTCAAATTTGTGCCTAAATTTGAGGAAGACAATATTGCAGAGTTTTTTGTATCATTTGAGAGGATTGCAGCAAGGTTGGAGTGGCCCCAAGAGTATTGGACCACTCTTATACAAAGTAAATTGATTGGAAGAGCTCAGAGGGTGTATGTAACTCTGGAGGAGGATCTGTCATCAGATTATGAGTGTGTAAAGGCTATCGTCTTGAAGGCCTATGAGTTAGTCCCTGAAGCCTATAGGCAACGCTTCAGGAACTTAGAAAAAAGTAGGGAGCAAACTTTTATTGAATTCGCAAGATCGAAGGAACAATATGCTAGTGATTGGTTCAAGTCCAAGGAAGTGGTAAATTTTGAGAAATTGAAGGAATTAATGTTGGTGGAGGAGTTCAAGAGGTGTGTTCCGGATAAACTGAAGGTTCACCTCGAAGAGTTAAAACTAGAGACCATTCAGGAGGTAGCCATCGCTAGTGATGAGTATTATTTGTCTCATAAGAGTGAGTTAGGGGGAGTAACAAAAATGGTGAAGTCCGGATGGGGTAAAGTAGGTAGGAATAATAATTTCAACAATAATAATAATTCTAACAATAATAATAATGCAGGGATGTTTACTAGAAATAATTATAGAGGTAATGATCAGGGCAATGCCAATACTAATATTAATTTTTCTCCTAACAGGAATAATAGACCTAAGATATATAATCCCGAGAAATTGAAAACATTGACGTGCTTCTTTTGCAATAAGAAGGGGCACGTAAAGAGCATGTGTTATGCATTTAGAAACTCACAAAATGCTAATGTTAGGCCAGTGATGGGTGTGGAAGAGAGAGAGAGAGAACCTACCCCAACAACATCTGCTGATCAATGACTACCTGGTTGTTTTGACAGGTATTTGTCCTTCGGTAGTGTCTCTTTCGCCAATTCGTCCGAGAAAAGACGTGTGCGTATTTTGCGTGATACCGGTGCAGCTCAGTCTTTGATATTAAGGGAGGCATTACCTTGCAATTTTGTACCAAAAAGTGGGGAATTTGTGTTATTGGCTGGTTTTCCCGATACGGTAAAATCGTATGCCATGGAAAATTTTAATTTAATCTGCCCTTCCTTTGCAGGGAATTTGAAATTGGCCATCGTTGATAAATTTCCGGTTAAAAATGTTGATGTTGTGATAGGGAATGATGTTGCTCTGAAGAATAATACTTGTCCCATACTGATAAACCCTGATAGTGAAGTAGCAGCAGTTACTCGTTCTAGTGCTAAAGTTGTTGACGCTGCAGAGTCAACAATTGATCTAGATTTAAGTAGTTTAGAACGTAGTGATAGCGTAGTTGTAGATCTTGGGATTTTGAAGGACAAACTGAATTGGACTATTGAAGAGCTAATCAAAGCTCAGAAAAAGGATTTTCGGGATCTCCCTATTGAGTCAGGTGAGGTGACTGATATAACCGGTCCCAAATTTAAAATAATTAATAATATTTTATATAGGTTGACTAGGCCTATGGAGGCTGATAACTTTGATTATGAAATTTTGAAACAGATAATGGTTCCATTTGTTTACAGGAATGAGTTGATATCATTGGCGCATGAAAGTGGTTTGGCAGGACATTTTGGCATTCATAAGACTTCTGGCAAGTTGTTAATGAATTATTATTGGCCGAAGTTGAAGGCGGACGTAAAGAAGTTTGTCAATAGCTGTAATGTTTGTCAGAAGGTCGGTAAACCTAATCAGCTTATTCCAAAAGCGCCTCTATGTCCCATTCCAGTGGTTTCCGAACCTTTCACGGAGGTCATTATTGATATTGTTGGACCATTACCAAGGACTCGTAGTGGAAATGAATATATTTTGACTATCATGGATAGGATGTCTCGATATCCCGAGGCAATACCACTACGGACGATAAAAAGTGTTAAAATTGTAGATGTACTAATTGACTTTTTTACCAGGTTTGGGATGCCTAAAATTATTCAATCGGATTGTGGTTCTAATTTTGTTAGCAGGTATTTCAGAGATAAAATGGCAGAGTTAAATATAAAACATGTGACCTCTTCTCCATATCATCCAGAAAGTCAGGGAGCTCTGGAGAGATTTCATCAAACCCTGAAATCAATGGTAAAGAAATATTGTTTGATTAATGGTTCTGAATGGGATAAGGAATTACCTTATTTGTTGTTCGCTTTTCGTTCTGTCCCAAGTCAGTCTTTAGGTTTTTCGCCTTTCAGCCTTGTGTTTGGCCATTGTGTTCGAGGTCCTCTTGATGTTGTTCGAGAGTCCTGGGAGGGAGACGTCCCTGAGATCAATTTATTAGATTATGTGTCTAATCTAGGTGATAAGTTAACAAAAGCTTGGAAATTTGCAGGTGAAAATTTATTGTGTAGCCAAAAAAGAATGAAGTACTTTTTTGACAGAAGGTCTAAAGCACGTGACTTTGCGGTAGGCGACAAAGTTTTGGTTTTGTTACCCATTCCTGGAAATCCATTGAAAGCATCTTTTTCAGGTCCTTGGAAAATTCTGAAAAAAATTAGTGAAGTTAATTATTTAGTAGAGACTCCCGAGAGAAGGAAACCTTTTCAGCTTTGTCACATAAATATGTTGAAGGCTTATGTAGAACGGGAGAAAGTCACTCCCGTGGCAACCATAGGGAATGCTGTAGTTTCCGAGAACGATAAACTTTTTTCTTTTTCAGAGGGTGAAAGTATTGATGATAATTGTTTTAATGGAAGTGAATGGCGTTCAGATAATAAGAATTCTTTGAAACATTTTTCTGGTATGGTTTCTCATTTAAGTAATGAAGAACAAAAGTCTTTAAAGAAATTGGTATTTAATTATAATAAATTATTTTCGGATGTACCGGGAAGGACTAATGTCCTTGAACATGACGTGGACGTAGGTAATGCCACTCCTGTGAAACGAGCGCCTTACAGGTTGAATCCCTTTAAAAATGAGGTTGTGGCGAAGGAAGTTGATTATATGCTAAAACATGACCTAATTGAACCTAGTCAAAGTCCTTGGTCATCCCCTGTTGTATTGGTAAAGAAACCCGACGGTAATTTCAGGTTATGTTTTGATTACCGTAAATTGAATGAAGTGTCTAAGTCTGATTGTTACCCATTACCACGAATTGAGGATTGTATTGATCGTATGGGTAAGGCCAAGTACATTAGTAAATTCGATTTGCTGAAAGGTTATTGGCAGGTTCCTCTTTCGAAGCGGGCAAGGGCCCTGTCCGCTTTCGTAACACCCCAGGGACTATTTCAATGTAAAGTGATGCCGTTTGGTATGAAGAACGCGGCTGCCACCTTTCAGAGGTTAATGAATACTTTAGTCTATGGTTTAGAGGGGTGTGTAGTTTATATTGATGATATTGTTATTTATAGTAATGATTGGGAAACTCATTTAAAACGTATTAGGGCACTGTTTGAGGTTTTGAAGAAAGCAGGTTTAGTAATTAATTTAAAGAAAAGTGAATTCGCAAAGGCGAGGGTCGTATATTTGGGTCATGAAGTTGGTAATGGTAAAGTTGCTCCTAAGCAAGCAAATATCGAATGTATTGAAAAAATGTTAATCCCTAAGTGCAGGAGGGATGTCAGAAGATTCCTTGGGTTGGGTGGGTACTACCGAAGGTTTGTTAGAAATTTTTCTGACATCGCCGATCCTTTGACTAATCTCTTAAGAAAGAAGGTAGCTTTTGTCTGGACTGATGAAACACAAAGGGCTTTTGATAATTTAAAAAGAGTATTAATTAATTTCCCTGTCTTAAGAGCTCCTGATTTTGACCTTCCTTTTTCTCTTGCCACGGATGCAAGTGACGTTGGTGTAGGAGCGGTGTTGTTGCAGAATGACGAGCAGGGAGTTTCTCATCCTGTCGCATTCTTTTCAAAAAAATTGTCCTCCGCCCAACGTAGGTATTCCACTGTGGAGAAAGAGACTCTTGCTTTAGTATTTGCTATTAACCATTTTCAGGTTTATCTCTCCTCCTCAGATACACCTATTAAGGTCTTGACAGACCATAATCCCCTGACCTTCATCAGCAGATACAAAAATAAAAATCAACGATTGATGAGGTGGAGTCTCATGCTGCAAGAAAGGAATTTAGAATTTTCCCACATCCCAGGAAAAGATAATATTGTTGCCGATTTTCTCTCTCGCAGCGTTGAATATTAGATTATTGACAGAGGGCTATGCAGTTATTAAAGGTAGTATCTGTATCGTTCTAATTATGGTGTGTGTGCTGTTGAAGTGGGCACGTAGTGAGTAGAAGTAAAGGTATATTTAAGATTTATTAATCATGGTTTCTTTACAGAAGACTATAATGTTTTGGGTATAGTATATGGGATCTTTAAGGTTAAAAGGTGAGGGTGATCACTGGTACTTTCTAATGATTGATTAATTAGATGGGTCATGGGCTCACGGGTCTGTAGCACAACACAGCCGTTTTTTAGGCGCTACAGGCTGGTGTATGAGTGGTACCCTAGACTGATTTAAGGTTAATCTACTAAGGTTTAGAGGTTTCAGGTACGATAAGGTTTATAATAAGCTAAGAAAAGAGATAGGCACTAATCTGGTATTCTGTATTTTCAGGCTAATAATTACGCTTCATCGATTTTGTTTGTTTGTTTGCGCAGGGGAGTCTTGTGGTGGTCTTCTCTGTGTCGTTCGGTGTGTGTGTATGTATTGGACACTATGGTGATAAGTGTGATATATAACACTGAAATAGACAGTGGTTTTTGTGATCAACATTTATTGATAGTGAGTGATGTGTATCCCTGAAAAGGAACAGTGTATTGAGTGTGGAAAAGGTTATAGCTTTTGGACTATATATATACAGAATCCGGTTGTTAGTGCAATGACTCTTAATTAAGTTTATTAATGATATGAGTGATGTGAAATTTTTAGGTTTGGTACCTATTTATCGAATGGTGATGTTTTGGTTTTCTGGTTTTGGAAAGTTTACTTGTGATTAATTTAGGTTTAAGATTTTTTTTTTAGTATTGGTTATATATTGCTATCCTTGTGAGCTGCAAACCTTGGTGCTTGCCCCCCCTCTTTCCTTTTGTTTGTCATGTTTTTGCAATTTGTTTAATAATTATTTTTGAGTGTTGGTTTAATATTTAATATTTTTGAGTGTTGGTTTAATATTTCATAATGTGATAACCTGTATGTTGTAATTTAAATCACTTTAGAAAAAAAAAAATTTGAAATTTTTTTTTTGGTTGGGTGAGGAGGTGTAATATTATTGCTTTATTTTACTAAATTATTTTAAGTTTTTATAGATGTATAAGGTTTAATATACTGTAGACTTATTGTTTATTTTTTTTGATAGTTTGTCTTATCACTGGTGGTTATGTTAGTGTTTATAATGGACTAACGGCTGTTTTATATTTTCAAGTGGTGTTGGTTACGTGGCTGCACTCCTGCGTGAACGGAGTTTTGGAGGGGCTTTTTTTGAGGATGGTTCCTCAGTGTGTTTCTGAGCCTCCAACCTTGAAGGGCACGATAATTGCTGCTGGATTTATTATATTCATCGCCATTACAGAGCTGCATTGTGAAGCTGTTTAGCTTACCAAGGATATCCTCGCTCTGCATTAAGGATTTTTATCCTACATATATTGAACTGCCCTTGGTTCAGTAAAAGCCAAGGGGACCTCTCTGCCCCAAGGTAAAAATTTTGATTTATATTTGTGTGTCGGGCCCACGACCTGTACTCCTGGGCGTTCTACATTATTGAACCAGTCACCACCATTGTTTTGGATCCGTGTTTTCTGCCGCCTGAATTAAGCCATCCAGCTGGAGAGTTTATTGTCCTCTGAGGAGACCCCTAGAAGTGAATGAGGAATTTGTTAGGGATATTTAATGTGTAATTGTTAGGATATTCTTACTTTTCGTTTGCCTCTTCCTTTCTGGACCCTCTTCCCTTTTTGTATGCTTGTGTTGATGACCTTTCTTTAATTGTGTAATTGTTTTCTTTTACAGGGAGTTTAAGAGTGAGTGTTTATCATTAATTACTGTATTGTTGAGGTTCAGGTGTTATTTCTGACTAAAACTTGTGTATTAAAATTAAGTATATTTTTGTGGTATTTTCTTTGTCCCCTTGAATTGACTTTGCACTCTTATTGAAATTGTATACTATTCCACCTTTTGTGGACTTAGTATGGTACTTAAGTGAATACTGTTTGAAAAGTTTAGTGTTTTTGTGTGGTGGTCAAGCTTTCCATCACAATATATATATATATATATATATATATATATATATATATATATATATATATATATATATATATATATATATATATATATATATGTATATATTGTGATGGGCCGAGAG
The DNA here is from genome assembly GCF_036898095.1 of Palaemon carinicauda. Taxonomy (NCBI): domain Eukaryota; kingdom Metazoa; phylum Arthropoda; class Malacostraca; order Decapoda; family Palaemonidae; genus Palaemon; species Palaemon carinicauda. Next base: position 102,595,561 of record NC_090730.1, read on the forward strand.
AAGCCTGTGACTCAAAGACAGTATGATAGCAACTGAGTGAGTTTATTATAAAACACTCTCCTTTATATACATAACCTCAAAGCAACAAGAAATTTCATGTTCAAAAACAGACTGTTACAGATGAGAAAAACAGATATGTTTATTCTGGTTCTTTTTAGTGCGAGGGAACAGCGAAGATACAAGCATAATATATACCCAAAATGAACTATGTAGGATCGTGTGACACACTGTAGGTACATGGCTCCCCCCCTAAAAATGACATACTGTACATGTTAAATAGGGCGCCCTGATCTAGAGAGGCGAACTGTAAGCGGGTCATCTGGCAGGAGATAAGCAGCTTTTAGACGATCAATGGAGACCCAGTCTTCTTTTCCAAGAATGTTTAGTAGGAATGCTTTCGGACTGCGTCGGATCACAAGGAAAGGACCCGTGTAAGGGGGCGTTAGCGGTGGCTTGCTAGTGTCGTTGCGCAGGAAGACGTGCATTGCAGAGTGCAAGTCTGTTGGTATGTGATGCTTCGCTGGGGGCTTTTAAGTCTGGCGGCATGGAGTAAATTTTCCCATGACGTGACGTATACTCTGGAGATCGTCGGAGGAGGTTGTAGAAGGAAAAAATTCGGAAGGGACGACCAACGGGTCGCCATACACCATTTCAGCTGCTGAGACGTCGAGGGTGTCTTTAGGAGTAGTCCTTAGTCCCAGGAGGACCCAGGGAAGCTGAGTAAACCAGTTGGAATCCTTGCAGCAGGACATCAAAGCTGCTTTGAGGGTGCGATGAAAACGTTCAACCATTCCATTGGCAGCAGGGTTGTAGGCCGTTGTCTGATGTAGGGTGATGCCCAGGAGATTCGCTAATGATGTCCACAATTGAGAGGTGAAAGTGGTACCCCTGTCAGAAGTAATATGCTCAGGGATAGCAAATCTTGCAATCCATCCTGAGAGTAAGGCGGATGTACATGAGGCAGATGTTGCAGTTTCCATGGGAATGGCTTCAGGCCAACGAGTGGAGCGGTCGATGACGGTAAACAGGTAACGATGTCCTTGTGATGTGGTAGGGGGCCTACAACGTCGATGTGAATGTGTGCGAAATGACACTGAGGTTGAGGAAAGGTGCCCACTCCTTAATCCGCGTGTCGATGTACTTTGGAAGTTTGGCAATAAGTACAGGTGCGGACCAAATATTTAGCATCCTTAGAAATGCCGTGCCAAATAAACTCCGTCTTCAGTAGCTGTGCAGTAGAACAGCACGAGGGATGGGAAAGGCCGTGAATGAAATCAAACACCTGCCGGCGCATGGGGGCAGGTATCCAAGGTCACGGTCTACCAGTACTGACGTCACAGAGGAGGGTGGTGTTGGAGTCTTCGAGGGGGAATTCTTCCCAACAGAGGGACATGCAGGATGTCATACATGTTTGATACTCTGGATCCTGTCGTTGGGCTTCAGCCAGGGCGTTGTAATCCAATCCCAGTTGAACAGCAGCCAACGTGTTTCTTGACAGGGCATCGGCAACGGGATTAATTTTCCCAGGGACGTATTGAAGGGTGCAATTGTATTCAGCCACGGCAGAGAGATGTCGGCGTTGCTGGGCGGACCAGGCGTCAGACTGTCGAGTGAAGGCGTCCACCAGAGGCATGTGGTCTGTGCGAATGACAAAGGCCGTACCTTCTAAGAAATGGTGAAAGTGACGGACAGCCAAGTGCACTGCCAGCAATTCGCGATCAAAGGTAGAATGACCCGATTCTGCCTTGGACAGTTTTCTGCTGAAGAAGGACAATGGACGGGGCGATCCGTTGACCGTCTGTTCGAGTACTGCACCAATAGTGACGTCGCTGGCATCGGTGGAGAGAAGGAGAAGGACATGTGGGATAGGAAAAGTGAGAGCCGCAGCAGTTGATAGGGCCTTCTTTGCATTGTAGAAGGCCGCTTCTTGAAGGGGACCCCACTTCAGGTCCTTTGGCTTGCCCTTGAGGGAGGCGTAGAGGGGAGCAAGAGTGGCGGCAATGGCTGGCAGAAAATGGTGATAATAGTTGATCATGCCCAAGAATTCCTGCAGAGCTTTGACGGTCGAGGGCGCGGGGAAGTTCTGAATGGTTGCTACCTTCTCAGGGAGGGGATGGACTCCTTCAGGAGTGATGCTGTGCCCTAAGAACGACTCCAAGGCTGTTTTGTTGCAGGCAGTCGAGCACGATGCGCAGGTGACGGAGGTATTCCTCCTTTGAGGAGGAGAACAAAAGTATGTCGTCCACATAACATACACAGAAAGGGAGGTCCCCTAAGATGCCATCCATGAGACGTTGAAACGTGGCCCCAGCATTACGAAGGCCAAAACAGGAGTAATTGAAGGTGTATGTACCAAACGGAGTGGTGATGGTGGTCTTGGGGATGTCTTCTTGGATCATAGGCACCTGATAATACCCCTTCAGGAGGTCGAGCTTTGTGCAGGTAGGAGGTCACGTCGGCAATGTTTGGGAGGGGGTAGCGATCCGGTTCTGTTTGCATGTTCAGGCGCCTGTAATCCCCGCATGGACGGAGGGATCCGTCTTTCTGCAGAACGATGTGTAAGGGTGACAACCATAGGCTGGAGGCCTTTTGGAAAAGCCCCATTTCCTC